>NC_136894.1:9509600-10109600 GCF_949152265.1 Phoxinus phoxinus
AAAACCATCCAGACAGGCCTAAAATATAAACACTAATAATAGGCTCACCATAGTGAATCAGTTTTGCAAGAAGGTTGATGATTTATTGACTTTATTGGAATTTTGTCAATTTAGGAAGTTACATAGTGTACATAAATGCAGTTTCATTTATGTACCTGGTTGCAAGTATCTGCAAAGAACTTAAAGGAACACGCCGACTTTTTGTGACTTTAGCTTATTCACCGTATCCCCCAGAGTTAGATAAGTCCATACATACACTTTTCATCTCCGTGCGTGCCGTAACTCTGTCTGACGCACCCACCGCTAGCCTAGGTTTATCCATGTCGTATCATGGTTTCCATGGATTTCAGCATTGATAAAAATGTTGATAAGAAATGTTTGTTGAGCAGAAAAGCAGCATATTAGAATGATCTCTGATGGTTACCACAAAAAAAGCAGCACAACTGTTTTCAACATTGATGATAATAAGATTAATGAGCAGCAAATCAGCATATTAGAATGATTTCTGAAGAATCATGTGACTCTGAAGACTGGAGTAATGATGCTGAAAATTCAGTTGAGCCATCATAGGAATACATTACATTTGAAAATATATTAATATAGACAACAGTTATTTGAAATTGTAATAATAATTCTGAATATCACTTTTGAAAAAATGCAGGTGAACATAATAAAAAACAGTAAAAAATCGTATTAATTATACATTATATACTTTTATAAAAATAACATTCTGCCTAAAAGGCCAGTGTATGTTTAAATCCCATTGTACAGCAGCAATGACAATGAAAACTGTGCATTTAATCTGCAGGACTACCAGGAAGCCACGCATCTGGAGCAGTTTGTGACCCGTTTCCTGTTGAAGGAGACCACTAGTCAGCTGCAGTCTCTCCAGAGCTCTCTGGAGTGTGCCATGGAGACCACAGCTGAGCAGACCCGGCAGGAGAGGCAAGTGACACAGAATACACTTTTACATTTTATTAAACATACAATTGCTACCAAACATGTCCCAACAAGGAGTTGAGTGGATATTTTCAATCATTCTCTTTGGAAGCTGAATGTCATGCTTGCACTGGGGATTGTCTGAGATAGCAGAGCAGAACAAGCGCTGAAAGCATTGAGAAATGTTCAACTTTATGCATATCCAATATTACAGTATTTTTTTCAGATTTAAAATGCCAATTGAGTGCTTCCATTGAGGCTAAACTGTAACATGATGTTAGATATGCATTCTTACAACTGTACTCATACATATGATGACTTTATTCACCATGTACTGAAAGCAATCACACACTCCAAAAATCATCAGACCCATAGCATTTTTTGTGGTATTGAGTGGATTTTTTTCTGCGCCACTGGACATGCAGAGTCCCCTCAGATTTAAACACACCGTTTCACTTTGCAACATTCATGTAGACAGCCCTTGTGCACTGACTCAAGCAAAAAGGATTCTGTGCACAGTCATCCTTGGGACTGAATTTCTAGAGCATCAACGGCATAAATTGTTAATAGACCAGGTAGAGCAGCAGACTGATGACCCAGGCTTTTGTTTTTGTGCAGAAAGGGGACACATGCCAGTTTAAACTGTCACCGAATCAACAGAACCTGTGTGTGTGTGTTTGTGTGTTGCGGTTGATTAGCAGCTCATTTTAAGCTCACAGTGTCTCTGACTCACTGCGTTTACGTGCAGAGGAGGGTCTGCTGCATGGCCCACCGTGGGGGTCAGTAGAGCGCAGAATTTAGAATGCAAAATTAGCTGTTTTGTTCCAGCACCTGGATGATTGCATGCTACAGGGCTGCGTGCCTGAGTGTGTGTGTGTGTGTGTGTGTGTGTCATAATGTGCCCACTACCTCCCCTCCCTCTCAGTATGCAGCAGCTGTGCTGTTCCACTCACCTTACGATCTCAGGAAAATTAGCTGGAGCAGCTGGCATAAAGAAATGATGGATGCTGAGGTTGGGTTTTAAAAGGAAGTTCTTCCTTTTTCTTTTTCTGTCTGTTCTTAAAAACACTCTGGCTCTGATATAGCCAGTTGCATCTTTATTAATTGGTACATTTAACTTACCTCATTATCATCTTTACAGGCGACACAGTGTGTCTAACTTAATAACTATGCGTCACTGAGATACTGAAATATGCTAATTTTATTGCAGTTATTTGTAAAACAGAGGCAATTATAGACCTTGTTTAGGTGTTGCTTCAGCCCATACTGTGTTTAGTTGTAGCTTCTATAAAAATCATATTTATATCATCCATCCATCCATCCATCCTGTATACAAAATATTTGCATGATTTGTTATCACAACATTTTTTCTTTTGTCAAATCAACTTAGATCATTTATGTGGTTCAGATAACATAATATATTGAGTTTCTGTTGATTAAAGGATAATTCCGGTATTTAACACCTTGAGTCTATATTGTAGTTTGTTTTGGATGAACAAGAGTGGTGGACAACATTTTTTTGACAATGGTTCCTCTCTCGAGTTTTTGACTATAAAAGAATTGGCCATGGACCCATTTAACATTGGAGTCAATGGGCATGTCCGAAAATGTCATTAAAACAGCCAATAATGTTCGTTTACAAAACTGTTAAACTCACCGAGTGGTTAGTGGTGTTCGTTGATGATTATAAACAATATATCGTCGCAATATATGATTCCAATCCGTTTATTTTGCTATAGTGGAACTATTTTTTCAACAATGGGATTTTACAAAATGACGAATAAAACACGACAGAAACTGTATTTCGCAATAATTTTTGGTTCTGGAACATCAACTAACATCACTAATCACTCGGTGAGTTGCACAGTTTTGAAAAATAATGTTAAAGGTTGTTTTAATGACATTTTCGGACATGCCCATTGACTCCAATGTTAAATGGGTCCATGGCCAATTCTTTTATAGTCAAAAACTCGAGAGAGGAACCATTGTCAAAAAAATGTTGTCCACCACTCTTGTTCATCCAAAACAAACTACAATATAGACTCAAGGTGTTAAATACTTTAAACCAATCTCCTATCAACTTTTTATTTATTTATTTCAATGAACTTACTTTTTTAAGTTAAGCCAACAATCATTTTTTACAGTGTTCACTTGTCTTTGTAATACAATGGGCATTGGCATTGCCAATCTCTGAGCTAAAGAATAGCTCTCTTTGGCTAGATCTCTCCATTTCTCAGTCCTCCTAAATCATTTTCAGTCAGCCTATCACCGATCTTGACGCTGATACTACAGCTGTACCAAGTCTACAGCCTCACTCACAAACCCATGGGCACACTCAAAATATCTCCACTGCACTGGCATGCCAAGTCCCCTCTGACCTTTATCTTGGTTGGATGATTTTTGACAGAACACATATTTAGGCATTTAAAGGGATAGTTCAACCGAAATGAAAACATAATTTACTCCCCCTCGTCATCACAAATCCTTTTTATCTTTCTTCCTTAGAACACAAAGGGAGATGTTAGGCAGAATGATCACGCTGCTCTTTTCCATACAATACAAGTGACCAGGGGCTGGCAAGATCCAAAAGGGTACAAACCTTGTGAAAAAGAAGTACACTTTAGCATACTTTTAAAAAGAGACCTTATTATAGAAATACTGACAGTTTTGTTTGTTTTTTGCTTACCTAAAGGGATGGTTCGGAGTAATTTCAACCTAGGGTCCTTTGCACCATGACCTCGAGCCAAACACTCCCCCAGAAACTTATTTTCCCTTGGTCGAACATTATTAAATATAATAGAGCTTATTTAGAGATATCAGCCGAATGGCTTAGGGCAGGCACTAATGGATCCGAATGTTGTATCTCGTAAATTACCCCACTAATAATACCCAGAATGGTACCAAACTTCTACCCTGGAAATCCAGAGTTCTCGCGAGAGCACAAATTGAATTTGCTCAGCGAGTAGCTCTGGTGTCGAGTAATGATGCTCATTAAATATGCCCCTCTATCTGAGCTGCACCAATCACATCGGGTTATCTGATATAGAGGCGAGCTAAACAGATGACGACAGCGCTGTGACGTTGAAGTCATTAGTAAACATTGCAAGATGGCTGTGGATGAACACCAGTTGTTTGAAACGGCTTTGGGCGCTACAATGAAAGATTTAGACTTGTCCTTTTCTCTAAAAGAGGAACAGAAGACGGCGCTCGAATCGTTCCTTTGCAAGAAGGAAGTTTTTGCTGTTTTGCCGACCGGATACGGCAAAAGTAGGCTATAATCTACCAGTTTGCTCCGCTCAAGTTCGAACCCAATGACAGACACGGGAGGCGGGGAACAGAGTAGACGTGATAAATGTGAAGTTGCAACAGAAAGAACGCCGTGGATCAGGAGGTGAGGTGAATTAATAGACTGCAATAGCCTGGACTTAAGTTGGACCCAACTTTTCAAATGTAATCAACATTTTCCTAAGTACTAGATGTGTTGGGCTATTTAACATGACATTTTAATTATATTATGCTGAAATTAACGAAATTACTCGAAAAAAAAAGATTTGTTCATTTTGCTGAACGAGATTCAAAGATCCGAGTCAGTAAAATGATCCGAACTTCCCACTACTACTCCGCTGGTTGCTACGCGTATGGAGATTAGTGATACGTCACCCCATGTATTGTTGTGATTGGTCGTAGTGTTAGCCAATTGCGTGCTGTGAGATTTTCAAATGCATGCTTGGTGCTGCCCCTCGAGCTGGCCGATTTTCATTAAGCAACACCAGACCATAGATCTTTCAGATTTTGGTCTGGATTTCCAGGCTACCAAACTTCTACAATAGTACAAATCAGTTCCCTTTCGTAGTCACTTCGAGTTACGTCGAAATGACGACGAATGGGGGTTCGCTTAGAAGCCTATCCTCTTCGAATATTAATAAAACGAGCCAATGGCAAGCAAATGCCATGGGTCTGCTGAATTTGCATAGCGTAACTCCGCCCCACAGTGTGGGTATATAAGGAAGTGAGCCGGCAACATGCAGATATGTTTTCGCTTTCGGAGCCAAGTTTATCCTTCACTCCACAAGCCATCCTGAGTATCATCTCTATTCCTCTTCGAGACGAGCTTCCCTCCAGGTGTTGGTGTGACAGCGAGTTCCAGCGAGTGCACATTCCCTGCGATCTGAGCAGTGATCTGCCAGTGTGTGTGTGTTCTCTCCCTGGTCGCTTCAGCATCTGCGGGGATTTCTCCTTCTCTCTAAAAGAGCAAAGCGCGTGGCACGTCTTTTTAAAGATGCATCGCCCGTGCCCTTCTGGTTGTGGTCACTGGCTGTCTGATTTAGATGGGCACAATCGCTGTTTTGCGTGTTTGGGCTTAGAGCACGCCAAAGCAGCGCTTGTGGATGACTCATGTTTTCATTGCGGAAACATGACCATCGCGACACTACGGTCGAGACTCAGTGATCTCGAAAGAGTGAGAGTCCCCTCATCCACACCCCGATCTACCCCCTCTAGTAATAGAGCTGGTACTTCGGCTGGTGGCCAGGGTGACCTGAGGGTGACGGTGTGGCAACAACAACCGACGATTCGTCCTCGGGCCACATCCCCCTCTCAAGTGCCGCAACCCGCGAGCCGACCAGATGATGCGCTCGATCAGTCCCGGCCAACGGTCGGCGGCGGACCGAGTGCGCCGTCTGGCGCTCCTAATGACGATGCTATGTCGATCACAGCATCACAAGGTGGGCAGGAGTCCTCGGGAGATGAGGGGTCGGCTGTGCTGCCGCCTCCGGGCGCGTCAGCATTGCCCGATCCTGATCCCGAGCTGACGGCCATGCTTTCCCGGGCAGCCGCGAGCATCGGGTTAGAGTGCAATCCGCCACCCTGCCCCGAGCGCTCGCGTCTGGACGATTGGTTTTTGGGCGCGGCCGCCGATTCACGTCGGCGTCCAACCCCAATGCCTTTCTTCCCGGATGTGCATGAGGAGGTCTCGAGGTCCTGGAAGACACCCTTGTCTTCCCGTGATCGCTCGGCGACCTCCTCCGCCTTTCCTCCTCTCGATCAGGCGGCTGTTTACGGGTACACTGGGGTGCCTATGGTTGAACGCTCTGTTGCGATGCAACTGTGTCCACAGAGTGCTTCTTCCCGTGGTGATCCTAAGCACCCCTCCAAGGCCTGTAGGTTTTCGTCGACCCTGGTGGCGAAGACCTATAGAGCTGCGGGGCAGGCAGCCGCCTCATTGCATGCCATGGCCACTCTGCAGGTCTACCAGGCCCAGATGCTCAGGGACATGCACGAGGGGAGGACTGACCCAGGGCTCTTCAATGAGCTGCGTGCCGCCACTGACCTCGCTCTCCGGGCGACGAAAGTGACCGCACGCTCCCTGGGCCAGGTGATGTCCACTAGTGTGGTCCAGGAGAGACACCTCTGGCTCAACCTGGCCGATATGAGGGACGCTGAGCGGACTCGTCTGCTTGACGCCCCCATATCCCAGGCTGGCCTCTTCGGCGGAGCGGTTGAAGATTTTGCCCAACAGTTTTCAACCGCCCAGAAGCAGACTGAGGCTATTCGTCATATTCTGCCCCGACGGCCCGCTGCTGCCTCCACCCAGCCGTCGGTTCAGACGCCTCAGCCTGCTCGCCGCCGAGGGCGCCCTCCCGCGGCTCCCGCCCCTCCCGCACGGCCCCAGCAGCAGCCTTCACCCGGGCCGCGTCGTGGAGGACGCCGCAGGCAGGCGCCCCAGCCCTCTCCAGCCCCGCGCCCCGCTAAACGCCAGGCCAAGCGGCGCTCCTGAGACGGGCTGCTCAGAGATGGCCATCAGTTCTTCTCAGGAGATGGTAGCAGGACCACTCCTTCCCCCGGTGGAGGGCCGGGGGAGAATCCTTTGTTCTCCACTCCCCGCTGCTCACCCACGGGTGGGCAGCACCCTAATGTGGTTAAAGAAAGAACTGATATCCCCATCTCTGAGCCCCCAGAAGGGAATGACAGTGCGCGCCGCCCACGGGCCCCGCCGCTCTCATCCCCTTCTGTCGCCAGACCCCTGCCAGAGCACGCCCCCGTGGAACGCTGGTCCTTCCCTGGCTCCCTCTGGCAGGACGCGGCTAATGACCGTGCCCCCACACCGGGCCGCTATGCCACCCACGTCCGGGCCGGTCATTCCGCTTCGCTGCACCCCCGCGGGGACGTCTGTCGTCCGCATGACCCCGCTGGCACAGTCCTTGGGAGCCTGGTTAGAGCTTCCCAACCTGTCCCGCTGGCTCGCGCGGACCATCAGGCTCGGCTATGCGATTCAGTTCGCACGGTCTCCTCCCCGCTTCAGGGGAGTCCGCTTCACTATGGTCGGTGGCAATGCCCCTGTCATGAGAGCGGAGGTCGCCACCCTGCTGGCGAAGGGTGCGATCGAGACTGTCCCTCCAGCCGCAATGAGGTCCGGCTTCTACAGCCCCTACTTCATTGTCCCCAAGAAAACCGGTGGGTTACGACCAATCCTGGATCTGCGCGTCTTGAACCGTTCCCTTCACAGGCTTCCGTTCAAGATGCTCACGGCCAAGCGCATTTTCGAATGTGTGCAGCCACAGGATTGGTTTGCAGCGATCGACCTGAAGGACGCCTACTTTCATGTCTCCATTCTTCCTCGACACAGGCCGTTTCTACGGTTTGCTTTCGAGGGGCAGGCATACCAGTACGCGGTCCTCCCATTCGGGCTGGCCCTGTCTCCTCGCGTCTTCACGAAGGTCGTCGAGGCAGCCCTTGTGCCGCTACGGCAACACGGGGTTCGCATCCTGAATTATCTCGACGACTGGCTAATCCTAGCTCACTCTCGGGACCAGGTTTGCGAACACAGGGACCTAGTGCTCCGGCACCTAGTCCGTCTGGGCCTTCGGGTCAACTGGGAGAAGAGCAAACTTTGCCCCGTGCAGAGGATCTCTTTTCTCGGTATGGAAATCGACTCGGTCGCCATGTGCGCGCAGCTTACGAGCGAGCGCGCGCAGTCACTGCTGACTTGCCTGAGACAAATCCAGAGCAAGAGTGCGGTTCCACTGAAACTTTTTCAGAGGCTCCTGGGGCATATGGCATCTGCAGCCGCGGTAACGCCGCTCGGATTGCTTCATATGAGACCGCTTCAGCACTGGCTTCACGATCGAGTCCCGAGGTGGGCATGGCACCAGGGCAAGCTCCGAGTACCAGTTACTCCGACCTGCCGTCAGACCTTCTCCCCGTGGACGAACCTCAGCTTTCTACGGGCCGGAGTGCCCTTAGAACGAGTTTCCAGGCATGTTGTTGTGTCAACGGATGCCTCCTCCACGGGCTGGGGTGCCATGTGCAATGGACATGCTGCCGCGGGCTCCTGGACAGGACCCCACCGCCTATGGCATGTCAATTGCCTCGAGTTGCTGGCAGTACGTCTCGCTCTGCACCGCTTCCGGGCGCTGCTCAAGAACCAGCACGTACTAGTCCGATCAGACAATACCGCGACAGTAGCGTACATCAACCGACAAGGTGGTCTACGCTCCCGCCGTATGTCGCAACTCGCCCGCCACCTCCTCTTATGGAGTCAGAAGCATCTGAGGTCGCTTCGAGCCATTTATATTCCGGGAGACCTGAACTGTGCAGCCGACGAGCTCTCACGGCTTCAGCCTCTTCCTGGAGAATGGAGACTCCATCCCCAGGCGGTCCAGCTGATTTGGGATCAGTTCGGGGACGCACAGGTAGACCTGTTTGCCTCCCACGACTCGTCCCACTGCGCCCAGTTTTACTCCCTGACCGAGGGCACGCTCGGCACGGACGCTCTGGCGCACAGCTGGCCCCGGGGCCTCCGCAAATATGCGTTTCCCCCAGTGAGCCTTCTTGCACAGACCCTGTGCAAGATCAGGGAGGACGAGGAGCAGGTCATATTGGTTGCGCCGCACTGGCCCACCCGAACCTGGTTCTCCGAACTTGTACTCCTCGCGACAGCACCTCCCTGGCCAATTCCTCTGAGGAAGGACCTCCTTTCTCAGGGACGGGGCACCCTTTGGCACCCTCGTCCCGATCTCTGGAACCTCCACGTGTGGCTCCTGGACGGGACGAGGCAGGGTTGAGTACCCTACCACCAGCGGTGGTGGCTACCATCACTTCCGCTAGAGCGTCGTCCACTAGACATGCCTACGCGTTGAAGTGGAACCTCTTCGTCTCTTGGTGCTCTTCTCACTCAGAAGACCCCAGATCATGCCCGATCAGTGTCGTGCTTTCCTTCCTGCAGGATGGGTTGGAGCGAAGGCTGTCTCCCTCCACCCTGAAAGTATATGTTGCCGCTATCGCCGCACATCACGACGCAGTTGATGGTAAGTCCGTGGGAAAGCACGACCTGGTCATCAGGTTCCTGAGAGGAGCGAGGAGACTACAGCCTCCTCGCCCTCCTCTCGTTCCCTCTTGGGACCTCTCAGTGGTACTAACTGCCCTGCAGAGTGCTCCCTTTGAGCCTCTGCAATCAGTGGAGCTTAAGTTCCTGTCAATTAAGACAGCGCTCCTGGTTGCTCTGGCCTCCATCAAGAGGGTAGGGGACCTGCACGCATTTTCTGTAGACGAAGCGTGCCTGGAATTCGGGCCGGCCTTTTCTCACGTGATCCTGAGACCCCGGCCTGGATATGTGCCCAAGGTTCCCACCACTCCCTTCCGGGACCAGGTGGTGAACCTGCAAGCGCTGCCCCTGGAGGAGGCAGACCCAGCCTTGGCATTGCTCTGTCCAGTACGCGCCCTCCGTGCTTACGTAGACAGAACGCAATGTTTCAGGACCTCAGACCAGCTCTTTGTCTGTTATGGTGGGAAGCTGAAGGGAAGGGCTCTCTCCAAGCAAAGGTTGTCTCACTGGATAGTGGACGCCATTGCTTTGGCTTACCAGCAGCAAGGTCGACCGTGCCCCCTTGGTGTGACGGCCCACTCCACCCGGAGTGTGGCCTCCTCTTGGGCTCTAGCGCATGGCGCCTCGCTAACAGACATCTGCAGAGCTGCAGGCTGGGCGACACCCAACACATTCGCCAGATTCTACAATCTCCGAGTGGAGCCAGTGTCCTCCCGAGTACTCGCTTCAACCAGCCGGTGCTAGGACCCGCTCAGGTGTCTTCGCTTGCTCGCCATTCCACTCCACGGACTGGATACGTGCGATATTCTCCTCAGGTGAGCCTGATAAGCCCTGAGTTCCTCCAGCGCTGTTGACGTCAACGCCAGAGTTATGCCTCCGGCAGCTTTCGCGTTGGCTAGGTGCCACCATGTGCATGGTTCCCCCGCTGGGCGACCCCCACGTGTGTATTTCCACTGTAAGCCTCCTTCGAGCATGTGTCTTTCCCTTGGCAAGCCAGTCTGCCACCCCTGGGGTTGAAATACTCCACCCTACGGGCTGGACACCCCAGTGTTATCCGTATGCACCCCCCTTCGGGTCATATGTGTTTTCTTAAGTCCCCCCCCTTCGGGCGGGCACTGATTGCATATTTCCACTGTGATATGCTTCCCAGTGTACCTTGGTATTCCTGTGTTAAGTAGGAGTCCTTCGTCCGTGCTAGTCTCACGACAGGGAGCTCAGACTTACGCAGGGCACTGGAAGACAGCCGAGGTGGCGTGATTGGACTGGGAACCCCATTCGTCGTCATTTCGACGTAACTCGAAGTGACTACGAAAGGGAACGTCTCGGTTACGGATGTAACCCTCGTTCCCTGAGTAGGGAACGGAGACGTTACGTCTTCCTGCCACTTCCGCTGTACCGCTGGAACAGCCTGAGTTCAGCTTGGCTCCTTCAGCGAAGAAACATATCTGCATGTTGCCGGCTCACTTCCTTATATACCCACACTGTGGGGCGGAGTTACGCTATGCAAATTCAGCAGACCCATGGCATTTGCTTGCCATTGGCTCGTTTTATTAATATTCGAAGAGGATAGGCTTCTAAGCGAACCCCCATTCGTCGTCATTTCGACGTAACGTCTCCGTTCCCTACTCAGGGAACGAGGGTTACATCCGTAACCGAGACGTTCTGTACTCATAAAACAAGGCATTGGAAAGTTTGCAAGTGCATCAGGAGTTTATTTAAATAACACTTGCCTGATGGCTTAAACATGGTTAAAGTGTACTGACACACATTTATGGTAAACTAAAACATATACCTTACTAATGTCATTTGTATTGAAACTTACATGTTCTTTAGTACATTAGTGAACACATCAAAATAAGTGTTCTTTTTTATAGCATGACAAAATATTATTAAAACATCATGATTTAAAAAGTACTTTAAGGTAAAACGGTTAATGTGACATTATTACAACGTGCACTTTTAAAAAGTGTACTTTAATTACACTTAAGTGCAGTTTTTTTTAAAATACACTTTTAATATTTGAAGTACAATACAAGTGCACATTCAGTACACATAGGCACACTCCACTTTCATAAGGAAATAGCAGTCTGTGATCATCATTTACTTTCATTATACGGAGAAAAAAGAAGTCGGGATTCTCCTTTTATATTCCATGGATGAAAGAAAGTCATGCAGGTATGATATGATATGATAAATGATGATTTTTTGAGTATACTATCCCTTTAAGGGGCTTCATAATTTTCCAAGGACAGAGCACATGTGTAACCTCTTATGTCACCATGCTTTTGTGTCACAGTTGACAGTGTTGAGTTTCATAACATTGGTGTTTTGTATGAAGTGTTTACACATTTTGAGCCTAAAGGCTTCTCATTGTGTGCTGGTCAGGAGGGATTGATTCCCACTGCGTTAGATGTGCTGAAATTGGCTAGTGGCCAGAACAAATTGAAATAGAGTGGTCCATTCTCTATTCTGTGTGAAGCGTCGAGTCAGGCTCTCTGAGGAGCAGCACCGCACACAGGGATGAAACGAGGGAGATGAGCTCAAATCTGAATCCAGACCTCACAGGAGCACTCGCCTCATTCACAGCAGCGCTGTGCTGCATTCTGTGTGCAAAGAAGACCATTACCAGCTATTAGGAAGCAGCAGTGCTGCTTGTTTTGTTTTTCACAGGGCATAATTTTCATTTACACTCTTAAAAATACAATTTCCAAAAGGGGGTGTTCAAAGCATTGCCTTAGAGAAGAACCATTTTGGTTCCCCAAAGAGAATTTTAGTGAACAGTTCCTTAAAAAAACATTTTTTTTTTCTTAGAGCTTTTTATTAATCCTGAGAATCCTTTTCCACTATAAAGAACCTTGTGCGCATTGGAAATGTTCCATGGATGTAAAAGGTTCTCCATGGATTCATAGATGCCAATAAAGAACTTTTTTGTTTAAGGGGCTGTTTACACGACACTGTTTTCAACTAAAAACGGAAAACTTTATTTGCGGTTACATTGTTACACGACAATGGCGTTTTTGGGTGCCTGAAAACGCAAACTTTTGAAAACGGGTTTCAAAGTGCAAGTTTTTGAAAACGGTCTCCGTGTAAACAACAAAAACGTGAATCTCTGAAGACGATGACGTCATGCACATGCGTGTTACATGTTCAGTCGTGTTTCATCGCCATCTAATGGCCTGGCAGCAAAATACAGCGGTTTTAGTCGTTTTTGCGGATCCGTGTGAATGGGGAACAGAACGTGGATCAATATATTGTGTTTTTTATTAATTCGGTGTTATTATGCGCAGCTGAGTGAACAACACACTCAGGCCTTCTGTTGCTTGCAAACAGACTCTTTTGAGGAGACAGTGGATTTCCATTTGTTGCCCTGGTTCCACGCGCTATGCGCGAATACACTGCAGGCTCACTCTCGCTCGTATTCTAGGTAAATCATCAACACTATCATCCCTTACATGTTTTATTTAACTAAATACATCATAATCAGCTAAAATGCTTGCGCAGATAACTTTACTTCCTGACCAAGTGCGCACCCGAGTCCGTGTTGCTTCCACGAACTCGGACCTCCTCCAGGTAGTCTCGGGTTCGGTACCCCAGTGCGCACCCGGGTCCGCATGACAGTGTTCACATTAGCGATTTTTCATGCGAACCGTGCCCTGTTCTGAACTAAACTGCCCGTGTGAATATACTTTATAGGATTTTTATAGGAATTATGATCTTTATAGTTTTATAGGAATTTATAGGAATTAAACTTTACCCTTTATAGGAGGTGACTGATCTCTAGAGAACGATTCCTTGCATTTGTCAGTTGGTTCATGCAGGTCTGTGGATGTGACTCCAGCTGAGTTTAATCACCGTGTGGCTCTAGCTGAATTTCACCTGTGTGGCTCTAGCAGATTTGCTGCTGATTTTGGTGTGCTGATGCAGTTGTGAGCCATTTTTAACCACGGAGGGTAAGCTTCCCTCAGGATGTGCGTTGTGCAACAGTGTCTTTAGGGATAATGAGCAACCAACCGAGCTTTAATTTTGACACCTGCCTGCCTCTATTTATTTCATTGTCTCAGAGTTAAAATAGGCACAGCATTTCTCTCCTGCTGAGAACTGCTGAACAGCTGATATAATTAATTTTGTATTATCATTTTTCACTCTCACAACCAAGTAGTACAATGGTATTCAGTTACAAAACATATGCCATGATTACTTTATCATAAAGTATGGGGTAATGTACAATCAGGTGGTCATTACTGCAAAATAAACTCTAACCAGATTAAGTCTTGTATCATCCATATGGGTTAATTTTGACTGCTCATTCCACTTATGGCTATATTTGATGGATGGATGGATGGATGGATGGATAGAATCCTGAAAATACTACTGGCGTAAACCATCTACAAAGCAACCCTTTCCTGTTCTGGAAGAAAGCACGGAAGAATCACACTGACTTATTTTGTTCATTTTAATTGGTAGCATGAGGAGCAAGGCAGAAAGGTCTTGCGCAATCAAAGAGGCATCAGTGTCGTAATGTTTAAGAACTGCGGTTTGATGATGGATGAAAACGTTGAAGCATCATTTGCATATGAATACACTGTTTTGCTAATGCAATTCAATTAGATGCAATGTATGAATGATATTAGCATAGGCATGTTAGCTTTTACTGCAGCAAAAAGCCCTATAATGTACGGTTACAACACAATTTTTCAAGGGAAGAATCACTATTATTATTGCTGATGGGTTTGGGATTTCAAGGAACCCATAACACTAAGCATATATTTAGGCATGTAACTATGTATTTATATTATGGACATGAATGATACTTCAAATCATGCAATTTGCTTAAGGCAGGTGTGCTATTATGGACAATAAACCAGGTCAAATAATCCCATAGATTTACTATTAATGAGGGATGTAAAAACCATCTTTGGACTCATTAAAAATCCTTCACAATATTCTTGGTGAACCGCATAACACCCCGCTAACTACCAAACCCTAGCATATGATGGGGAGTTTTACACTCTCATTTTCTTTAAAATATGTGAACATATTACATATACTTCAAACAATAGATAAATACATACATACTGTATACTACAATCAATTAACATATACTACAAGCAATAGATAGTTTTTCCTTATTTCCCCTCATTAGGGTATGAAGATAAAAAAAAAATCTACAGGATATGTTACGTTGACACCTGGGGTTTGCTGGAAACTCAAGTGAAGACCAGGAGACTTGAATATATGTTCAGCATATTAAACCTATTTTTTTGCAGTGTGGTTTGCTGGTTCGCCGTATCCATGTTATTTTCAGACGTGGGAAGTAAGCAATACGATTTAACTATAAAGATAACTATATTAGCGCCCACACCAGCGGACATTATCATTGTTTATTCTACGCACGTGCTTGTCTGTCACTTTAAATACTCAAGCTCATTACAGCAGGATGGATTCTGATTGGCTGTCATTTTTATCATTCATCAGCTGGATAAAATCGTTCTGAAAGTGATTTCAACTATATTGTTTCTCTGTTCCGTTTTCGTTATAGCTGTGGATAGTTATCGACCTTTGTGTGAACGGGCCTTATGTCCATTCTGTATCTAATGTTAGTTAACATTAAGATTAGCCTAATCTTCCAGTCTTCTAACTTCAAATAGTTACAGGCGCCTTTAACTTGTTCTGTTTCCTAAAGTTGGGTAAATAGACAATAGTTCAAAACACTCTTAAAAATAATGGTTCCAAAAGAAAACTTTCGCCACAATGCAATAATAGAACCATGTTTGGTTCCCCAAAGAACTGTTTAGCGAAAAGTTTGGTAAGAAAATTTTGTATCTAAAGAAAAAATTTCCCTTCTCTTTGCATAGAGGAACAGTCAAGCGATGTTAAGTGGGAAGTTATATCCGGGTCATGGCACCAAAACTGTTGAAAATATCTCAAGTGAAGACCAGGAATCTCACTCTTTAGCAGATTCTTTATTTGGAACATGCTGTTTGAAGCTGCAGTCATCCAGTCTAGCTATTTCTATAGGCATTCAGTGGTCTTTAGAGGTGTTGTCACAGTACTTAGGTGACGATGTTAAACAAAGCATGAGGGGAAGTTAGCAGTTGACCTGAATCATTTTATGTACATACACACAGCTTTATCTATGTCAACGTTTCTGTTATGGGATCTGTTAAAGTAGCAGTTTCTGTTCAGATTTTATATTAGAACCTCGTCCCCCCACACAAAATTCCCTCCTGAGACTAAGTCCCGCTGCATGTTCAAAATGATTATTTCAGAGGGGTTAAAATCCCAAAGTATATTTATCAGTCGGCCCAACACAATCTTATGGCAATTTGTAACCATTTTACTGAATTGGTGGCTAATTCGTATGTTTTAATACGATCTGCATACACCCCAGAGACGGGTATGTTTAGGGAGGTAAATATGTTTTCCCGTGAGATCGTGATGGTTGGCCATATGTGACACTAATGTTATAATTATTTTTGACATCCCATGCCCTGGGCAGAATAATCAGAAGCTGATAATGATACGAGCGAGTGAGAAAAAAAAAACATGTTACACATATTCACTGTGTGTTTGTGTTTGCTTTTGCACGTGTGTCTGTGTGTGCCGTCTCGATCACAGAAAGGGGCCCGTGAAGCCAGAGGTTCTGCCCATTCAGTGGTCAGGAAGGAGATCTAATCGAAGACTTCAAAGGAATAACAGCTTGTCTCCAAACAACCCACTTCTGAACCTTGTCAATTCAGGTGATTATTCTCAGCATCAGTGCTCTGGAGGAAGAAAAGGGCACATACGCACACCCGAAGGGCATCCAGCTGAGAGCAGATCTGGAAGGAAGTTTAGGTAGGAGGGAGTGTGAGGAAAAACTATCGGTGAGACCCAAGAGAAAGAATATAGATTATAGTCTACCTTTTAAAGGGAACCAAATTATTATAGTAATATGGATATTTTATGGGTTTTTCTCTCCTTTTTTCCAATTTATTTGGTAGGGCTTTTAATTTTGACATATCAAATACACAATTTAGAATAGTATATATCAGGTGAAAAGCATCTTTAATTGTGCTCATTCCTCATGCAAAAAAATTAATAAGTAGATATTTGATTCCAATAAGTTGAAATAAGTTCATTTGATTCCAATTCAATTATATTCAGTCAGAGCAAATGCCTCCTAGAGACATATGGGAGTGAAAAAAAGCAAGAGAGAAAGAGAGCTGTATTTGTGTGATGAAATGTGTGTTTCTGCAGGTCTGTATGAAGAGGACAACCAGTGGATAACTCAGATCAACAGACTGCAAAAGCTGATCGACCGTCTCGAGAAAAAGGCAACAGGCTACACATATGATCTCTCATTATTGTGCTAAATCTCTATCTGTCATCACTCTTCTTAATTCTTCTATTGAGGCTAAATCTCACAAATCCCACAACTATTTCACCCAAAATGCAAGAGAAAGCATTAATAAACGCATGCACGCACGCACACACACACACACACACACGCACACATAGCCTATCATTTACATTGCAAAGTGTACATCTTGGTAGTATTTACTTTTTTTAATTTATGCTGATTTAAATAAAACAAAGATTATTGCATTACAGTAATGAAAATCTAACCATTGAGAATAATGGGAATCGCAAAAGAACAAATTACAATAATAATAAAGAACTACCCATGTACTATGGTAATAAAAAGATTATTTTGTTTTGCATTGAAAACAGCTTTTTTTGCATTATTAGTAATGAGAATTAGATTATGCCACATTACTTTGATGAGTGTGAGATTTTGTTGCATTACAGTGACAAGAATTTGGGGGGGAAATTTCCTTGTCATGCAATTTCTTTTGACTTTGAGGTGAAATTTCATCTTAGCATGTCGTCATGAGATTCAAAAACTAGCTTGTTTGTAAATTCATAGGAACTGCGTTTGGAGCCTGTGGAAGAAGAGGTGTTGGAGAGCACCACCAAATCAGTAAGTAATTTATGATCACCCTATCTATTACCATATTCCCTGAAAACCATTCACACGGTGACCACAGACACCTGTCGTCTAGGAAACAGTGAAAACTAGTTCCAAGTTATTGCTTTTCTCTGTCTATCACTCTTCCTCTCTCATTTGGCTCTGCCATCTTTTTTTGCGCAGTGTTTTTCAGAGAGCTTTTCTCTCAGGCTCACAAGATGTTGTTGTCAGACATTAAATAGGTGGTTTGTGTGTCTGTGATTCTGTGTTTGTGAAAGAGTGGCACCCGGACCCCTGTGGAGACGAGCTGTAAACACAGTAATGCGCGGGTGCCGATAGAGGCACAATACAACATTATATTGGACATGCTGAAGCATGAAATTACACACAAGTGCGTAGTTTCTTTTTTAAAATAACACTCCCATCCTATAACATGACTCTTAAGAGCAACTCGCAGACATCCTTTTCACAAGCAAATGGGTGATCTTTCTGGGATTTCAAGCAGTCGGTTTATAATGAGCGATATTTCAAGTCTGAATCATTGCATTTGTTATGTAGTCACGTTCTAATACACCCAAATGAGAAATCATTTATTTCTCTAATATCTATGAAACTCTATTTCATGGTTAAAGTTAAATAGCCTCTCATTAATTTGTTATTTGCCAGACTGACATTCACTAGCACAAACTGTATGCATGGAATAACAATTTCAGCATTGCTAATGCATCCGTATCATTTCATCGCTTTGTTCATGCTCATTTAGCATTCAAGTCTTACTTCAGCTGTTTTTTATGTTCATATGTTCAAAGACCTCCTTGATTTGAGGATACTTATAAAGGACACACTTCGTACTTGACATAACATTAATTTGTTGCAGATAATTATGGGAATAGTTTATTTCCCTATTTCTGTGTATAAAGATAGTTTGTGAAAGATGGGAAATGGCAATAGCAAAAGCACAGAGCCAGTGAAGAGGTCACTGTTTGCTACAGGGTGCGAACTCTCACTTACTGTTCCCTTCAGCCACCTGTCAACAACCTATTTTATAAAAAGCAGCAGCACGACTTCATGGCTTTACCTGACGCTCAATGAGTCACAGCACCATCGGTGAACATGTTAGCCTTCCCGCTTGTTTGATCCTCCAGTTTTTGGACCCCCTA
Organism: Phoxinus phoxinus; assembly: GCF_949152265.1. NCBI lineage: Eukaryota > Metazoa > Chordata > Actinopteri > Cypriniformes > Leuciscidae > Phoxinus > Phoxinus phoxinus. The sequence goes on from NC_136894.1 coordinate 9,527,974, forward strand.
ATTTTGGAATATCGTTGATCTCTTGTCTGTGACTTAGAAAGCCATGTAAATCATGATTCCCACAAAAACAAACTATTTTCAACATTGCTAACAATAATAATAAATGTTTCTTGAGCAGCAAATCAGCATATTGGAATGATTTCTGAAGGATCATGTGACACACTGAAGGCTGGAGTAATGATGCTGAAAATCCAGCTTTGCTATCACAGGAATTCCATTGAAAACATTTTAAAATATATTAAAACAGAAAACAGTTATTTTCAATTGCAATAATATTTCACTGTATAACTATTTTTATTGTGTTTTTAATCCAATAAATGCAGCCTTAGTGAGCATAAGCGACTTCTTTCAAAAACAATGCAAATCTTACCATCCTTACTGATATTTTTAATAATAATTTTATAATATTTCTCCTGCAGTGCTTCTCAACCCTCTTATCTTGTCTTTTTGGACTAATTTTTTGTGTTTGAAAGGGAATATTTCATAAATAATCAGTCAGAATAACATCTTAAATCAGGGTTTCATGTACTGCAAGAGAAAACTGATCCAGGAGCAGTTTCGCACACTTTTATAAATATCCCATGGTCTGAATCCTATATGAGGCATCTTTTCTGACCGCTGTTCTCTGATGACCTTCCTCCCAGCACATCCTGATCGTGCAGAGGCAGCTGTCCGTGCTGGAGGAGGACGTGGAGGAGTTTCGTTTGGCTCTCAGGCAGTACACTGAGAGTGCCAGCGCCCAGACCGGCTGCCTCCAGTGAGTACACACTGCCACTGCATCTGGGTTAATGTCTGTTGCATTTATACGGCTTTCTTTGTGAGTCAGTCTAGGCCAGTTCTTCAAATTAGGCAAATCAAGCAATTGGTATTTATATCCATGTGTTTAAATTCGATGAATCCGTTATTTCAGTTTCTGGGTTTGTGGAGAACTGTGGATCTAGTTGTGTTCTCCATGATGGGTTTCTAGGAAAACCGTGATACCTGTAATTCAATCATGACAACTTTCAGAATAGACTTAAAGGAACACGCGAACACAAGTTTTGTGACTTTAGCTTATTCATCGTATCCCCCAGAGTTAGATAAGTCCATACATACCCTTTTCATCTCCGTGCGTGCCGTAACTCTGTCTGACGCACCCACCGCTAGCCTAGCTTAGCACAAAGACTGGAGGTAAACGGCTCCAGCTAGCAAACTGCTCCCAATAAGTGACAAAATAACGGCAACATTTTCCTATTTACATGTTGTGATTTGTATAGTCACAGCGTGTACAAATAACAAGGTCACATGAGACACAGCCATCTTCTAACCGTATACATACTGGGAACTATATTTTCAGAAGGCGAAGCACTGCTACTTCTGCGGAGTGATTTGCTCGCAGCGCCTGAGAAGCCCCGTGGTGAGGAGCAGAGAGTTCGCTCAGAGTGTTGCGCTAATCACTCCGCCCAAGTAGCAGTGCTTCGCCTTCTGAGAATATAGTTCCCAAATAGTTGGTGTGTTCCCTTAAACAACATTTTATGGATAAGAATAAAATGTACATAGGCTTTGTTTCGGTGAACTAGATCTTCTACGCTGCTGTTGCCGTAACATGCACATAAATTTAGGGAATAGGATAATTGCTGCTGCAAGGACAGTAGGGAGAATCAGATCTAGGCAGGTGGTGCTGGGGAAGGAGGGGGGCTTGGAAATTCCTATGGCACGCTGCACCTATAGTTAAACCAGTTCGGGATTGAAATAAAGAGGTTACATTGAACAAAAAGATTGAATAGTCACGCAGCTGGATTTAGGAGAACCAATTTGCTGTGCGGAAGAGTTTCATGACTAAACTATGTATTTATTTCCATTAAAATCCAATTGAAATATTTAAGCTACAACATCCAGTTTCTCACGTGTCATAGCCTGCGTAACATCAGCAAGCTTGTGGTCCGTGAATGAATTGCAGCTTGCTGCGAGCATGTGGCCGTGTGTTTATAAGCCCTCAGTCCAGGTTTGACTTTTAACTAAATGTCAGTGATCACGTCAGGTAGCAGTAGATTTCTCTGGAACATTCTCCAAAAATAAGTGAACCCCTTGTCAGGTTTATTCATGAGTTTTTTTTTCTAATTGGCTAATTAACATTGGGAATGGCTTGGATGAAGTGTTCTACTTTAGCTTATTAGATAATTGACTTGCTTCAAGCTCGTCTGTTCAAACGACTCACTGACAACCTTTCACGCCAAGAACATTGAATGAAGGATTTGATGACTTACCAATATTCTCATTATTTTTAATGAAGGGAACGGTTCATCCAAAAATTATAATTCTGTCATCATTTAATCACCCTCGTTTTTTATAAACCCGTATGAACTTTTTCCTTCTGTGGAACAGAAAATGAGATGTTTTGTAGAATGTTCAAGCTGCTATTTTCCATTCGAAAGGGAATGTGGGCTAGGTTTGTCAAGTTCAAAAAACATGAAAGTATCAAATGTTATTTTTTTATTTTTGCACTTGTAGTGACCTTCAAATCTTAATAGTGAATTTAAAAACTTGGAAATGTATTTTGAAATAAAATGCCATTTAAGTGTAATTAAAGAGAGTACACTATTAATACACTTAAAGTGCGCTTTGAAATAAAGTAAAAATTTTACCTAAAACTTTTAAATCATTATGTTTGAATGATCTTTGTCTTGCTTTAAAGTACACTTATTTTGATGTATTGACTAACATACTAAAGCACATGTAAAGTACTTGATTGTAATTTGTATTGCAGTATGTTATTCAATATTACATTTAAAGTTATATATTTTAAATGTACTAAATTGCAACTTTCTTATCACAAATGTGTAATGACAAACATATTTAAACACACAACATACCAAGATAATTGACATATAAAAAATTAGGGCTGTAAACGATTAATCGCGACTAATCGCATCAAACAAAAGTTTGTGTTTACATAATATATGTTTATGTATTGTGTATAATTATTTTGTATATATAAATACACACACATGCATGTATATATTTAAAGTCCCTGTAAAGTCAAAATTAAGTATGTGTTCTGAGTTTGTCATATCACAGAAAAATGTGTTATTAGCCACCCAGCCAAATTTGAATGATAAAAAATGCCGGCAGGTACATAAAATAAGCTATCAAAATCTTGAAAAAATGAACAGTGGTCTCTGCTCTCAAACGCTGGGGGCGTGTCCGCCGGCTGCGCTGAAACCACGCCCACTCGCGGGAAAGCTGCCGTCGCCACACTCAACTGTCACAGTTTATTAGGTTTATAATTATAACATGAAAAAAATAAAATAACTGATAGCATGTAAAATGGTGGTAGCCTAGTTAGTATATGAACGGTACACCCCCTAAGCTCACAGAAATGGTGTTATTTATATATAAAATAGTTCTATTTATATATAATATAAATTATATAAAAATATATATGCAGTATATAAATGTAAATATTTCTCAAATATATACATGCATGTGTGTGTATTTATATATACAAAATAATTATACACAATACACACACATATATTATGTAAACACAAACTTTTATTTTGGATGCGATTAATCGCGATCATTTACAGCCCTATTAAAAATACATAAATGCTTGTCAGTACATTCGGCAGTACACTTTAACCATTTTTCAAAAACAGTAGAAGTTTATGAAATGACCAGTGATTGTAATCCTACACTGGCTCTGCTCTCTTGGCAGCGTTGCAGTTCAGCGGCTTGCCAATGAATCCCGCTTCATACTGTACGAGTTCTGGGAGCAAAGCAACGTGTGGAAGAAGTAAGTCACTCTCTCATTTTCACTGATTCAAACCACTTTTCATAATACAATCCTAAAAATTCCTTAATGCAATCAATAGTAAAAAAAAAAATTCAACTTGTAATATAACTGCCTGAAAAGCGTTTTTGTTTTCTATTTATAGTCATCTGCAAACCAATTACAGTAAAACCTTTCAGAGAGGCAATGTGGATTTCTTAGAGACGCCAGAAATGATGACGACAATGCTGGTTCCAGGTGAATTGCATACAAATTATCTCTTAATATGATATAATATAATATAATAAAATATAATATAATAAAGTTTTTTTTCTTTCTACAGCGTCATGGTGGGTCCTCAACAACAACTAAGATTTGTCGACACCAGACATAATGAGAACCTCACAAGCCAAGACTGTCATCAGGAAGTGAGCACTTGCATTCATATTTGCTGTATAGTCATAGTGACTAGCACTTGCTTTATGTTGTTACATTATTAGCTCTATATGAGTAGTATACTGTAAACTGTAGATAATAACAAATAAAGCAATGAGATCTTTGTATTTATGATAGCACTCCAATCCCATCAGAGTTGCATAAGCTGTGTTCATCTGTGACACTACAGTGATGTGTGCTGTCAGTCTGTCCGTCTCCTCACGTAGTGATGTCACTGTTCCCGAACACATCAGAGTCCCCGACACGGACGTTTCTTATGTAGTTCGTCAGCTTTGAATAAAAATATGAAATCAATGTGACCAACCACAATTTCCGTCTTAAGTTTTGCCAAGTGAAGGTAGTATCAAGTGGTTAATAAAGTTTCTAAGCTGATGTACTGGTTTGTATTTTATTTAATAGTGCTTGGGATTTTTCTACATGTAATCGTATGGAGAGATGGCGACTGCGTATGAAAGCTCTTTTTGCTCCACTGAGAGAGAGCACTGATGTGCTAGACTATTTCCCAGAGCCAGATGACTCATCGAGTCCTTTTATGACTCACTGCATCCATCTCTCAAGAATCAACACTGCCACCCAGTGGACGGAAAGGCTCAGGATTTCACGATCTTGTGCTCCAAAATTGGTCATTTTTACATTTACAAGCAAAATTTAACAAAAAACAATATACTATGTGGTCAAATAGTCGAGACCCCTATTCAAAACACTTAAAATATATATATTTTTTCTTAAAATATATCATATAATATAGTCAGCATAACGATAAGGCAAAAAACTGAACTGAAAATCTGACCTTTTGTTTAAAGGAGTTCACATGGTCAAATTTGCATATTTTAGTGGTCTAGAAATGGCCAATTCCTTAATATTACCTTTGACGTACTACTAATCGTGTTGTTATTATTTTCACAATTTTCGCACTTTATTTTCAGGTTTATATTAAATTTAGCATACCAGATTTTTTTCACCCCAAACCAAGGTTATTATTGAAAACTAAAACCATAAAAAATCATTACTTGACATAAACAGCTAAAATAAAATACAATATAAAAATAGCCAAAGCAACATTAGTCATTTTCATTTAGTTTGTTGAAGTACTAAAATAAACCAAATACTAAAACTTAATTAAAAAAAATATATAAACAGATATTTAAAAAAAAAGAGACAAAAACAACCATCAAAATTACTAGAACTTTGACTAAAATTTAAATTAAAACAGAAAACATTAAGTCTAACAAAATATTAACAAAAACTATAATAGCATAAATAAATATATTATTATAATTTAACTAAATGTGACAATTATAGAATGAAAAGCAGACATTATTTGCAATCCAGTTAATCACATTCTTATAACTTTAGTGTAGAAAAAATACTATTTAAATGGTTAAGTATTCATACACTGTCAAAATTTATTTTAATTTTCATTAAATAATGGTGATGGAATCAGCCTCAGTACTGTTGAAGGGAATTGAGAAGAATATGAAGGGAATTGTCCTAAAAAGAATGACAATGTCATCTTAAAACAAGTTTCTTGTTCTTGTAAATGTATTATTTATTATTTTTTGGGCTGAAATATGATTGACCAGAAAGGAAGAAGTCCAATCAGTGCATGTTTGAAGTGACTTGCGTCTGTTTTGAGAACATGTTCACTCTATAAAATGACAGCCTGACCTTTGAGAGACCATGTGCTGTTGGGTTTACACTGAATTATGTCATGTGCCTGTTATATACACACACAGTGCACACCCGGATCTTTAATTAACAAGCCTGTGTGACAAGAATTCTCTTATCAAAAATATGAATGATGCCACTCGTTACAAAGCAAAGAGCGCCTTACTTGTCCAAATGACACATTGTGCTGAATGAAAGGAAATCTACTGTATAGAAGGCCATTCCTGCCACATAAGGAAAAATCATGCTTTTGTAAATAATCATGACATAAAAACTTGAAATTATGACATAAACGTCGAAATTATGATATACTATGCCATAACTATGACTCTTCATCTCTTAGTATGTCATAATTTTGACTGTTTGTCATAATTATGAATTTTCATCTTATAGTTATGACTCATAACTATAAGATGAAAATTCATAATTATGACAAACAGTCAAAGTTATGACATACTAAGAGATGAAGAGTCATAGTTATGGCATAAAAAGTAAAAATTCTACAATTCTACATCCTAAATCGAAATGATCATGCTAATTTGAACATAAAAAGTCATAATTATCAATTATAGAAAGTCACAATTTTGACTTTTTAATGTCATAATTATGATGAAAAGTCATAAATATGGCATAAACGGCACAAATATGGCACAAATTATGATACCCTTGCTAAATTAAAATTATGACATTAAAAAGTTATGAACTAATAATTATTATGATTATGATTTAGAATGTCAACTTCAAATTTCAATTTTCTTTTATCTCATGACTTGGTATGTCATAATTATTGATTTTTTTTATCACATAATTATTGATTAGTATTTCATAATCTTGACTTTTCATCTCATAATAATAGTCTGTTTATCTTTTAACCTTATTATGACTTAGTAGGCTATACGTCACTTTCAACTTTTTATCTCATAATTATGGCTTACCATGTCATTAATTTAACATTTAATCTCATTATTATGACATAGTATGTCAATTACACATTTATCTCAAGAAGGAATTTTGTGTCATATTAACAACTTTTAATGTCATATAATTAGGATTAAGCACATTTTTTTTAGTGGCAGACTTCCATAGAAATCAGAAAGCTATTGTGAAATGAAATAATATTTGATTTTATACACCAAAAATAAAATTGCAATACAAATCAAGCTGGCACAAAGCATCACACTGTCAAAGGGCAAGGAATATTTTTCTGTTTTATTGAGAAATTATTGTTTTAAAAAGACCCAAGCCATATTCCAACTTGAACTACAGACTTTGTGTGCTCAGTTTCCTATGTACAAGGACTTCACTGGCTTGTCACATTCAGAACAAGTTTAGATAGTATAGTTATCTCCATTTGTCTTGACGAAGTACAGAAGTACTGGAAATGTAAGCTACAGCAATACTAGCAAGGTTGTACTGAGTTGTGGAATTAGGCGGGTAGCAGTGGGGCGTTTACATTCTACACACAGGAAAGAGCACTAGACACACGGCGTAACACTTCCACTGTGCCCTGTCAGTAACAGACTAATAAAACACTGCTTCTGAGCACAAACGAATCAAATTCAAATCATGCACGTCATTTCCCATTCACCAAGTGTCATTATTTCCGACCAATCAGTGAAATGAAAGGAATATTCTGGGTTCAATACAAGTTAAGATCAAACCAAATTTTTTTGTAGTAAAAATCATCTTTCCTCGTTTTCTTTATAAACAGCAAAAATACAGGTTACAGTGAGGCACTTACAATGGGAACGGGGACATTTTTGTAGTATTTTCTTTAAAAGTAGAAATGTGAAGCTTATCATTTAGCATTTGTCTTGTGTTACAAAGTGTGTATTATTCGAGCTGTACAGCTTTTTAAATCATTTCTAATGTCGTTTCAGGGTTTTAGAGTTTTAGGTGTTATTGTCTTGGCAATGAAGTTGTAAAATTGAACATAGGAATAGTAGTATAGTACCGTTCAAAAGTTTGGGGTCAAAAATATATTTTTTTAAATGTTTATTGAGCAAGGATGCATTGAACTGATCAATAGTGACAGTAAAGTCTTTTACATTATTACAACTTTTTTCAACATTGATGATAATAAGAAATGTTTACTGAGCAGCAAATTAGCATAGTAGAATGATTTCTGAAGGATCACGTGACACTGGAGAACTGTGAAAATGTAGCTTTGCATGAAAAAATGACATTTAAAAATATATTAAATTAGATTTGTTTTTTAAATAATATTTCACAATATTCATATTTTTATGCAGTTTTGATCAAATAAATGCAGCCTAAAAAAAAAAACATTAAAAAAAAAACATTTGATTGGTAGTAAGTGATTTAAAAAAAAACAAAAAACTATTGTTTACAAGACTTTGAGAAAATACTTTGAGAATACTTGAATATTTCGAGATTGGCCTTCCATTGTAAGTGCCTCATTGTAACCCAGGCCAGATATTTTTGAAAAATAATTTTTGTGCTAATCAGTCAATATTATGCCACAAGTGTTGTTGAATGAGCTTGTATTGAACCAGTAACATTTGTTTTAAAGTTCCGGTGACTGTACATGCTGTTTTTAAAGCCACAAGAAATGCGTGATTATTGCTCACAGTGAGTTTGAGCGGCCAGAATGGGTTTGGAAATACTGCTAAATTTCATCAGAGGGAGATCCCCTTGACAGACACTGAACAAAAAATAAAATAAAAATGTTGGCACAGGATTTCAAGAACAGTTAAATATATCTGAACATTTCGAATGACGGATAGTGCCACCGTGGGTGCTGGCAGGCTTTCTCAACATAACATCTCTCAGCTCACAACAGCTGTGGGAACTAGCAGCAACACAACAGAAGAATTGCATAAAATTGTAGTGCAATGGGCAAATTGTTCATACAAGATCATCTCTTTTGGTCAAGTTGGTAACAAAATGCGGTACATAAAATATGTTCAATATCCACCACCATGACAAATCCGAGAGGTGTACCATGAATGGATTATTCATATTAGTTTTCTAGTTTTTGAATCACTGATTTCACTTTAATTCCTCAGGTCATCATATTGCGGGTTCAAATCAGTAAGAGAAACATCAGAGCTAATCAATAACTCAAATCTGAAAACATTTGCAGGTATTGTGGATGCCTGGATTCTTAAACTCTCGTAACAGGACTAAGCATCCAACGGTTAACCTGTTCAGATCAAGAGAAAATCAAACACTAAAGGACTTGAAGGATGGACGTTTTGTCTTGTCTACGCAAAGGTGTTCTCTGGATAGCTGACTTTAATCGCTCCCCAGTAGCAGGCCCGTACCAGACAGATGAGACCCAGGAGATATGCGAAGGCCCAGGACACATAAGTAGCGTGGAAACGCCTGGCGAAGTCCTGAGTGCCCACCTGAGAGGAAAAAAACACCAGGAATCTGTGATGAGCTAACAAACAGAGTTTAATAGTTCATATCCAGAGTCCAAAGTGGACACCTGCCAAGTGCTAATTCGAGTGGCTGCTAACTTCTTTTAGGAACTGCAACATAATGTGTGGTTTAAATCAAACTGAGAATGATCATCTGACCCTGATGTAATTTACAAGTGTGATTCAAATAAAACTGTTACTAAAGAAAGTGTATCCGGGAAGATCTTGACCAAAAACTGATGCACCTCTACTGGAAATAACATCACAACATTTATTTCCATCAAGAGGTGCATACATTTTTGCTGAAGATCTTGTATTGGTCAATGCAAGAGTCCAGCACTCTGTGAAGTCTCCTCCACCACATCCCAATTGACCCTTCACACGGAGCTTGATTGACAGGTGATCTGACCAATCATACTTCGCCATCCGCCATTTTGTCCGACAAAGCAGTCAGGAGAGTTAGTAGATTAACATGGGAGGATTTGAACTTGAAAAACGGAAGTGTACAGACGTCTTTCCGCGGTTAAAACAACATTCCTTCTGATGTTCATTCATTATTTGATGCTATAAATGAACTGGAAGGAAGAGATGATCGGTTCACGAGCAGCTTTAACTGATGCTCTACAGCGATCTGTCATTAAAGAGCCACAAAACGGTATTTATTGTTTACATTTCTTTTTAAAAAAAGACCAAATTTGAAAGGTGAGACTTTGTTTAATATGTTTAATATCAAAAGTAACCGAAAAGTAACCTGGTCTGTCCTGTCTGTCAGTGTGTTGTGAGTCTCCTCTCTGCTCCACGATGTATTTTTCACTGCGTGAGAACATGGTGTGTGTGTGAGAGCGGCGTAGCTTGTCGGACATAGCGACAGTAACTAAGGGGGGCGGGTCTTTGCGAACGGCCAATCGTGGACACCATGATACATTTTATAAAGAACAGCATTTGTTCGATATAGAAATATTTTGTAACATAAAAGTCTTTATAGTCGCTTTTAAACAATTGAATGCATCCTTGCTGAATAAAACATACTGACCCCAAGCCAAAAAAAAGAGAACAATACTCACCGTTAAACCGACACCAATGAAAATGCAGATCATTCCTACTGTAATGTAGGCACAGCAGCGTCTTCTCGGTAGAGCACTGCCTACGGAAGAGCTAAAGACAAAGATAGCACACAAGCTTAGTACCAGTGCAGCTCTAAACAGACCACAAACACACCGGCTGTTTTATTGGGTCTCAGTACACAGGTATAATGGTTTTACAGCAGGAATTATATTCAATGGTTACACAGGAAAGCCAACAACAAAACTAGACTAAAATGAAGCTAAAGTACACTGAAAAAAAAGTGAAATGATTAACACATTTATTTAAAGTCTAATTGTGGTTTTGTTCAGTTTTTCTAAAAGCAAGTAACACTCCCCATAGAGACGAAGCATTTTGTTTAAACAGTATTTTCGTTTTACACCAGTGTTGATGTGCAGAACACATACTGGCTTTACTGACTTCAGAAATGAATGTGGGTTTTATTAACGTTTTGTTAGTACATAACATAAAATATGATGTATATTTAAAAAAAAAAACAAGCTGTCTTAATTTTTAGAAAGTAAACTAAATTAAACACTAACACACAAAAGGATTTTAGTTATATCTTGAATAATTCTGCTTTCATATTATAAATAATTTAGATTTTGTGAAATTAAGGTGCAAAAAGCAAAACAAATATGACTATATTGTATGGTCTTTATGATAAATAATCGTTTTGCTTTGTATAAATGTAGAAAAACAAGTATTTTTAATTAATAATAAATCAAAATTTAAGTGTTGAACCAAACTATATAATTTGAGAAAAATTAATAAATTCGGCTGTTGGTACAAGATATATTTTAGTGTACAAGGCCTTACAAATGAAAGATTAATCTTACTTATTAAAGCAGCCCAACAAACGCTTGTAGTCAAAAGCGACCTGCGTCACTGAGTCACATGGTCTGCTCTTTTTCCTGTTTGAGTCCCATTAAGTCTGACCATGACGCTTCACATGCCTCTCATGTGATGGGATTTTCAAACATTCTTCTGGACTCACAATGAATCAGATAGCTTAAGGTGCTCAATGTCTCTTCTTCTGCTCGTGTCTCCTTCTCTGCCTCTTCAAGCGCTCTGCATTCGAGAGGAAATCTTATTTGCTTTGGGATTCTGCGGGCACTTCATGTGTGCTGCAACATCTGTTGCCATAACTCTTCCTCGCAGCGTCACTAGCGTGCAGGGCTCATGTTTCAGTGTCAGCATGATGCGCTCGCTCTCTCAAGTGACTGGCAGACTGGCATCACATGGCCTCCCTCTCTAACTGGAACTCACAAGGGTTTATTTACTTTCAGTTTCTACTAACTGCCCAGTGCAAACTCAAGCCTGACCTCCGGCTAGTCACACACATCTGACATTGAGATTAATGACGTTTCTTCTGAGAACGGCGCGTCATCGGTGGAGTATCGCCACAGACGTTGCTTTTTTGACGCACAAAGAATATGACAAATGATGGCAACTCACATTTTTTTGCAATGTGGGCACTTGGCCAGTGTGTTGAACCGGAGCTCCATCCACTGCACAAACAAGGGAAGTTAGGAAGAAAGTTATTTCTTCAGTAAGCAAACACACAGCATGGTAAAAAAGCACAAGTCAATTCATTTAATAATCTACCACACCAAACTTGATTCCAGGGGTCAGTGCATGACATTCAAATATTAGTTCAAATGGGTAGTACTGAGAAATGATTCAAACAACCAGCAAATTTTTTTGGGAGATGATTTCAATGAATAAATTGAGATGTATGCAGGAATAAATTAGGAGAATTAGTGGATTTATCCCTGTACAAAGGCAAAAGGCAGTTGAATCCTGAAAAAAAGGAAGAATTCTTTAAGGTTATATATTATAACAGAAGATCTCACATTAAAACTAATGTTTCAGTTCCTGCATCTTGCCTCTGTAGGCCACACGGGGTTATGTTCATTTGAGTCGCAGGGCTACAGACAAAAAAGGACTAAAATTAAATATTTAGGACCAAATGACTTTTTTTAGTTGACAAATTACAGAATTGCTCAGAATTGATTGTTCAGAAGTTAAGTTCATTGAGTTCATAGATTCTTACTTTTGTTTTTAACAGTCAGTGGATGAAAGGAAGATTCAGTAAATCAATTATGACTATTTAAAGGGATAGTTCACCCAAAAATGAAAAGTCTATCATCATTTACTCAACCTCAAGTTGTTCCAAGAAGATGTTTGAAAGAATATGATTAGCCAACAGTTGACAGGCCAAAAATAGTCAATGGGGCCCATCAACTGTTTGGTTACCGACATACTTCAAAATATCTTCTTTTGTGTCCAGCAGAAGAAAGAACTTCATACAGGTTTGGAACAAAATGAGGGTGAGTAAATGATGACTGAATTTTAATTTTTGGGTGACCTATCCCTTTAACCCAGACAGCAACATAGTGTCCAGATCCGGGCCACATCTAGTACATGTGGATTCCACGCGAACCAGATGTGGGCCGCATCTGGGCCGACACTATGTTGCTGTCTGGGAAATTATGTAAATGAGGTGTTGTTGTATCAAGTATAATTTATTCCAATCGGATATGATTATGAATTTGTTTAAATAGCAATGGTCATAGCGATTTTTTGTTGGGTTGACTAACGGGATGGTATCTGACAAAACTGCACATGGATGCATGTAAAGGTATCCTATATTTGTAATTATTGTTGCATACAATTTTAAATTGTAAATGATAGATTTAATTATTAGTCACATTTGCTAATAATTTTAATCTCTGTCTGGAGCCCTGGAACCATGTGATTTTTTATTTTGATATTATTATTTCTAATTAGTTTGTCATTTAGTCGGTTCCACCGACTGAGAAGGTGGCAGTGTATTAGGACCTTGAAAAGATCAGAGGGGCCGCGAATAGCCAGGCCTGAGGCGGACTGGGACCACTCATCATCGCTGCCCTATACAGCAGGGGCATCACAGGACACTAAGAACATGTGCACTAGTAAAACTCAACACTACCATTCAAAAGTTTGGGGTCAGTACATTGTTTTTGAATGAAATTAATATTTTTATTAATCACAGTATACACATTTATAATGTAACAAACTACTTTAAATAAATGCTGTTCTTTAAACCTTCTTATTCATCAAATAATCCCGAAAAAAAGTGTATCAGTTTCCACAAAATGTGAATAAATTAGAATGATTTCTTAAGGATCATGTGACACTGAAGAGTGGAGTAATGATGCTGAAAATTCAGCTTTGCCATCACAGGAATAAACTACATTTGAAAATATATGAATATAGAAAACAATTCTTTTAAATTGTAGTAATATTTTGATATTTTATCATGCAGCCTTGTTGAACATAAGACTCTTCTCTCAAAAACATAAACAATCTTACTGACCCCAAACTTTTGAATGGTAGTGTAAATGCATTCGCAGATCTTCTCTGCTTTCAAGAAACATTACTGTAGGTCAGAGAGGTCAGTGATTTTACTGTAAAGATGTGAGACCGTACAAGGAATGTGTTTCCGCAGTGGCCGCAGACCACACGCATGCCCTCGGGCTGGACTGGTAGAGCTGGCTGGGCGGGCTGCTCCTCTGGGATCACCATCACAGGGCTCAGGTTGATGATCCGTCTGCTGGGGGCCCAGACAAACAATGTCAGTTTTTCACTTTCTACAGGTTTGTAAAGAATTGTGTGTTAATATTAACCCTATGAAGCCTACTGTATCATATATGCTATACGCATTTGTGCAAGGCCTCTAAATCATCCACATGATCAAAACTGAAAAACCTGCTGTACGTGTTTTCTGATTGATAGTTTATACTTTTTTTAAACAAGTAAAATGCTATTTTGTATAATTCTGAAAAAAAACATCCTCCTTCAGGTTGTGGTGCGTGTGTCTTTTTGCTACAAAATCTTTAACCACACTTATGAAATAAACATAAGAATAACTTTTATATTGTTAGTAATATTTCAAGATGAACACTTAGGTTTACTTGATTATCCATACATTATAAATCATGCTAAAATTTGAGAATCAAATATGTTTTTGAGGAACATTTATTTGTACATCTCTCAGTAATTATGATTGTATTACATTTCATTATATGTTTTACCCTCCACATTAAAAACTACAGAGCTTTGATCATAAAACTACAATCATGTAACATATTATAGGTATAGAGTGACAACTGATATTTATATGCATTTTCTACTAAGTAATCTACTATACTGTTATAAAAAATCTTGTTGATTTACATTACATTTACATCCGTCGGTCTTAGTACACGATGTAACTACAGAAGAGTCAAGTTTTAAATAGAAAAAATATCGAAACTCTTTGGTCATTTTTTTTAAAGGAGATGCTAACGGTCTAATCAGATTCAATGATCTATGCTAAGCTATGCTAAAAGTGCTACCGCCAGACCCGGAGATCGGCTGAATGGATTTGAAAACGGTCAAACTCAACTGTTTAACTCTAGGGGAGTCGGAAAATGAGCCTATTTCCAAAAAAAGTGGAGTGTTCCTTTAATGCATTAACTAATGGATTCTTAAGTGTTACCGGTTATTAAACAAACTGATTTTTTCTGACTATTATTTCATATATCTGGCTTCACATGGCTAAGATCTTTTTAGTGACTTCTTACAATTCTCACAGCTTGTTTTTCACTATAAATGTTCAGACTGTTTCTAAAAGTATGTGAAATGTTTTGACATTACCAAGTACAAATCCCCTAGCCATACAAACTCAACACAATCACTGCTTGTTTGAGCATTTATGGTGATACGTGTCTGTGGTAATACTGTTGCAGATCCCATAACACACACCTACTAAATGACCCTCTGAAGTGTGTCTTTAACACTTACCAGTTGGGCCGAGGGCATCCTATCCTCCTAGACGTGTCTTTACAGATTAGCAGGCAGTTGCAAGGACATCTAACATACTTCTTTCCTGTTGGTGGATTTTTTATAGGCTGTTAAAAAACAGATACATCATGTTTCAAAAGGGACCACACAATATGCAAGATAAAACAACCAAATGTAATATAATTATAATATTGTATAATGGCTAATACAATGAATCTCCATTTTAAGTTTATGAATAAGCATTATTTTACCTTACATACCCTCAAATGCTCTTGTTTAAGCATGTTTTGTAAGAAACCAACTAGTCTTTATATGTTGAATAATTCTATTATTATAGGGACTAGTCAAAGGCTGCCTTAATGAATCTAGACATGAGCAACCTTTCACTAATACCTTTTATTAAGGTCAGGTCTGCATAAGAGTTTATGAAACGTCTGATTCTGAACCAAACAAGCTGAAGGTGTAATCCAACATGTACAGCTAGGTCCATATATATTTTGACAGTTTCTGTTATTTTAGCTGTATACCAACACACTTTCAAGTGACAGTTATAATTAATATGGGCCTGAAGTGCACACTCTCAGCTTTAATTTGAGGGCATTCTCACATTCAAATTGGAGGAAGGGTTTAGGAATTACAGCTCTTTAATATGTGAAAAAGGAGCTCTCCATGCAAGTAAAACAGGTCATCGTTAGGCATCAAAAACAAAACAAATCCATCAGAGAGATAGCAAGAATATTAGGAGAGGCCAAATGAACAGTTCGGTACATTCTGAGAAAAAAAGGACACACTGGAGAGCTCAGCAAAATAAAAAGGCCTGGATGTTCATGGAAGACATCAGTGGTGAAAGGTTGCAGGATCCTCTCCATGATAACGGATAACATGTTACTGGTAACATAAGACATTTGGGTTTACCAGGACACACTTTATTCCCCCATTGCATTATTATACATTATATTAAACATTATTTATAAAAGTTTAATGTAGTACTGACACTATAACTCTTTTTTTCCCTCACACAGTAATTTTCATTTTGGGTGAACTATACACAATGCAGATTGTCACTATCCGTGATAAACATTGTTGCCTTTTGTATTGCAATATATCATGACATGAATTATTACACTGTAATAAATGTATAATTAAAATGTACTGATCCTATAATTAAACTGTAATAAATGTATAATTAGAATGTAATAATCCTATAATTATACTGCAACAAATGTATAAATACACTGTGAATGATGTAATTACAATGTAAAAATCCTATAATTACGCTGTAACAAATGTATATTTACACTGAAACAAATGTATATTTACACTATAAAAATATATTATTACAATGTAATAATTGTGTAATAACACTATAATTTCATTGTAACAAATGTATTATAAAAAAATACTACACTGTAACATATGTATTGATACACTGTAACAAATATAGTTACATTGTAACATGTATTATTACTATGTAATAAATGTACAATTACGCTATAATAAATGTATAACTACACTTTAACAAACTTATAATTACACTGTAACAAATGTATAGTTACACTGTAATAAATGTAGTTACAATGCAATCCTATAATTACACCGTAACAAATGTATATTTACATTGTAACAAATTTATTATTACAATGTAACAATTTTATAATAACACTATAATTTCACTGTAACAAATGTATTATAAAAAATGTACAGTTACACTGTAACAAATGTATTATTACAATGTAATACATTTATAATTACAAGGTAACAAACATAATTACACTGTAAAAATGCCAATAGACGGTACATGCCATTTTCTTCATTGTATTTCCAGTATATATTATGATGATACCATAAAATGTTACAATAAAAGTACTCATTAACTTCTGAGACAGGCTTTTAATTACACTGCCCACCTCTAGTATATATATATATATATATATATATGTATATATATATATAATGATAAAGAACTAAAGCTATGCATGACTAAGCTCAATTTGCATTTGTGGGGGTCTCTTACCGTAGCTTCACTGCAGACGGTGCACTTCACCACATGCTGATGGAGTTTGCCATCCAGAGTTATAAGAGACTGGCACACTCGACAATTAATGACCGGCACTCCCCCTGCATCTGGACTGGCAATGGCTGTGTACGGTGGAGGTAATTCGGCTGCAGAGGGAGAGAAACCACATGCAGTCTCAGTGTGCATGACTACTATGTTGATGGTACTGTATGTAAATCAGTTGGTTCACTTAGTATCAGTTAGTCTGCATAACTGACCATACCAACTTGTTGCAAGATACCGCAAAGACTAAAATGCTGTAATATCGGTTTGGTAATGTACAGTCAGCCGGTCATTGTTGCAAAATAAACCCAGACAGGGTGATCAGGTTTTGCATCACCCTTAAGAGGTTTATTTATTTTGCCATAATGACCAGCTCAGTTCCATTATTCCATGTATTATTCCTAATTTTTACATGGTTATTTGCCAAATATGCAAATATATGGGCATGAAATTACATTATACAAAACATTTTGACTATGAAATGCCACGATTGACCAAGTATTCCAGTGTAATAAGCAGGGATAATCATTTTGGGGAATAATAGAACTGAATTAATGGACAGGCCTTCATGTCTTTCTTGTTGGTGCTCAGAATGCACTGATATACAGTATGTAATATATATATTATAAATGTGTCTCGCTTGAAATCCCATCTAAAGGACACAGAAATGCAGATTCATTGTGTTCAGCAATAAGTGCATCCCACTCACACTTTCAATTATTCTCTCACATCCATTGTACAATATCTGGGCGATCAGCCAAACCCTGCCTTCAGTCTCCACTTGTCTCCAGTATTACTGAAATCCAGGGCTCAGCCACGACATTCCCAACTGCTTATTCTCGGTGAAATTAAGACATGTTCCTCCTGCTGTCTGTCACTTGTCATTCTGCGATCACGCTGGCAACAACACAGTCATACTGCAGCCATATTGAGCATGTGACACCACAGCAAACACAACCGACAGCAGCTCTGGCCCCATGACCTCACTCAGCTGTCGGGGTACTGTACACCCATCTCTGTATGTGCTGCTACAGGATCCCAAAAACACATAGTGTGTCCAAGAAGTGTGATTTTATCCTATGTAAAAACGTTAAAATGTTATTGTTAGCCTTTAAAACTAGATTTTTTTTTTTAAATGATTCACTATAAATAAAGTTGCTGCTGTCTCATGAGTTTGGGATGCATTAATGTAGCTTTAAAGTCGGCATGAAACGGATGTTGCGATAGTTTTTTCCTCCCTATTGTGACGTATATTTGAGTGAAATGGCTTCTCGAACTAGAAAAAATGCAGGGCGGGACTTGATTTTGTCCATCCGGAATTGATTGGATCGTTATGGTTTGCTATTGCTGTGATGTCATGTGAGTGACAAGTTGATCCCTGCCAGTAAAAACATCATCAGAAGAGAGAAGAAATGTCCTTGCAATAGGAAGGGGAAGTTATTTTGATGAACACCTTCGCAGTGTTTTATTTTCAAGTTGCCATCTAGAGCCAGTATTTTTGATCATATTCATAAAACTTCCATGGCCCCCCGGATATTTTGATGTATGAATATTTAAAGTCAATATATCAAAAGAAAGAGCAGAACCTCTGCTTCTAAATAAATAAATAAATAAAAAACCTAATTCATTCTTTTTGATCAACACTTGAATGTAAGTTCGTCAAAAAATAAAATTTTGAACAAAAAGCTTATAGCAAACTATTTTTTTTTTGTCAAAGACTTCGTTCGGATTGGATTCAGAGCGATGATCAAAACATAGATCAGTTAAATCGAGTCCTTGCATATAGGCAGTTTACTTGTGCATAAACAACTTCTATCCGCTCCTTCTGGTTTACGCACATCTTCTTCTTCGCTTGTTTTTGGATCTGGATGCTATACTATTTCAAAATATCTGTAACAGTGAAAACACAGATTGCCGGAAAAACTTCTCAATGGCGGGGAAAGAGTTAAAGATTACGAGGGCATATGAATGTTTCAAGAAATAATGTTGTGCACGGATAAATACTGCAATATTTCATTATTTTTTTTGGGGGGGGGGATTTCATGGTGACTTTAAGCACATTTCCTTTATGCCTCAATATAGCATATACCATCTCTCCAGGGGCAGATGGAAAGCACAGGTCTCATTTCTCTGACACCAGCCTGCACTGTTTGTAAGATGAGAGCCTTTTCCCAACCCTGGAGCCTGCAGCCAGCTGTTGTTGCAACTCCCTCTCTGTCTGTCTTACTATCATGTTAAAAAATGAGAGAGACGTCGATCGTCCCATGTGTAGGGGAGATTAGCATGCATTGACAATAGTGAATGTGTTAACTGAACATACAGTTCCATAAGCAAGCAAACTTGTTGTAGTTTTTACTCTTAATCCATAATCTCAAAATAAGTGGCTGTATTAATAACGTGCAAAACATTTTTATTTTAGGGATGCACCAATTACAATTCGGGCTGATACTGATTAATGGCCGATATTAAAATTCTGTACTATACTATTGTCTGAATAAATGAAAAATGAAACACTAAAAACTACAACCAGAAATTTTAAATGTGAATATACGTATTTAGGCATCAGAATATTATAATGTACAGTATGAAAAATGTATATTTATTTTGGGATTTTCTATAAATTATATTTAACAGTGTTATCAAATTATTAGTGGCATTAAGTGTTAATTAATAGTAAATTCCAAAATCAAAATGTAAAATCGGAAGAAAATTAACAAGAACATTTAAATATCCAATATAGACTGATACTAGTGTTGTCAAAAGTACCGACTTCGGTTCCAAGTCGATACTGAAATGTAAAAAATGTGACGCTTTGAGAATTGTTGAGCGGAATCATAAACACCTCTGATTGGCCATTGTGCTCACGCGCTCATCAAATATGTCTGTGATTGGCTACAATGATCAGCGTTTCAAAAACAGCGAGTGCTTTCACAGAGATACACACAGGAGCGTTTGAAAGCAGGTGTCTAGCAGTGGATCGGTCCTCTGGCGCTGATATACGCCTGCTTGTGCTTTCAAATGTTCCTGCTTTCAAAAAACTTTCAAACACTTCCGTGTGTTGATCATTGTAGCCAATCACAGACATATCCGATGAGCTCATGAACACAATGGCCAATCAGAGGTGTTTACGATTTATGACAGCGCTCAAAGCGTCACATTTTTTCAATTTCAGCACTGACTTGGTACCGAAGTCGGTACTTTTGACAACACTAACTGATACATTAAAAAAATTCAAATATCGGTAAAACAGTATGTTTAAAATCAGCATGAAAAGGAAGTTTAGTCTTTCCTTCCCTATTGTGATGTATATCAAAGTGAAACGACTTCTCAAACAAGAAAAAATGTAGGGCGGGACTTGATTTTGTCCATCGGGAATTGATTGGATAGTTGTGGTTTGCTATTGCTGTGATGTCATGTGACTGACAGGTTGCCCCGCCCTCACGCCAGTTAACACATCATCAGAGAAGAGAAGTGATGTCGCTGCAAGAGGGAGGGGAAGTTATTTTAATTAAAGATTATAAAAAAAAAGAATGATGTGCACAGATAAATCATTTATAATAAATAGCCTACTGCATTATTCAATCACCCAGCCCTACAAGGCAAGGTTGATCAAGAGTTGCAAGAGTTTCAATTCAGCTAATATTTGGTTATCTTGCCAGGTCTTATTGACATGACATCACTACAGCAGACGGCAATAATTGGTCTGGTTTTCGTCTCGGAGGACTGATCACATATCACTAAAATAAAACTAATTTAGTTAATATCATGCAGACCTCAAAGCAATTTCTTATCCTTCGTTTTACCCTTACTCAGATGTCTGACAACATAGATCATTATTAAAGAGCTTGCCAACTGTAACTATCACAGTTCTACACTTATAGGGTTTGATGCACACAGGTTTTTCCAATAAATGTAGCTCTGGCTTCCGGATGCAACTGCAGAATAAACAACAATCTCAGCACACTAAGCGGTGTTGTGCAGAGACTCAGCAGTCCCTCCCTCAACAGGCCACGTTAATCCCTCTCACAGACTCAGTGAGTGAATGCTTGAGGTCAAAAACAGCGAAAGAAACCGTAATCCAGGGGTTTGAAATACTAGGGCAGATAATAATGCTAGAGTACATTAGCACACATACTTTATGCCCTCTACATCACCTGATCATGCTACGCTAATAATGCCATTATGAACAATAATACGAAGTGTAAGAGGATCATTACAGTAAAAATGTAAATCTTTTTCTGCTAATCAGCTAGTGCAATATGGATAGATTTACAAAAGATCAAAAATGGGTTTCAAGACTTGACCGTTTAGACATTCGGCCATTTTGAGATCATGAGTAACGGGCCAATAACTATATCAACAAAAACGCTTATTTAATTTACATCTCAGAGGAATTGCTACAAGTAATTTGTATTTGCGTATAACACATAGGCTATATGTCAGAATTATATCAGTTTTATTCGTTAGTATCAGCTAGTTTCGATTGTTAGTATCTTCAAGTTATCGTATCGGATAATGAAAAGTCCTATTGATTCAATTTTTAAGGGGTCCATTTGGTAATCTGACACCCATATTTATTCGCGAATGTGTTTATCAGTTGGTTAGAAAATCTGAGAGCCATTATGTAAAATATACCATCACATGTGCTTCACTTATTATTAATTATCCATCCAGACTTGGAAAAGGTGCACCTGTCTGTTCAACTTTTGGCATTGATTTGGTGTCTCATAACAACCTAACATTCAAATACACAAAATTATTCATGATTATAGGAACCGAAAGTAAAAGTCTAGGAATCAATTATTGGAAACTCCACACTTGGGGGATCTGCCTGCATGTCTATATTATAACAAACAAAGCATTATGGTTACATTTTTGTAAAGGTTGAGTAAACAGGTGAGAGTAGCTTGTGTAGTTCAAACAAAAAACTCAAGCTCCTCTGACATTTCTCTTTAAAAATTCTTGTTTTAGACTTCTAATTCGTTACCAGTGTTTTATTTTGCTCTATGCTGTGCGCTTCCGCTTTTGTCAATATGTCATGCGTCTGGTCAGAGGTCACTTTTTTTGGACTTGAAAAAAAAGGTACCATTCGCTCCTATTATAAAGTTTGGAAGAGCCAGGATATATATATTTTTTTAAATATAACTCCGATTGTGTTTGGCTGAAAGAAGCAAGTCATATACACCTGACTTGAGTGATATTTTTGTTGTTGTTGGTGAACTAACCCTTTAAGGTGGCACTGTTACAGTTTAATTACACAAATAAATGCTGAGTAATATTAATTAACAACATGTACGTTCTATACACTCTTTAAAAAAGGTTATTTATTGGCATCTATGATTCCATGAAGAACCTTTAACATCCATGGAACCTTGCACAAAAGGTTCTTTATAGTGGGAAAAAATATTTTGATTATTTAAATATTCTTTACAAAAAGGTTCTTTAATGGCATCATTGCACAAACCTCCTTTTGGAACCTTTAGTTGTAAGAGTGTTTAGGGTTACGGACTGCTTGTAGTTATGTATACTGTTACATACATGTAACATGTTTAACAAGGACAATAAAGTGTTACCAGCATTATTGTAACAAACTAAGAATTGGCTTAGAAACTTGTATAAGTTACACAGAAATTTGTATAAACACATTAGTTCAAAAACTAAAACAGCACACTCTTTATAGTCTATCAACAAACCAAATCTTCACATCTTTCCTCCACCTCCCTTTTTATCAGTGTATCTAGCTAAGCAAAGAAGTGTTTTGGTCACGTGTTAATGTTTAATATGCTTATAGACCCCATATAATTTGGTCTGGGCCTTTAAGACAATGAGAACTGGTGGTACTGGTGATGTATGAATGAAGCAAAACATCTCTAACAAGCTAAATGTCAATATCCTCATCTTAAATGCAGCCACCTCGAAATATCAATACAAATTTGCAGTCGCCTGAACCGGTATCAGTCGACCGACAAATGTTAATAGTTTAATGACATATAAAGCAGGTTGTTTACTAACTAATAGCATAAAATTCGACATAATATGCCCTTGTCCAGGAATGCAACATTCTGTACCCATCATCAATTGAGGCTACGATGGGAATATCTGGAAGACTGAGGCCCGTTTTTTTCTGGCACAACCCTCTGGGCTGTTATTCCTTGTTGTCTACGGACAATGTATCACATTAAATGGGCTGCAGTCTGCTACAGATCACCGCTCACTACTATACGCCCTAAATGATTCAGCACCCCCCACGTCAATCACAATCCACATTTACCTCTCGGGTTCGGGTCCTGCGGGTACGGCGGAGCGGTAGGCGTGCCATTCCCCGAGTTCGGTGCAGACAACAGTGGGGATCGTTCATCCATGCCATCGGAAGCCATTCTATCAGTAGATAAGCAATGAAAAACAACAACAGCAGCAGCAGCAGGGACGAATGGTGGAGGGCTCCGTCGTCCGCTGCTCTGGAGAGGGGCAGTGAGACTGAGAGAGAGCGCGGGGCAGGGACAGTGGAGAGGCGGAGTCAAAGACGTAAGAGGCCGGGGAGGATGAGAAATCACTGCTGGACGGGACGGGACGGGATCTCCCCTCCTCCTGGATGTCAATATTGCGCGCTAATATTGTCTTTCCCGAGTCTACTCATTGACCTTGCTGGATGTATTTGCTCATTATCAAGAAGATGTTGATTTTCTGTAGGCCTACTAAAGCACACACCTTCATCGGTATTAGCCTACCGGACATGTGCAGGAGGAAAAGTAAATTGGTCCATCTAGGGAGCGTCCATAAAAAATGTAGCCTTACAGAGATGATCTAGTTCTATTTCACATCACTAAATAAATAGCCACAGCTGCTCACTTTTAACTTCGTAATTTTCTATTTTCAGTAGGATTTTCATTTTTTGTAATATAGCCTATTTGATTTTTATCTAAACAAATCTTTGTTTATTCTTTTTAATTTAGTAATTTGTTCATGTAACTACATTGTTTACTTTAGAGCATAAGACACAAATGAGAAAAAAAAAGGTTTTGACAAATTATATTTTATAAATGTTTATGCTATATGTCATCTATCTGTAGTGGACACGGTATAGGACTCAGTTGTTTAGAAAATACAATTACAAGAAATTACAAGAATAGGCAAAAACATTGGGATTTCTTTTCATTCACCAATCGATTTTTAAGTTTAGGATTTAGGTTTTTAACCAAACATAAAGATGATTCTCAATAAAAGATATAACAGAATTAATTGATATACCATTTGACTTTATGCAATATGTGTGTAAACATTGGCATAAATACCATTCTCATTCAATACAATGTATCTATACATTGCACTCTAAAAAAAGGTTCCTTGATACATGTATCTAATTTCCATATTAATGGAAAATGAATGAAAAAAGAAGTGCAATAATGGGAGTAATAACTTTTCCACATGCAGTTTCATAATAATATATTATATTATAATATTGATGTATAATTTATTTCCCTATTCACTTGTGTCTCCAAAATGCCTGATAAACATGATTTCAGTCCTGTGTCCTCTACAGTGGACATGTCTCAATTCAATATTCAATTCAATTCAATGAGTCATATTTTGATTAGAAACACCATAACATTTTCCTGAGATGTTTATGACAAACAATTGGAAAATTAGTCCGATTTAAAAGATAATTACAGAATATCATCATATTTCCATAAGAGGTCTAACTTTGATCAGTAAATGAATGTCAGCTATTTTTAAAGACCAAGGAGAAGTTGTTGTATCATACATTTGGTATCTCTGAAAAGCACTTTACATGACGTTCTGTAGTAAAAAAAAAAAAAGTAGTACCAGGTTGTCTGGTAACCGAAATTCTTCAAAATATCTTCCTTTGTGTTCAGCAGAAGAAAGAAATTCATACAGGTTTGAGACAACTTGAGGGTGAGTAAATTATGACAGAATTTTCATTTTGAAGTGAACTATCCATTTAAACATGTCTGGTTGGCCATTGCATTCAAGAAATCATCAGATATGTGTTTGTGATTGGCTGCATTTTATTACTAGATTTAGTTTAAATGTGGAGGATATTTTTTTACCAAAGCCTCCGTTAATGTTTGACCAGTGGCCAGAGGAGGCTTCCCCAACCTCAACACGCTCGCTCCGCCTATCGGCTTAAGTTGAAGGATTTGCTCATTAATATGAATTACGTTACTCGACGTTCAGTCCGATGACGAATTAATATATTACGTGATTGGATGCTCCATGGAGGTTAATTAATATTAATGAGATGAAGTACTTTGTGCCTATTCTGAGAAACGACGCACTGCGCATGTCAGTGCAAAAGATAACCGAATCGGTAACGTTAACTGCATGTCAACTGAAGCGCTCACCTTAACCGATCATTTTAGGTAAGAAAAGGATCTTTTACATATTTGATATGAGACAAGCCTATTTTAATCATAGGTGCTGCATTCATCTAACTTAACGTTACTGGTTCAGAGCAAACTAGCCCGCTGTGTTTTTAACGTAAGTTAGCTTTGTTTTTAGCCAACCAGTCAATGCTCATCTAGTTAATGTGTCAAGGCCTAATTTACAAATGGCATATCGTTCTTTACTAAACCATAAACACGACACGTGAATGTAGTTTCATCGTCTGTCATTAATCCCATACATGATGACGGTTGTTGTTTTGGCAAATAAAATGCTTGGTGATATCGTATAACGTTAACGTTACTCCTCCTTGTCTGCATGACTGCCTCAGTCATGTACAGGGCTGGACTGGTAATCTGGCATACCGGGCAAAATGCCCGTTGGTCCGACGTGCTTTTTGGGCTGATACATCTCATACTTTTTTTTAACGGCCCTTAAAACTCGTACATCGGCGTCCCACTCGTTTTGTTTTGTTTTGTTTAATTGATGGCGCTGGGTTAGTGCCGGTGTAATGCATTGGTAAAAAAAAGTAAGCGTTCGTTTTTTTCCACTGACAGACTGGTCCATGAAACGTGTAGGTCAGCGGCCAATTGGTTGTTTTCTTGATTGACACTGAGCTGGCCCAATCACATCTTTAAACACCTCCCCCTTTGGGCTTTGAGCGAGCGTGCAGTATCAGTGTGTATCTGTCAAAATAGTCTGAGATATGGAGAAGAAACGCAAGGAATGTGCAGAGAAATAGCGTGAAAAATAGATACAGGCCCTTCAAGAAGACGCTGTAAATCAAATGTGTCAAAATATATGTTTTCTGCAGCAGCAGGAGCTTCATCAGCTCCAGTGGCTGGTTATGATAGTGAGGAGGAACAGGAGAGAGATGAGAAAGTGTAGAGTCCGCGGTATTCATTCAGCAGAACTACTTTCAAAACACACTAGTCTATGAATGTAGGAATCCATTACACAGTTACGCATTATTTCCACATCTGCATAGTTGACGATTACAGCAATTTACTAGAAGTTTAATGAGACGCGTTTGTATCCATGTTTTCGGCTAAAATAAAAGCTTGATGCAGTTTCCGCCAAAATAAAATATCATGTGCTTATCTCTTTCGAGTATAGAAATTAGTTCAAAACTAATTATGAAAGCAAAACTATTATTTGTTTTACAATATATGGCTATTAGGCTACTGTCATGAGATTAATATTATAGGCCCGCCTAACTATTATTATGTAGTAGTGTGTAATGTAGACAGACACTGTTACTAAAAGAGGTTTGATTTTTTTCTTTGTTTAAAATCACATGCCCCTGAACCCCCCTAGAGGGACAGAGGTCCACCCACCACAGTTTTACCAAAGATCCTGTGGGCAAAGATGGGGTGTGTTTATGATCATATGTAGTGGGCCAGTCTGGGCCAAAATGCCAGGGTCGATTTTTTGTCCCAGTCCAGCCCTGGTCATGTATTATATAAAATACAGTAATCCGTATTTTTTACCGGTATGAAATATTGCTACTAGGGTTCATATCTGATTGAATTGATTATCTTTTTTTAGTTCTCCGTTAAAAGTTCTATTTGATTTTCAATGAGATTCTGATATCTTCTCTATTCAAGATTCAATTGCATTTGATTCTCTGTTAAAAATTATGATTCATCATTATATATTTTATTTTCTTCGGTTCTTGATTAAAGATTTTGATTCTTAACTTAAAAAAATCATTCTGTTTGTTTATTTATTGAAAGGTTTTCCTCTGTTGTTCAGTGCTAAAGGTTCTTTTGTATTTGATTCTGTTACATTAGTTTATCTATTAGACATTCTATTCTGATTCTCTATTCAAGTTTCTATTATATTGATTGACTACTACATATTGTATTCTACTTGATTCTCTAATAAAGTTTGTTCAATTTATTTAGATTCTGTTTGATTACTTATTGAAGGTTCTATTTTATTCTGTTCAAATATCTGTTAAAGGTTATGTTGATTTGATTCTCAAATTCTATTCATGATTCTGTTATGTTGCATTTTATTTGATTCTCTATCAAAGTTCCCATCTATTATCTATTTAATTTTCTGTTTTAAATGGTTTTGGATATGCAGTTTTATTTTTCTAGACATGCTAGTGATGTTTAATTTTGCTTTCAATCTTAGTTTTATAGTATTATGTGTTTTTTCACCCATATTAAAGGGATAGTTCACTTTAAAATTAAAATTCTGTCATCATTTACTCACCCTCAAGTTGTTTCAAACCTGTATTAATTTATTTCTTCTGCTGAACACAAAGAAAGATATTTTAAAGAATGTCAGTAACCAAACAGTAGTCTGTACCCATTGACTTCCATAGTAGGAAAAAAAAATACTATGGAAGTCAATGGGTACAGACTACTGTTTGGTTAGTGACATTCTTCAAAATATCTTTCTTTGTGTTCAGCAGAAGAAATAAATTAATACAGGTTTGAAACAACTTGAGGGTGAGTAAATGATGACAGAATTTTTATTTTAAAGTGAACTATCCCTTTAAATCTTTGCTTTTATCACAGGTGTACAAAATGGGGAAGGCCCTTTCCCACCTGCCTAAGCATACCTGTCATGATGACAGTCAGGACAACCTAACCGCATCCCCCGGGTACAGTGCCATGCAGACGGAGGACAATAAGAGCGGAGGAGACGTGTCTCAGTTCCCTTACGTGGAGTTCACTGGCCGAGACAGCGTCACCTGCCCCACATGCCAAGGCACTGGAAGGATCCCGCGAGGTACATTTAGAACACTTCATCTAGAAAGTTCATGTCGATTGAATTTTTTTTTTTTTTTTTAAAGGAACCCAATCTGAAATGTACACCATGTGACACACTCACATGTTTATGCAGGCCAAGAAAATCAGCTGGTGGCCCTGATCCCATACAGCGACCAGAGGCTGAGACCAAGGAGAACGTAAGAGATTTTTGTAAAATCAGGGTGTCTGCGGATCCTTAAAGTCTTAAAATGTCTTATTGTAAAAAAAAGGCCTTAATTAACAATAAAATGTCTTAAATCCAATTTTCAAAGGTCTGAAAAATGCAACTGAACTGACACCGTAGTCAAGTTTTAGATTTTGTTTTCGTTCGTTGCTTTTTGAAATCTTTAAATCGGTCTAATGCATAAAAGTTAATTAAAATAGAAATATATTACTCTTGTTATATTACTATTTGTATCCACAAATAAAAATGTATACTTATTATTATTATAAATTTCAGTCCAGAGTCCAGTATTAATATTATAATATAGATTTTTTATATATGTTACATTTGTGCTGTATATCTCTGTTGAGCAGGGTCATTTAATTTGTTCGCATTTAAGCCAATGGAAGTGATATGCAGTTTTGAAAATGGCATTTAAAAATATTAAATTGGAAGTGCTGATACCTGTAGATATCCTGAGAAATGTTTATCCTAATGCAGTTCTGTTGAACCAGTTCTCACTGTTTTAGTCTCATTCCTTTTTTTTGAAGGTATTACAGTATGTCTTATTTCTGAAGATATTTATGTTGTGTTAGTTTTTCTGATTTAGCTCTTAATCTATGTTTCAGCAAGCTGTACGTGACTGCTTCAGTCACTGTGTGCCTGCTGCTCTCCAGCCTGGCTGTGTTCTTCCTTTTCCCACGTTCCATTGATGTGAACTATGTGGGAGTGAAGTCTGTCTACGTGTCCTATGACCAGAGCAAACGCATTGTGTATCTCAATGTTACGGTAAGTTCCTCCAGAGCAGTCATCACACTAAACACATGACACACGTGTTCGATGGTGTATCTGCTTCAGTAATAAATTTGAGAGATCCCAAATAATATTGTAATTTAAGGCTGGCGATATCACCCTTATTTTGCAATCAAGTAACCAACTTGGTTACCATTGGAAGATGGTTAGAGAAAAACTGGGTGTCATACACGACTGAGGATCACACACTACTAGACTTTCAAGTGGCTCTCACATGAGATCTGTGCATTGTATTTCATCCTGTCTGTCGTTCCAAACCTGTATAATTTTTTTCCACAGACAGATGCTTTTGAGGTTTGAAGACAGATTTTTTTTAGATGTCTGTTCATCCTGTTTAATTGTCTTTATTTCCTTTAAAGAACTCATTGAATATTACTAACAACAACTATTACTCGGTGGATGTGGCCAACATCACAGCCCAGGTGCAGTTTTCCAAGACTGTGATTGGAAAGACCCGCATTAGCAACATAACCACTATTGGACCCCTGGATATGAAGCAGGTAGAGCATTTTAAATAGCTGTTAAAATGTATGTTTCAGCATATATAAACTTTGATCATATTTGTCTTATACGTTTTTTTTGTGTGTGTCAGATTGACTACATGGTGCCCACCACCATAGCTGATGAAATGAGCTATATGTAGTAAGTATACACGCATTTCATACATGAAAACATACCACGTAATAAACATATACAGTGGGGAGAACAAGTATTTGATACACTGCCGATTTTGCAGGTTTTCCCACTTACAAAGCATGTAGAAGTCTGTCATTTTTATCATAGGTACTCTTCAACTGTGAGTGACTGAATCTAAAACAAAAATCCAGAAAATCACATTGTATGATTTTTAAATAATTAATTAGGATTTTATTGCATGACCTACCAACCAGTAAGAAATCCGGCTCTCACACCTGTTTGAACTCATTACCTGTATAAAACACACCTGTCCACACACTCAATCAAACAAACAGACTCCAACCACTCCACAATGGCCAAGACCAGAGAGCGGTGTAAGGACATCAGGGATCAAATTTTAGATTCCGTCTCTCACAGTTGAAGAGTACCTATGATAAAAATGACAGACCTCTACATGCTTTGTAAGTAGGAAAACCTGCAAAATCGGCAGTGTGTCAAATACTTGTTCTCCCCACTGTATATCCAGCAAAATTATCCATCCCAGCTAATTTTCTTAATATGTGTTAATATTGATATGCACATAAAAAGATTCAACAACTTAGACATAAACTGAACACATTTCACAGGCATTTGACAAACAGAAATGGAATAATGAGTCCCTGAACAGAGTTGGAATCAATATCAAAAGTAGCAGTCAGTAACTTGTGTGGCCAGCAGCTCATCTTCATGAACTGCAGCAGACTTGCCAGTTCAGCTTGTTACTCCACTCTTCCACCAAGGCACTTGCAAGTTCTCGAATATATTCTATATAAGTTCTCGACATATGGTTACATGTGGTTTGGCACTGCAAGGACGATCAGCTGTCCTTCCTGTCTCCCTGTAGCACTGTCTTAGGCTTCTTACTTTAGGGACATTAAAGTTTATTGCTCTGGCCACATCTGCAGTCCACGTGCGTCCCTACAATCTATGGCATGTCTGTAAACACTTCGCATCTTAAAGACTGTTCCACAGGTGCATGTGCAATAATTGTTTATGGTACAAGCATGAAAAACTTTAACCCTTTCCAATAATGGGGAAAGGTAATGATATTGCATTGGTAATGGGAAAGCTTTGATATGCAAAGCTTTTTTTTTGCTGAGTTTATATTTTTCCCTAACAGACCTGTTCAACTTGATCTATTTTACAGCGACTACTGTACTCTGCAGAGCATCAAGGTGCACAACATTGTGGTTATGATGCAGTAAGTATTGTGCAAAATGCGTATATTGTTTTGATTGATTTTTAACAATAGTTTATAAACCTTTAAAGTAAGACCTACTGTGATTTCGATGGTACATGCTTTTGTTGAAAACGCCAGTCTGCATCATTTTTATCAGCATAGCTCTTTACCACATTAAAACTGTTAAGTACACAGCCTTGTACTTTTTTCTTTTTGTTTGATTTTCAAATATGCTTTTGATTCAGTTGGTCTGAGAAAATCAATTAAGTACATGTCCAACAATTATTTAACAAAAGACATCGGAGCTGTTGTGCAGCACTTGGCACACATTGCTATATGTTCCGCAGTCACGCAGGAAAAGCAGGTTTGAGGTTATTCTAGCGCAGTCAGGTAAATGTTCTTGGTTTATTTGTTACTAACTTTGCTTGTTGGTTTGCAGGATAACCGTCACTACAGTGTACTTTGGCCATGCTGAGCAGGTGTCTCAGGAGATGTACCAGTATGTGGATTGTGGAGGAAACTCTACAGCTCTGCATGAATATAGTCTGAATACTCCTTGGGCCGGCTAGAGCTAATCCTGATAGTGTAACATCACCCTGTCCCTCACCTCTCCATTCACTGTGTCATTGTTTTTGGCAAATCCGTTTGAGGGTTTACTGCCCTTCTGCCAGTGAACCACTAGATGTCAGGGTGTTTGCAATTCATAAATGATGCACTTTATTTTTAATTTTCTCCAAGCAATATGAACATTACGGGGTCTGCGTAGTTCTCTTTCCGGTTCACTTTGCCAAACAGAATCGCTCATTAGTGTTGCGGTACAAGATACCTTTTGACCAAGTTCCCTTGTCTTCAAGCACTACCTATTTAAAACCCTTTTACACTGACTTGATGTATTTATGTATTTGATGCCAGCTTTTTGTCAGCTGTACTTCGGGTTATTATTTTTATCGTGTTGAACCTGATATGCATTACAGTTCCAATGACGAGATCAATCTTAACCCAAACACACTAATACCTTTTATACACATTTCGTACCACTGCGGGAATGTCATTGTAGATCGCACAAAAGTTGTGCTTCATGTCAATGCTTCAATCTATTTATTTAGTTGCACTTTGATTGCAAAATTTCTCATTGTCTCAGTTTATAAGCTGTCAATCTCCATGAAAAACTGATAAAGCACTAATTACGTAGAACCACAATCACTGGGACCTGAGAGCATCCGACTGCTTAAATAATGGAGGATATTATGAGATGACCATTCCTTGTGATTCCTTTTTGTTCTGAATTTAAAGGCATTTCATATAGAAGTGTATAAGTTTGCTTATTAAAACTAGATGTTACGTTTAGATAAAGATAACTTTGATAACATTTTAAACAGATGGACTATATAGAAATTTACATTTGTAAACATTTTAATCATGTTTTTAAAAAAGATTAAAAGATGATATACTTGGATGAAGTATCGCCTCTGTAATAGAAGTGGCTGCTAACATGACTTGGCATTTTTGCATTTCCTAACAACCGTTTGCTTGATGTACATGTTTGTGTGTATCACTTGTGATTTTGAGAAGAAAAAAACAAAATGGTTTGGACTGCTTAAGAGTTACACCAAGTGAAATAACATGACACCTACTGGTTTCCATGAAATAAACATGTTTTGAGTCACTTGTCCTTTGTTTCTATGAATTTGTGTGAGAAAAATAATAACACGTTTAGTTTGTTTGAGGGTGTTTAAATGCATTTATAATAATATTGCTGTAATGGAAAAGTTATGTTATGTTTCGGGTACATTAATAATTCTGTATAAAAGCACTCAAAGTTCACACTTAGTGTGCAGGATTGAATTGCAGTTTAAGCTTTGTGATTATTTGTTGCATGAGCAAATGTGCAAACACATTGATCTATTTACTGGATCTGTAATTGAACAATAATAATAATAAGTTTTAATAATAAAGAGCTTTCCTAAGCTCAAGGTTTGCTTTACAGGGAGATATTGAAGTAAACATGGCATCAACAAGATACAGTCATATATTAATGAATACAGACAAAAGCTAAACACAGTAAAACACTGATGCAGGTAGACTGAAAGTACTTTGAGAAAAGAGGTTTTTAGTTGTGATTTGAATGAGGATATAGTAGAGGTGTCACGAAGAGTTGTGGAAGTGAGTTTCAGAGTTTCGGTGCCATAGCTCTGAATGATCTAACACCCTTTGATGAGAGACAAAAGCGTGGGACAGTAAGCAGTTTTAAGTCAGATGACCTAAGAGAGCGTGGGGGTGAATAATAGTGCAACAGATCATCAGAGAGATAATCAGGAGCAAGATCATGAAGGCATTTCAAAGTTACAGGAAACCACTGAGATTATGGAGCAAATGGGTAATGTGTTCAGACTTCTTGACTTGAGAAATGACTGTCGGGAGAATTTTGAACACATTGTAATCTTGAAATTGTTTTAGCCAGCAGTCCAATAAGAAGCAAATTACAGTAGTCAAGACATGAGGCTATCAAAGCAGTTTTTGATGTCAGCAATACAAGTCAGGCATTTAATGAGTCAAGAGGAAGAGCAGAAGAGCAAGCAGATATGTAAATGAGCAGGTCGTCCGTATGATAGCTGAGATCATGACAACGGATAATATGACCAAGGAGTAACAAATAAATACTGAAAAGAAGAAGTCCAACAACAAAGCCTTGAGGGACACCTTGAGAGAGAGAACAAGTGGAGGATTTGAAGTAATGGACAGAAATGGAGAATTGTCTATCAGTGAGATGGGATGTAAACAAGAAAGAGCTCTACCCGTGATGCCTAGCGGAAAGATGAGAGATAAGTATGTGATGGGATACAGTGTGGAACGCTGCTGTTAAATCAGACAGCCAGAATCAGCAGATAAGGTCATTGGTAATTTTTAACAGTGCTGTTTAAGTGCTGCCTGATCGACAACCAGATTGATAGGGATCAAGACGATTGTTAATAGAGAGATGAGATTGTAACTGAAAAAGGCACCAGCTTTTCCGAGCAGTTTAGAAACAAAAAGTTTTATTATATTTATTTTATTATAATATTGCTGTAATGAAAAAGTTATTACATCACACGCATGCGTTGTGGTGCTCGCGTGAACTGCGTCGGCCAATAATGACCCAGCGTTCTGATGTAGAACCCAGAAGCGGCGCACAGTTTACTACACGATCACCGTAGGAGACTGACACAGAAGAGAAGAAATGGTTGAATAAAGTTATTCGTTTAATTTTTTTACGTTTCGTTATTTTTGTAAAAAAAAATGCGTACAAAAAGTATTCTCGTCGCTTCATAACAAAAAGCGTGTATAGTCCACTGTAGTCCACATGGACTATTTTAACGATGTCTTAACTACCTTTCTGGGCCTTGACGTCCAGAGGTCAGGCAGCAATCGGAGCTCAGGGAGACCAAGGAGAAGCATGAGATGAAGATACCAGCCTAGTTATCATGGGGGTGTGTTTCTCCAAGGCTTCAGATATAGCAGAGTTGTACGTAGAGATAACAGCAGAAGGACTAAAAAAACACAGTAAATAGACAGAGAAGATGCATTAATGGAGTTTGAGAAACAGATTTAACATTGTGATAAGTAACACACCAGGTTCAGAAAAAGGGAAATCAAATCTAAATGTCATCAGTTTATTGTCAGATATACCAGTTTGTGAGCCAGAGATAGATATATTATTAATTCTCAAACTGCAAAAAATATCAAGTGTGTGACCATGGTACACATGAGTAGGAAACTTGACATGTATAGGACTGAAAGTTATTGCCATTGGAGCAAACAGTGTCAATGTGTATATTGAAATCGCCTAGCAGAACAACAGGAGATGATACAGCACAAGCCAGAGTGAGTTCAGTGAGTTCAGAGGGAAAACATTTCTAACAGAAGCTCAGGAGGAATCATTAGTATGATTAGAAGAGTGGTGTGAGCAAGAACTTTCAAAGCAAGCACTTGTATTCAGAAGATTTCACATTATAAAATTCAGCCATGCAAACTTTCACACCATTCTGATAGACAACTGCAAGGCCGCCACCTCTACCACAGAGACGTGGCTAAGACGTGTTTATATCCAGAGCAGAGGGAGAAAGAATGTTTAGATGAAGGCAGTCATTTGGTTACTGCCAGGTTTCCGTGAGGAGTAACATATCCAATTGTTTATAAGTAACTTATTGGATTATCAGTTTAATTATTTTTAACTAGACCTAACAAGATTTAGACAAAGTAAACAACCTGAAACTTCAACTCCTTTTGAAAAACAGGAAATGCAATAAAAGGGCGTCGACATCATAAGCCGACATCATAAGCATTCAAACCTGAAACTTGAGTCTCTTACTAAAGGAGATTAAAAAAACACACTTTAAAAAAAGTCAACATATTTAATGCTACCTTTTCACAATAACACATACAATTAAAAAGAAAAGCAGTTACACTTTATTTTAAAGTCCTTGTTACAGTGTAATTATATAAATAAGTACTGCGTAATATTAATTAACAACATGAAAAGTTAATAAAAGTCACCATGAAATCAAAATTGACATTGCTTATTTTTTATGGAATAATGCTGTATTTAGTATAAATTATTTAGATGTGCACATCATTATTCTTTAATTCATGTCCTCATAATCTTTAATCAAAATAACTTCCCCTCACTCTTGCAGCAACATTTCTTTTCTTCTCTGATGATATGTTTACTGGCGTGAGGGCGGGGCAACCTGTCACTCACATGACATCACAGCAATAGCAAACCACCACAATACAAGCATCCAATCGATTCTCAATGGACAAAATCAAGTCCCCGCCCTGCATTTTTTCTTTTCTAGTTCGAGAAGCTCAGATATACAGTACATCACAATAGGGAAGAAAAGACTATTGCAACTTCTGATTTATGGCAACTTTAAAGTATTTGATTGAAAGACTTGGTGAAATGTGAAAGTTTATTGGAAACTGCATCTTCTCTGCAATTAATGTTGCATCATAATTGAAGTGCACAAATAACTCGGTGCAATTAGGAGATTTTCATTTCCATGCTTCCCCAGGACAACAAAAGTAATCATGTTCAATGGGTATTATAACACAGTCTAATTAATGTTATTTCATAACCTCAACGCTTACCGTAACCCTTATTTAGAACTAACACAATGGAAGTTCAAACAGGCAACATGGTTTTATTAGCTGGCAATGAAGCAATGTATCCAGAGCATAGACAAATTACACAATGGTTGTCAAAAAGAACTGCCAATAAGAGGCGTAATTTCGATTCAGTCGACCGCTATAATTATGTTGCAATCACTTGTCTTTTTAAATAAAGGTTTTTCAAATCCACAGAACTGTTGCACTGGTAAAGTTTTATAGAGATTCACCAGTTTGTCTACATTTGCAAAGTGCAAATTATATATGTGAGGACTTCAAATTCATATTCGTTTTCCACGGCCTGCTGCGATCCTCACATTTAATCGCTTTGTAACTATCTGTTTTGTCACAAGAGAGAGCTGTGATTACCATCCCAGGTTCCTTCAGTGATGTGTTTTCATTATCCAAGGATTTGCATAATGCACTGTTGAGTTTATAGCACATGATTACATTTTCAGCTGAGGCACGGGGTCTTTCTTTTTCATTTACAGATCCAGAGAGACCCATATCTGTTCAAGGCACAGATCCATCAAATAATGGTTGTCATAGAGACTGCAAGTGATTAGACAATTGAAGTCCACGTGTGCCACACCAGAGTATACATGCAATTATCATACTGTTTTAGCCATAACCATGTGTTTTATAGCTGTAGATTTTGTGTGATGACTTCCTAGCCGTGTCTATCCAATGCTACAGTATTCTACTCATGATCATGTCAACCTGTTAACATTTGCATAATATTCATGCAAGGGTGCCATGAAGGTATTTTAACAATTGTGCATAAAGGATTACTTGGAAGGAACTTCACTACCTTGGAAATGCACAACCAATAGTTTGTTTTTTCCAAACATGAAATTATATTCTGTGGTACAGATACCATTAATTGTTATGGAAAATTCCTTTGAACACAGATTAAGTCTATTAGTTTCACATTCAGTTAAAATGAGACACATGATCCCTCAAGGCAATTGATTCTATTGTTCTTCCAGTGAAAAGTTTAGACACCTACTTTTTGTTTTGTTTTACTTTTCAATTTTTTTTATAATAGTAACTTAAAAGTATTATATAAGACAAATGGAAGTATCGGAATAATGTAGTGACCAAAAAAAAACAAAAAAAAAAACATGCTGAACATTTGAGCTTCTTCAAAGTCTTAACTCTTTGTCTAGATATGATTTTTCTGAAAATAATTTATTTCGATAGGTCACATACATTCTACTAACTACAAGTAACTTTACGACCACGTCAACTTATTCTTCTTACCCAAACCCTTACCAATTTTTTTAAATATTATTTTACACTTCTGCTTGGATTGGATCATACAGGATCTCAGAGACTGCATCTCTGATTTACTGCAGTGTGATATACACGGAGAACTGAATACATGCACTGGAGCGGAGGAAATACAACATCACTGTGACACTTTGTTGCATTCAGTTTTTACTGTGTGCAACTACAAGAGAGAAAAAAAGGTTCTGCCATTTGTGTGTGAAAAAGCAAACACTGACTACATGTTGTTTGATGCTTTAAGTGTGAATGCAACTTTGTCACTGTGAAAGGTGAGAGTTTTGGTTCTTAAAGACACACAAGAAACATTATACACTCACATCACAATGTAATATATAGAATACGAATCCTATTTCTGTGAGAAAAATGTTGTTATGTAATGCACTAACAACAGCTGATAGATGTTGATATAGAGGAAATAACGCATTATACATCTCATATTCAATTATCTGTGCATAATGTGTAGGTTGACACGACAAGTCAAGTCAAGTCTGTTTTCTCTGAATCTAAATACCTAGGCTGCTATATACTAGATAGTTGTGGTTGCTTTGTTGGCACAGGTTTACAGCAATTTTTTTCCAATAACTAACTAGCTGGAAATCAAAGGTTAATTTCTCAGGATACTATTTGAAAGCAGTAACTTTTTGTTTCTCATTTAGAGTGAGATCTTTCATATCATATATTGCCAGTGGTTTTGATACATTTTCTACCTAACATAATTTAACTTAAAACCCACCCATCCTGTTGAACTACAGATTTTCAATTTCAACTTAATTCATGATAAATCTCCAGGGTGAGCTACTCGAATGGCGGAAGCCATGTTCCGCCTCCATCTTGAAAATACATTAGCCAAAGAGGGACATACCTGGAAATTCAAGCTTCGCCTTTCGCGTTTTTACACTCAGTGGCACCGTGACGAATGCGAGGGGAAGATTACTCGCAACTGCCGGCAGATTTTAAATAATACGGCCACCGTAGGAATTAAAACGCCCTCGGAATGGGAGGGGCTAGAAAGTAATATTCAGTTGGTAGTCATATAAAATTTCACCGGAGTAATTCCTACACAGTGTAGCTTTAAAATGTGCATGCATATTTACAAAAACAAGGTAATATGATAGTGTACGAATTGTAATGTGCAGAAATGTTCTTAAAATGTGCATGCATATACACAAAAAAATACAAAAACAAACCTTATGTCTCAAACCTGTGTGACCCTGGATCACAAAACAGTCACAAGTCGCACGGGTATATTTGTGGCAATATGGGTTAAAATTATCGCATTTTTTTTAATGCCAAAAATCATTAGGATATTAATAAGTAAATGTCATGTTCCATGAAGATATTTTGTAAATTTCCTACCTTAAATATACATTAAAAAAATACTTTTTTGAGTGGATGCAGCAAAAGCGCCAACAGAAATGGACAACTTTAAAGGCGATTTTCTCAATATTTCGATTTTTTTGCACCCTAAGATTCCAGATTTGTATCTCGGTCAAATATTGTCTTATCCTAACAAACCATACATTAATGGAAAGCTTATTTATTTAGCTTTCAGATGACGTATATCTACATTTTATAAAATTGGCCCATAAGACCAGGTTTTGTGGTCCAGGGTCACATATGATAGTGTATGAATTGCAATTTGCAACATGTGTGTGATCCTTGTAGTGCAACAGTGCACCTCAAAAACTCTGGATATACTGTATTTAGGTTTTAGTCTCCCAATGCATCTCTTGATCTTGGTCTGCCTATATGAAACCTTTGGAGGATGTCCATTGTCTTGGAAGTCCTTTGCGATATTTGCTATGGAAAATGGTAGACACTTAAGGCAGAAATGGAGAAATAAATGTGCTGTGATGTAAATGTAAATAAATAAATGTAGTTTCAACTATCTTTTGCTTCTTTCTACATCAATTTAGACAGCACTTTGTTAATTTTATTACATTCATTTGAAGATGACTGATGTGGGTTGATAACATGAGAAAAACAGGAAAAAAAACAGAAAATGTAATAACATGTATTACTCGATTTCTTACTGATACTGCACCTCTCTCTCTCTCTCTCTCTCTCTCTCTCTCTCTCTCTCTCTCTCTCTCTCTCTCTCTCTCTCTCTCTCTCTCTCTCTCTCTCTCTCTCTCTCTCTCTCTCTCTCTCTCTCTCTCTCTCTCTGAACACGCCCACTTTGATGTGTCAGTGGAGACATCTGCACACTGCTGTTATTAATTCAGAGCTGTCAGGCCACAGAAGTACACTGTCTGCCTCTCACCTCATCTGCACACACCTCTCTCAGGCATGGGGCTTTACCACAAAGAGTTCGAGGAGGCTGGAAACCGCGCCGGTCTCCAGATATGGAGAATTGAAAAGATGGAACTGGTCCCTGTGCCTCAGAACTTGCATGGAAGCTTCTATATAGGCGATGCCTACCTGGTGCTCCACACTGTCAAACAGAAGAACTCGTGTTTCTATGATCTGCATTTCTGGCTGGGTAAGCAGCAGTTGTTCTCTACTTTAGAGCAGTGCTTAAATCTTTTGTACCAACTCTTAACATAACAAAAATATTATTTAGTTTTATATTGTTTTAAATACTCTTTTTGATATATTTTATAATATATACTGTATAGAACATATTCTTTAGTCAAGTGCATGTGACTAATCTCAGCACCTTTACTAATCTAGTAACTTAAATATTTAAGCGTGTATCAGGTCAAAATTATATTCACAAACTTTTGTCCAGATTTGTATGAATGATGATTATCAGGGAGAAAAAAAAAGAGAAAGAAACTGCAAAATCTCAGTCACTACTTAAAAGGTTGAGGAAAAATTACGGCAAATTAGCTGACATGATACTGAAATTTGCACGCTGTAAATACTCCATCAGATATGAGCAAAGTATATGGCCCCAATAAAATGACGCGTTAGTAATGCAAAGGTTGTAAAGTTCATTCTCAGAAGTGGTTACTGTGTCTCCTGGTTTTAATACTGGACTTTCATCTATGCACCTACTCTATGAAGAGCATATATATTTTTTAAATTTATTAATTTTGAAGTCAAAAGTGTTAGGGTGATACAACTGTTCTGATATCATATAGATAGTCTCATTCAATTTTAGAATTTT
Organism: Phoxinus phoxinus; assembly: GCF_949152265.1. Lineage (NCBI taxonomy): Eukaryota > Metazoa > Chordata > Actinopteri > Cypriniformes > Leuciscidae > Phoxinus > Phoxinus phoxinus. The sequence continues at coordinate 9,568,753 of NC_136894.1, forward strand.
ACATTTTTAATCCTTAAATATTAATTTTTATATTTTTTTAAAAAGAAAAGCTTAACTTCTTATTAATATTTAAAATCATATGATCCAGGCAACATGTTGAAACATGCAGGGGGGAAATTATGTCACCCATGCAGTCCCTTACGTCAATGTGTCATTGGTGAAGGTGAATAAATCTCTAAAAATGTTTTAAAATGGTACTTTTTTATGACATGGTCAAAATGCCATCTTATGCGACTTCCCAAAAACTTGATATTTAATTCATAATATGTGTTACGGAGAAGCCTCAGGCATAATTTTTCATGCTCTGGTTGCTTTAAAAAGTGTCACTGCTATTTAAAAAAAAAAAAAAACCTTTTTTGGTCAAGTTCCAAAAGATCAAAAAACACAGGAAGATCATGTAGAAAATGAAATAATGCAATAGAAGCCATTTAGTTACCAGAAACCATGTGCTCTTAATATGGTTTCCTTCCTCTGCTAAGTGAAAGCACTTTCTTTACCCCATTAGATGTCGTAGAAACGTCAATATCGCTGTGATGTTTTGGCCTTGAGTGTATATGTGTCCGTAACCCCCCCCCATACACACACACACACTCCATTATGAGTCATTAACCTTCCAATGTAAATGGATTCCTTAATGATGTTTCTTGCTATCATATCTTTGTTGCCAAGTCATTTACCCTAAAAAAGCCTGCCAGAAAGCGGGCAGCATCACATAGAAAGGCCTTTTAGCTCCCACAGCACATCTGTGGTCACAAGCAACAGCTTGTACAGCAGGCTTTAAAGTGCCAAAACTGATGCTGGGTGAAAGAATAACACTTTAGGTATCAGTTGTCATTAAGTGTGAAAACAAACAGCTCTTTCTAGTTTAGAAATGCAATGATCATGCCTATGAGGAGCAGCAAGTGTAAAATAATAAAATAAAAAACAATCACTTCTTTATTAACCTGAATTAATAGGCCACAGAAGTAGGTGTCGATGAAGTCTCTCTATTCTTTGTCTCTCTCTAGGTAAAGAATGCTCCCAAGATGAAAGTACAGCAGCGGCCATCTTTACCATTCAGCTGGATGACTACCTGGGAGGTAAACCGGTCCAGTACCGTGAACTCCAGGGTTTTGAGTCCAACAACTTTACCAGCTACTATAAAGGCGGGATCACATATAAGGTTTGAGACCGTTTATGTTCCTTCTATTCCTGCTCTCACAACACTTTTCTTTTAGTTTTTGTGCTCTATTGACTCCCAACAGAGTACTATTCTTTATTTTACTTTACTTACGTTAAACAGAAAGCTGCTGTATAAACTGACGGAAAGACTGACAGTTGCTGCAGTGTTTATTTGCCAATTGAGAAAATGTTTCTTAGACTTTGCAGTGCAAATCTAGGATTAGTCGTTTTGTTTACAATTTGGGCGAGGTAAAATCAACTACTCAAATACCTTCCTACTTAGGACCTTCTGTTTTTCACAAGCCCAAACTTCCATGATGGTCTGAGGGAATGTTGTGTCATAGCACATGTTTGGGGACATTCAACTCCTCAGTGTTGCATTTGGCCTCAGACTGAAAATAATTAATGGGTTTAAAAGCGGAAAGTGTTTAAAAATAGAAAAACAAGAAGAAAGAGCAGAGGAAAGATTTGGGAATTTTTTTTTTTTCTTACCTCCTCAGACCGGAGGTGTGGCATCAGGATTTCAACATGTGGTCACCAATGATCTTACTGCCCGCCGACTCTTCCACATCAAGGGCAGGCGCACTGTCCGGGCCACAGAAGTGCCTCTCGCCTGGGCCAGCTTCAACAACGGTGACTGCTTCATAGCTGATCTGGGAGCGGTAAGACCTGCTGCATCAACAAACATACGAATGGATGCATTAGACAAATGTTTAGTTCACCTAAAAATGAAGTCTGTCATCATCCATTCACCCTCATATCACTCCAAATGTATGAATAGACCTTTTCCTTGGAACATCCATGGAATTATTTAGCAAAAATGTCCACACGGTGCTTTTCAGTATACAGCAAAAATGAATACTGCAGTTGGTAAATTACAAAAAGAGAATAAAATCCATTAAAGTATCCCATGAGACTAATGCACTATATTCCAAATCTTCTGAAATCATAATAGAGTAAATGATGAAGTGAGTAAATCTGTCATTTGAAAAGCAGGGGAACTATAAGTTGCTAAATGAGTTACCAAAATGATATTTTTAAGTAATAATCTACAAACCTTTCAATGCAGAGTTAGCAAATAAGTTAGGTTAGGATAACCAAGATAGAATAGAAACGGGATGCATTACACATCCTTTTTTATAGACAGCACTGGCTGGTTCACTTGTGCAATGTGTATTTAATATCCTCTCTGTATGCACTTATGGGTGGGTTTTTATAATTGGATTGCAGTCAAATTACTTTGACTGTCAACATACTGTGTAGAGCAAATGTTATGAGAGCACAAGAGGATGAACCATGTCTCACGCCAAACACAGATGCATCCATTAAGCATCTAACAGGCTCTTACTGACCATGCGTGGCATGGGATGCTTTACAGGAAGATTAAATCTGATAATACCACTTGACTGAATGATTTGAACTTGCTGCTCTCTCTCACATCTCTAAAGACCAGTCAAATAAACAGCACAGACAAATCCTGACTGATACCATTCCAAAATGACAGTATTAACAACAACTAAATGGTAGTATTTTCAAGAGGCAACTCGCTAAAATTATTTCTTAAGAAAGCTCATGTGTCACTGACAAAATTACCAAGAAAGAAATCTATTTTTTTGAGGTCAATGTCTTGAAGTCTGCTAGCGATTTGTCAGTACGTGTAATAACAAGATCACCAACAACTGAACCGATTTCTCAAACTAGGTAATCTTCCAATGGTGTGGGTCTAAGTGCAACAAGTTTGAGCGCCTCAAAGCTGCACAGGTGGCTACTGGCATCCGAGACAACGAGAGGAACGGACGGGCACAGCTGGTGGTTGTAGAGGAAGGACAAGAGCCTGCAGAGATGATGAAGGTATCAAATAAAAGTGTCAAATCAAACGTCTTAACTTTGCCAGAATTTGCATACAACAGGTAGCTACTGGCATCCGGTAGAACTTGCTTATTTTTCACTAACATGTTTGCTATAGGCAGTACGATATCTGGTTTAGCTGGAAAGTGTGACATATTCACCTTGGCTTTGCACATCACAGGTTCTCGGTGCGAAGATTGAAATCCCTGAAGGTGATGATAATGAGGATGCAGTTGCTGACATGTCAAACAGGAAAATGGCCAAACTTTACATGGTAAACAAGTCTATATACTTCTGTTTAATTCATCTATATGCAAATTCAATAGACATGAACTGTCACATGATAATACTTAAATACCATTGCGCTTTACAGGTATCAGATGCAACAGGAAAAATGCAAGTGTCGCTTGTGTCAGAGGAGAATCCGTTTTCCCAAAGTGACCTGTTGTCTGAGGAATGCTTCATTCTGGACCATGGAAAAAGCAAAATGATCTTTGTGTGGAAAGGTATCTGTAAACTGAAGCCATTAAACAAAGGAGTTGTGTGTGACATTCTTACCAAGGTGACTGACTTCATTTTTGATGATTTAGGCCGCAACGCAAATCCAAGTGAGAGGAAGGAAGCCATGAAAACAGCCGAAGGCTTCATTAAGCAGATGGGATATCCTGAAAACACACAGGTTTAGCTATTCACATATATTCACTTGAATGAGTGAATCACTCACAGATGTAGCAACACTGTCAGTATGGTACCTTTTAGGGGAAAAACAGCTTACCACTAGGGCAGCATCTTTGTAGGGCAGCATCTTTGTACCTTATTTAGCCCTCAAATGTTTATAGTAGTACATCTTACTACTCTCAGGTACTAAAATTAACATTTTAGGGGTAGATAATGTACAAAGTTGCCCCTTTAAGGGTACTACTCCAAGGAACAAGCTGTATGCCTATCTTTGCATTCTTTTACAAAGTACAATCTTTGCACTTTTTATTTTTATTGACAGGGAACAAGTATAGTATTCTTTGGGTCATTCGGTCATTTTGTCCTTGTACACAGATCCAGGTCCTTCCAGAGGGTGGAGAGACACCCATCTTTAAGCAGTTCTTCAAAAGCTGGAAAGAGAAGGACCAGGCTGAGGGTCTAGGCAGAGTCTTCGTCACGGAGCGGATCGCCAAGATTCAACAAGCCAAGTTTGATGCCTCAAAGCTGCATGAGTCTCAGCAAATGGCTGCTCAGTACAACATGGTCGACGACGGCACTGGAAAAACCCAGGTTACTATTTGCATACAAAAGATCAGAGATTTTTTACGGTGAAGTTGTGCTTGTGTTGGTTGAGGATAAGTAGCCTGGTTCTACCAGACACTCGTACATTTCATTTGTACAGAGAGTCTGGCCTCTCTCCATTGACAAGCGTTAACTTCCTTGTAGGCGGGTACTCTGTTGAAGTTTAAAACTATTGGATCTCCCCAGAGCCACTCAGGATCTGCCATAACCAATCGCTAACGATTGGTTGTGACGAATGTCATGTGCCGGAACCGGCCGTGAATACGTATCCGAATGATCAGAGGATTGTGTTTAGAATAAGATGTCTGTCAACGAGAGCTGCAGGTTTTGTTCTTCGAATTTAAGAATTCACGGAACAATTACAAATTCTAAATGTCTATTTGACACTAAGGACAGTGATAATGTATTCAGTCAACTGTCGAAGCTGGGTCTAATCATTAACAATACGCCGCTGCGCTCGGTTCGGATCTACCGCAAATGCGTTGTAGTGATCAGTGATCGCTTGCATCTTTCTCCGCTGCCATTACTGAACTACAACTCAAACTAACGCACGACATCAACGTCATCGTTCTCAGCCACTCCCCCTGTACGCTGATTGGACCAGTGAAACTTACCAGTGAAATTGACACTCAAAATTAAACGAAAAGCTAAAACTCTGATATGGTTCTGAACAACTATTGCACTCAAAAGGTGTGGTCACACTTATGGCGTTTCATCGAATTTTCACAGACTAAATCCTTGAGGGCGAAAGCAGAGAAATGCTTGATTTAAAAATGACTTCTGTTTGAGCTGTGCGTTATACATTAATACATACAGACAATAGAAATATGGTACCTTTTTGTACGCAAAATTTCACTAATTTGAGCACATCTTAAGAAGACTTCATTGCACAACAATTACAGATTGTTCTCATATTATCAAAGAAAATCACTGGATGAAATCCAGCCATTCTAAACTGTGAATTTACTTGATGGATATTCTTAATCTGGTGTTGTTTCACAGATTTGGAGAGTGGAGTGTGGAAATAAAGAAGGTGATACCAAGGTTCCTGTAAACCCAGAAACATATGGCCAGTTCTATGGAGGGGACTGCTATATCATTTTATATACTTACACCAAGGGAGAAATCATTTACACTTGGTAAGCTCTGTAGTTTCCGGAGGGGGGAGTCAAATCATGCACAAAAAGAATCAAATAAGGCTTATCTCTCTATGCGTTCACCCTCAGGCAAGGTTCCAGCAGCACAATAGATGAACTGACAGCTTCAGCCTTTCTCACTGTTGAACTGGATCGTTCGCTGGGAGGAAATGCTGTTCAGGTGAGGGGGGTTTGAATTTTATCTACTCATTTATTGACTGTAAATAGGGCTGGATTATGGACTTGGGCTGCAAAGATGTACAGCAGGGGCAAAACATGACTAACCCGGTGTTATTATCTTACCTTGGTTCCATTCCACATCCATCCAGGTGCGAGTGACTCAAGGAAAGGAACCACCTCATTTGCTGAGTATCTTCAAAGAAAAGCCTCTGATTGTGTATAAGAAAGGGACTTCTAGGAAGGGGGGACAGGCACCCGCACCTCCAACCCGTCTCTTTCAAGTGCGCAGGAACCTGGGCACCATTACACGAATTTGTGAGGTGAGTCCTGGTCTCTGGTTAAGTACAATGTCCAGAAACATGAGGAGTTTGGTCACATGAAATTATCAGGAAAAGGAAGATACACCTAAACCAAGTATCTTGTGCATGCATGGTTTACAAGTCTAACCTGATCATTTATAGTCAATAGATTGTCCAAGCTGGTTGGTGGTCAGTAGACCACCATGTGGTGGAGCTGAGGTTAACATGCTAGACTATCTAGCTCATTCTGCTTAGGACTGGCAGATTTTCTAGGCCAAGATGGTGGAGAAATATATATCTCTGCTTGATGTTCCAAAACAGTTAACCATCTTTTTGGTTAGCGTGACCTGTTTTTAATTTAGGTATGTCATTTGAATGTGTTTGTCTGTGGTCTAACAGGTAGATGCTAAAGCATCAAGTTTGAACACCAATGATGCCTACCTGCTGAAGTTACCACAGGGGGATGGGTACGTGTGGAAGGGGAAGGGAGCGAGCGAGGAAGAGGAACGAGGGGCAAACTACATGAGTGAGAAGCTGAAGTGCAAAACCCAGCCAGTTACTGAAGGAAATGAGCCTGGTATGGCCAATGTATAACAGATTCAATTCACACTCTTCATACTTTTTAATCACACATTGTGACAGGAGGAAGGAAGTTCTACATTTTTTATATAATCATTGCTCATTTTCCATTTAAAGAGGACTTCTGGAAGGCTCTGGGTGGGAAGACAGAGTATCAGAAATCTGAGATGTTGGAGAATAAAACTATAGCCCGTCCTCCCCGTATGTTCGCCTGCTCCAACAAAAGTGGAAGGTTCATCGTGAGTATTATAGACCTGATAAGAGTAAACCAAAGTCCAGTTCATTTTCACTTTTGGCTATTGCTTTCAATAATAATTTTGCATGGAAGACAATGCAGAAAATTTAAAACATGCCTTGCCTTTCTATGATAACCACTCAGATACCACTACATATGGGCAAATATGCATTTTTACAACTATAGATTGAAGAAGTACCTGGTGAGTTTAACCAAGATGACCTGGCAGAGGATGATGTCATGTTACTGGATGTCTGGGATCAGGTTAGAGAGTTATATCTCTTAAATACATCCTTCAAGATTATCTCTAAGATTCAAAAAAGACCAGTTGTCTCTGACAATCTTTAAGATATCTCCTGAGTTTGGTTAGTGTGTGATACATGTCTCTGATCCCTAATTGAATCTCTCAGGTCTTTGTGTGGATTGGAAAGGATGCCAATGAAGTGGAGAGGACTGAGTCTCTAAAATCTGGTGAGATGCAGGCACATATTCCTTAAAACATTTTTCTACATAATTTGAAAGCTGAAACCCCTTTAAGCCTTCAACAGGTTTAACAGCATGCTTACCTGAACAGATCACATGGATCACATGATACAGTTTAAACATAAAATTAAAAAAAATCATGTAAAGTAAGTATTTGTACCTTTGCACTGCAGCAAAGACTTACATTGAGACAGACCCATCCGGACGGGACAAGGGGACATCTGTGGTGGTGGTAAAGCAGGGGCATGAGCCCCCCACATTCACCGGCTGGTTCCTTGGATGGGACGCCTCGCGATGGGACAGTGACATCATGGCAAGAGCAGTGAATTCACTGCAGGTTAACTGAGGACAGCAGGTCAACTCGATAGACTTCACTGGAAAGATAAAGCAGATCGTTGTTTACTGAAGCATGATTAGTGAATTATATTGGACTGTTATTAAAATAATATGCCATATGTCCAACATGCAGTTACTCAATACTCTTCAAATCATAAAGTTGTTTCTATTAGAATTGTTTGCACAGATTTATATTTCTGCTCTGGATTTCTGTAAGCATGATTTGAATTGTACAATTAAAGAATCAATACATTTTTGAAAAAAGTTATTTTCTTAGTCAATGCAGCACACAAGAGCCCATTAGAAACAAGAGGCTATATTACAACAAGTAATAATTGAAGATAAACATTCTAGACCTGTTGTTGGTAAATCTGACCACCGATATGTGCAAAAATACTGTGGAAGTACTATGGCCAAGTGATGGGATAAGAAGATAATACCATGAAAACACCATTATTTCTCTGGTACTCCAAAGTACTTCCAGGAACATCATCGTACTATGATGCGTCATACATATAAATACACCTATTACAGTTTAAGGAATATGTATTTTTATATTTTTAAAAAGGTGATCATCACACCCAATGAACTATCTTTATTGTAAATATTTACTTTATTTGGTGGATACAAATTATAAGTATTTGAGATACAAAGCTGTAACATTATTTTTTAACCAGGAAATATTTACTTAATAAGCATTGGAACAATGGTGAAATATGTGTGGGGGTTTGTAATGGTGAGTCATTGTGCATGTGCAGCCAAATGGTTTGGTCAAATGCACGATACACTCCTGATAAGAGTCATCAAAGAAGGGAGCGATCATATTGTTTCACTATGTTAGAGAGAACATCTCATATATAGTTTACACTGTTTTTATATCAGGGTAATCAAACTTTCTATGTTCTAATCCAATCCATATCCCTAAAACTGGCCCTCACCTGTGCACATATTAGATTTAAAGACTAACATTTTCTGGAACATTTCTGAGCATTTTAACTAGTGGTCTGTCTGGCTTATAGTTGGTGCTCACATGTTTCATATAACATGTTAAATAGTGAAAATATTCTGGACCTCACAAGCATAGCCAAACCTGCACAGCACACAAACGACTGCATATAAATCATGATCAAAATACTTGCACAGAAGTATTTCATGAAGTAAACATGCAGTCACATTTGTGACTGGTGGGTTTTTAGTAGCCTATTGTAATATTGTTACATTTACATGAATAATGAAAGTAAAAAAATGTAATTAAAAAAAGTATTTTTTACATTTTTATATTTGATTTATCACTCCATTCCCCCCACAATTTCTAAATAAAAAAAAGAAAAAAAAAGATGTTTCTATGTTATTTTGACTATTTTTTGTTATGACTAAAGGACTAATGTAATAAAGCGCAGTTGTAAAACCTGTATGGCATGCAGTTGGTTTCATAGGATATCCAATGAGCAGAATACTGTATATGTGCTTGCTTATGTTTCCATAAGTAATGGAAAGCATGGTGAACAATAACAGCCCATGTGGTGTTTCCTCCCAATACCACAAGATGGCGCACAAGTGAGACAAAAAAAGAATTACGCACAAAATCATAACAGCCTAAATGTAAATTACACATTGAGTGCTGCTCGAACTATAAAACTGATTTATATGACTAAAAAATTATTTTAGATTTTCAAATAAGCTAAATTGTTACCTTAAACTGGTTGATTGTAAGAAATCAACCCCTAAAAGTGTTCATAGGCTATTTTGTAGGCTAACTCATTTCGTACATTTGTTGAATAGGCATATTTTACTAAACATGCGAATGTGGTTGTCATGTCGCCTTTTAAGTGATAGACTAATTAACCTGAAGTAGCCTGCTGAATTAACTAGTTTATTAAGGAGCTTAGACGAACGATTACGAGGACGAGCAATCAAGCCAGTCTAGGGTATTCAGTAGTTAGATCTCCGGTGTGTGAATGTGTGGTGTGCGTGAGTGACAGCACGTCCATCACGGGGTAATTGTGTATTGATATAGCACCACTAATTGTTCTGACCCTTTGATATGCCTCCTTTCTTTGACAGGAGTGGCTCACTTTATGTTTATTCTCTTGAGTCATTTAATTCGTTTTCATGTTGTTGACGTATAGCCTGCCTTTTCTTCACTTTTTTTTTTTTAAGTTCAAGCAAGACTCTTTAACTGGGACTATTTTTTCACAAATAGTTATGTTAAGAGGAGATCCTACATTTCCCCCCTGCAAATTATCACCAACCATGTCTCCATATTTTCTTTTGTGTTTATTAATTTGTTAGAATCGAACTGTGAATAACTTGAGTCGATTATTTTAAATAAATTGCTCAAAAGTTACCAAACGGACGGAATAGTCGTGATTTATTAGTGATTCGGATGAGATAGTTCACCCAAAAATGAAAATTCTGTTATAATTTACCCCTCCTCATGTTGTTCCAAACCTGTAGGCTATGTTCTTTCTTCTGTTGACAAACGAAAATATTTTAAAGAAAAACGTAGCCATAGACTTCCATAATATTTTTTTGGATTTCCAACATTCTTTCAAATATATTTTGTGTTCAACAGAAGAAATAAACTCATACAGGTTTGGAAGAACTTAAGTCAGAGTAAGTGATGATAAAATGTAAATTTTTGGGTGAACTATCTCTTTAAGTAGTGTCTCCTCAATGAAACATGGGTCTCTACACACATAACGAAATGTATTAGAACACAGGGGACACAATTCTGGATGAAGTGGATATTACAAATAATACATTGAAACCAAAAATGGACACTCAACCTTTTTTTGGTTTCCCGCTAAACCATTTAACTTCTCATTCATAACCTGGGTAACGCTCACCTGTAAGCGCGTCTCTCAAACTTTAAACGCCATGAGCGACGTGAACAGGTGGTGAGGAGGTGTGTGCAAAAAGACGACAGGCTTGACTCTTCACCAATCAAACTCCAAGGAAAATAACACGCGCTCACTGAATTGAACCAATCAGCGCGTTGTTCCACACAGTGGGCGGAGCCAGCCCTGCTAGAATGAAGTGGAATGCCTCTCGCTGTGGAGTCAGTGAAACAGGCGCTGTTGCAGGGAGTGGATACACTTGTCGGTTCAGCTGATCTGAATGGCAACAATATTTTGGAAATAATCGCAAACACTGTCATCTACTGAGATAACGCGTAACCCAAAGATCGTATTAAATAAGGTGGGTACCGAACGAGATTTGATTCACATACGCGGGTGCTTACAAAGCTTAAATGATAGAAAAATAACATTTGTCTGTGCAATAATATAATTTAGAGTTAGTTAATATTTGGGTAACGAAGTTCTAGCCTTCAAGGTCGCGTTAAACATTTTTAGTGCACAAAATAATAATGGTTCTTATGTTGAATCACTTGTTGGAAGACAATAATGAACAAGATTCATGTCTTTATGTATGGAGATGTGCCCCTCCTAAAGCGCTTCTACAGATGGCCATAGAGATCTGCGACAGACTCGTGTTTTCCACGGATACATAGGCGAGCCTGTGCGTTTTTCTCTATTTGCAACTGGCAACTACTGTTGAACAATAAAATGACATGAATAGATGAACAGGAGCCTTTTGCGCACGAGGATTTTTACCGATGCGTAATTCTGGTGCCCCTGTGGCGCTACATGTGCAAATGGGCTTCCTGCTGTTTCATCCCTCATTCAACATCAAAAAAGCCACTGAATGACATCCAGCTAGTTTGAATCTGTCTGCCTTTTAGAATGACAAAGAGAGCAAAGCATGCTTACTTAAAATGAACAGCCAAGTATAGGAGAGCTGTAAAACTGTGTGTCATGGTGCTTCACTGCTGGCCTCATTGCATCATCTCCTTTTTCATTTGGTTTCAGGTTATAGCAGCAGCTTCTCAGGGGAACGAGAGAAGCCTTGTGAATATTTGGTGAAGCGGTAGCAGCAGCGACACCTGGTCCCCTGAGTCTCCGCGTTCGCTTTCATCCTCATCAGAGTGGCAGAACAAGATGGGGAATGGATTATCAGAGCCTCATGCCATCTTTCCCTGCCTGCCGTCCTTTCAGGCCCTGCACATTGTTATTCTCGGCTTGGACTGTGCCGGTAAAACCACGGTATTGTACCGGCTACGCTTTAATGAGTTCGTGAACACCGTTCCTACCAAGGGCTTCAACACGGAGAAGATCAAGCTGCCTCTCGGCGGGAAAGGCCGGACTGCGACCTTTCATTTCTGGGACGTAGGAGGTCAGGAAAAGCTCCGGCCGCTTTGGCGCTCCTATACGCGGTGTGCCGACGGCCTGGTGTTCGTAGTGGACTCGGTAGATGCCGAACGCATGGAGGAGGCCAAAACGGAGCTGCATAAGATCACGCGGCTACAGGAGAACCAGGGGGTGCCCGTGTTGGTGGTGGCGAACAAGCAGGACCTGCGCAGTGCGTTGCCTCTATGTGAGGTCGAGCAGATGTTGGCGCTGAACGAGCTCGGCTCTCACACACCCTGGCACCTCCAGCCGGCATGTGCCATCATCGGGGAAGGTCTACAAGAAGGCCTGGAACGTCTCCACTCCATGATCATCAAGCGGAGAAAGATGATGAGGCAGCAGAAGAGGAAAAGATGACTGTTCGGTGATGGGAATGTGAGCCGGATGTGGTGGTAGGCCTCTGTGATGGCTCCGCTGGTGACGTGCCGTGGGCCTTTGCGGCCCTGCGCTCCTGGAATTATTGTTTCAGTGGGCTGAGTTTTATCAGTCAGATGGTTCTGGATAAATATAGTTCAGAGACGCAACAAGAGGACAATATTGATTTACCACTATTGTTGGATTGTAGCAGCGGTGGGACGATCACATGGAACTTTTACATCAACACAGTGTTACGCAATGTCATGGGGTTTGTGGTACATCGAGGTCTCATGAAGGACAACATTGGACATGAACTTGTGAATGACAAAGACTGATCGCCGAAGAGTTGGTCTTTGCGTCTGTTACACGTATCCTAGCATTCATGTAATCTCGAAATGGAAGGATTGATTACCAAAGCTGCCATGGACAGAATGAAAAATCCAATGTATACATTCAGGTTGATGTGTTTCCCCCATTGGTTTTTATCCAGAATGGCCACCCGTCATTTTCTCTGAGTGTTTGTTGTCTCGGTGGTCAGGGGAACCGGAATAAGCTTTATGGATCGCTTGTTTGGGAATGCACAAATGTTTAAAGGTCGGAATCACAGAAAAGGGTATTTCGTCATGTAGTTCAACAGGCGAATGTGGTAATTGTCAAGATTTGTAGAGGTTAAAGGTGTACTATCCTTCTTAAGTAGTTCTGTTGACTGACACAACATGTTGGTGCAGTAGAGCTTCACCCAAGCTTGAGGACTACTTTTGTCATTTCTAGCGTGTACCCACATTGTGCGATTCCCTGACAAGAGATGTTTAAATGCACTTTAGAAATTCCCTTTTCTAATCTATGAACTTGCAGCATCTGATTTTTTTGTAAAGAGTTTATCATGCTACAAAAAAAGAAGTAATGTATTGCTTCGAATGAAGCGTTTTTTTTCTTTTGTTTTTTTAACTATCCACTGTTCCACATTGAAATGTGTAAGTTTGTCACTCAGTGCTTGTGTGTTGGGGATGTTCATATTTATGTCAGGATTTTGTACACTTTGAATAAATCCACAACTACACTGAACATGATCATGTTTTGAGTTCTCATTATTACTTGTTGCATGATGAACTCATGCAAATTATCAAAGTTTATGACCTGACAACTTTCTGATGACATTTTTCGTCTGATAATCGTTTGACGCAATTTACATATGAGTCACTAAAGGTTGTTCCTCACTGGGACATGCAAAATAGGTGACATGACATGAACTTTGTGTGTCCCGTTCTAGGCATGCGACCAGACAGGATGAACTTTGTACTCAAGTCTGTTGTCGAACAAATATATTAATGTTCGGTGCTTCATGAGTGCAATATTGCATCTTCATACTGAGTCTGAAATTTGTAATTTTTAAAAATGTAGTCATTGAGTCATGGGTCATTTATGTTTTATGACGCAATGCTTATTTTTTTCTTTGGAATTTAATATTTAATTTAAAAATCACAATTTAAATTTGTAATGAATTTACAAATTCTGTAATTCATACAAAGGATTTAATTTCTATCCAAAAATGTCAGGTTGATACAACTGTTCTGATATCATAATTAAAAAAAAGAATAAAAAAAATTTACAAAAAAAAATTACTTGTTTTTTTCAAAACTTTTTTTGTAAAAAAAAATTCAAGGGATAACGATAATGTTATTTTTAATTGATTCATAAACCACATGATATTTTAGACTACTATGGATACAAACTAAAGAACACATTTCGAAAAACTAGATTTTAGGAAATATTATTCTTTATTGTGAAATGGTTCTTGTATAACAAGCCAAACCAACTGAGAGTTCACGCTTAATTAAACATGAATCAAAAAAGACTTCACAGATGGAATTTGTTCGTTTACAGACTGCGATATGTAACCGCTCAGAGTTGTTCAACACAGTTGATTTTGCCCGGAGCCCCACAGAGTCGCATGTTATGTTTGGAAAGGATCTGGCACAGCCGGTTCTAGCACAAGAACACTTTCCCTGGGAACAATGAGGCTTTAACGCAGGGAGAGGGGCCTGTACACCAGCTGACCAGTTCAAACAGGAATCCTTCGCTGGACGCTGGTCTGTTCAGCATTCTCATGGCAGCTGGATGACAGACGCAGATCCCGTGATACTGGCTTCAGAGATAATAGAGGTGGGATTGGCTTCTAATTGGGTCTCAAATCATGAAAAATGCAAACGTGAATCCTCCACAGAAGCCACAGCATCATGCTCAGTGGAAAACCTTCTGGTTTGGTGCTCGTATAAGGAGACGGTAAAAAGAACTCAATTTAGCATCTTAAAACATATTATATGTTTTTATTTATTATACTGTCCTGCATCATATTTGCTGAATGCTTACTAATTTTAGGGTGCTCAAAAAAAGTGCCTAAAAGTTTGCTCTAGCACATCACACAAAATATGATGTGAATTTCATTGCATTTTGACTTTAGGCAACCATTTGTAAAGTGAGGAAGTCTTGTATTAACCCTTAATCACCAGAAAAACTGCTATAAAGGTATGATTCCTGTCTTCCTCTGAGCCAGATTAGAACTATTTGTTCAATTCTCAGCTGATTTTCACATGACATTAATGGATAGAATTATGGCCATTGGCTGAAGAAAATGCAAACATGACAGATGTTTTCTGAAACATCTTTCTTTCATCTGTTTAACTTGGCATCCAGACAGTGACAACATATTACAGATTTTATGAAAAAGGCTTATTTAAAAAAAATGGGATGGGAAGTTTTTATAAACTCAGCATCATTAAGGTAATAATAGGGTTACACTTTATTTCGATAGTCCACTTTAGACATTCTACTAAATATAAGTCACTTTTCAACTACATGTCAACTAACTGTCATTAGAGTATTAGTATACAGTCAGTGGACTGGTAGGTTATGGTTAGGTGTTAGTGTTCAGGTTAGTAGAATAAGTTGACTTAGTTGCCAAGTTACTTAGTCAGTAGAATGTCTATTGGGGGACCAACAAAATAAAGTGTCAGCAGATATTAAGCAGACAGTCTACTAATACTATAATGACTGCTAGTTGACATGTTGCAAAGTTACTTATAGTTAGTAGACTGTCTAAAGTGGACTATCGAAATAAAGTGTTACCAATAATAGGCCCCTTTATTTTGCAGGGCTGTGTTATATTTTGGAGGGCAACAACATCAAGTCTCAGTAATACAGCCTGGTTGGTCACGGGGCTTTGGAGAGAGGTGTGATCTGGCTGTCTGACTGTCTGCTTTGATTTGTTTGAGAACAGCGCTTGAGCATTATACCTGACAACCTCTGCTTCACAAGTCATGCAGATGAGCCGAGGAATTTTAATGAACCGGTGTGTCGTGTCTTTTGTCTTTGCATGAAAGTACAGCTACTAATGCTGGTTCTTAGGGGGTATGGCATTATGCCCAGAGCCCCTTGGTCTATTCCACTAAAACATCATTTAAGCGGGGCAGAGGTTAAGCTTGTATGCCGTTCTCATGGCTGTTCAAGGAAAAAAGCCCGGTTTATCAGAATCATACTGAGGTTAGCAGTTCCCATACTTTCCTATCGCTCCTGACCCTTCCTGTACGCCGCTGTGACCCAGTTCAGGCCCCTTTCCTTCTGATCTTGTGATGTAAGTGACGTGGGACTGAAGGCCCAGTGTTGGTAAAAGAGATCAGAAATCAGAACAGGCTTCCTGTTTGCTCCACCCCAGAACACGCTGACTCAGGACATGGCATCGTACACTCCCTACACCGAGGGTCCTGCACTGTTTCTTATCATAAAAGAGCCACTTAGACTTGTAAAACTGTAGCTCACGGTCATCAAAGGTACTCATTAAGGCCATTTGGGAATGTAGAATCAATCTGGAACACTAACCTTTTTATGTACAGCAGATGTTTGCTGTAATTTGGTGTTCCAATGACTTGCAGTGGAGCTAGTGTTTCTAATGAGAAATCTCATACATTTCCTGTACATATATGATTGGTGATGATACATGAAGAGTTACCTCCTCGGTTTGAATGGGCATGATGCCTTTGTTTGACATAACTGTAAGATTGAAAGCGAGACAGATTTGACACCATTTAAACTTGTTGACAAACATCTCAAATGCAAATTTGTGATTTCAGGGCAAAAATTATGGCAAAATTTCCCATGTTGTGACTATATATACCGTTCAAAAGTTTGGGGTCTGTAATATATATATTTTTTTGTACTTTTATTCAGCAATTAACCTTCTGTGATGCTTGTGCGGTGGTCAAAAAAAACAAAAACAATAACCCCCCTTAGGGTAAACAGAACAGAACCAACATGAATGTATTGCAGATATCATTAATTCAAGATTTTAAAGTACAACATAATTCAAGAATTTATTCTGATTCAAGGGGAATGCCAAATCCTGACTGCATGAGTGGAGGAGCTGGGGATGGAGGAGGGTAATTCGCTCCTGAGAAACGTGATAGCTGCTGATAATACTGAAGGAGCTTATATATGTATACAGTGATAGGCGTCATATTTCTATAGGTAGACGTGGATCAGCTGAGAGTCAGCGGATGAGTGCTTGACTAACGTGACCTGCCAGAACTGACGCTACGCTTCATTTTTAGACCAACGACCTGAAAATGACATTTCCAACTTAAATCTGTGCTCTAAAGCATTCAAGATTTATGACAGTTTAAGTTTGGTCTCTTTTTAAAGAAAACACTTGGCACATTATTGCTAAAGTGAAACTAAAAAAAAGTTATAGAAGTTTACATTTATTATTTACAAAAATACTATTTATATATATATTTTTCGAAACATGTCTTACTCCAAAACTGTGAGAAATTCAAATCCATGATTCTAAACAAGTTGTGCTCCAAATTTTAGGCTGATATTTCATAAAATGAGCTTTTATTTGGGCGCAGTACCAAACGTTTCCACTAAATTAAATTGGTCTCCCATTCATTTCAAATGCAGTCATTTTTGACAGAAAACAATACAAGTGTGAACCTTTTCGGATCATGTTCATGATTTCCTTTTGTGTTTGTTCACATACAGTAGGAAGTGCTCAAACCTTTACCAAGTTTCGTACTATTCCCATGAAGTAAAACATTTCAAAACGTAAACATTTTCAGGCAAAAATGACAGTAAAGACATAATGTTACAAAACATTTCTATTTCAAATTAATGCTGTTCTTTTGAACTTTCTATTCATCAAAGAATCTTGAAAAAAGTGTCCAGGTTCCCACAAAATATTAAGCAGCACAAATGTTTTCAACATCGGTAATAATCAGAAAATTTCCTTAACAGCATATGAGAATGATTTCTCAAGGATTATGTGACACTGACAATCCAGCTTTGTCATCAAATGAATAAACATTTAAAAGAAAATGAAATAGAAAACAAAATAATATTATAAAACAAAAGAAAATGCTAATAATATTTCCCAATATTACCGTTTAGCTGTATTTTTTATCAAATAAATGCAGGTGCCTTGAGTACAAAATACTTACAAAACTTTCAAATATTATTCCAGCCTCAAACTTTTGAATATACAGTATATTTAACTTACTTGATCAGTGTGTCATGACATATTGACTAAAAAAAGGTTAACTGTTGCTCCTAAACGTTTTGAGCTGTAACTGAACTATAAAAATATACACGTATGCATGTAAATAGATCATGTGATGTCTTGTACATGTATATATATATATATATATATATATATATATATATATATATATATTTTTTAAGTTTCTTGATCAGATGAAATTGAATTTATTATGTTTAAGCCATAGCCAACCAGCACAGTTTCAAACTCTTTTTAATGCAGTGGTTGATTGATAGGTGGTCCTACGAATTAGCATTTACTGCCTCCTAATGTGGGTTGAGTAATTAGATCACAAAATGTCTTGGACATAAACTGAAATGGATGGTAATACCAGAATCAAAGAGGTCCTTCAAACAGCACTATAATCAACACTTTCATTTGTGATCCTGCTTTTAGATGGACCAGAGATCCCTGGCAGAGTTAATGTTTAGGCCCTTTAATGGCTGGCCATAAAAGTGTGTGTCTCATTTGTCAGTGCTTAAATTCTGATTAACATATGTTTGAAGTCAGTCCATTTATCTGCGATGTCTGACAGCAGGGGCGAGGTGTGAATGTCTAAACGCAGGGGTGAGTGTGGTGTGAACGGCGATAGGCCTGGGTGAGAGGGGAAAGCAGAGCGAGATAAGTGCTCCACCACTCCCTGCCTTTCCTGAGAAGCACAACGTCTCCCGCCCTCCTCTCAACGCACACGCCAAGCTATGACGACACAGTTCCTTTAGTGAACTTGTTACTGGATAATTTAATTTTATTGATGTTCAGAAGTAATTATGCATTGAGTTTAATTGCACTGAGCAAAATGGGAGGTAATCACTTGGAAAATGTAGAGCTGGTGCTTTCACAAACTGCAAAATCCAAATGATGGGGTTGAAATATTAGAATTAGACAAGGAGAGGACAGTCTTTTAGAATCAAAACCATCAGAAACTATCATAAACTTTTAGTGAGAACACCTCTCTTTTGTGAAAAATGGTTTGAATGACGCTCAGTTTGGCTTATGCAACTGGTGGGACAATTTCATGGCCTAGTGATCACCTTCCGGTGAGGGTGTTTAAAGGATGTTTATGTTTATGATTTAAACAATTTAAACCAAGATTTGAGCTAATATCAAACAACTGTTTTATGTTGATTTAATCAATTCTTATATAATAGGCCAAGAATTGCATCATGTTCTTACTCCCTTCATTTTGCCCCTCATGCACCCCTCCTCTTCAGATTCAAGAACATTTAGCAAAAGGGCTTAACATTGCTAAATAATTAGAATTATTATATACTTAAAAAAAATGAAAGTATTAAATAAAAAACATTTGGGAAGTAATAGCGGCATGATTTAAAATTCAGCATACATATCTGTAAGCACACGAGAGGCGGCGAGGGAGAGACAGAGAGAGAGAAAAAGAACAGAGAAGGAGAGAAATGAAGAATACGTGTGTAAGCGAGTATCCCTCAGTATGTCTGACAGTTCAAAGCCGGGCTGCACTTAAAACAAAACCTCAGTAGAATTGTGTAAGTATTCAGTTTGAAGGTGTTCTTTTACTGTCCTTCAAAACGAACTGTGATTCTTGACAAATGCCATCATTCATTTATCTGGAGACTGGTGATGATGAGCGTGATCTGATCTATAGTGTATATAGTAAAGTGTGGTTATCTGATTCTGAACCACATAATAATGAATGTAGGCAGAAATAAAACTATAGTCACATTAATAGTCCCCCCCCCCCCCCATTGTGGTGCAATTCATTGCCATATCTGTCCTTGTTTTTTGCATGTGTTTACTCTGTAACCTCTGATACGAATTTAAACATTATAAGTAAAACATTCAAATAATATCCAAATAGATCCATAAACACTAAAATTAGAACAACACTGTTCAGTCTTTTCATATTGTTTATCATTATGTCTTCGCCAAAATCTGTATATGAGAATAAAATATTACAAAATATGGAAGTAAAGTTATAAAGTTGGCTCCAGGCGGAAGCATCTAGTGTAAAACATGATTATAACAAGTATAGATATAATTTGTGGTGTTTGTTTAAAGTATAATTCTGGCCTTTGGATGGTCCCTCTGGCTGGAGGGTGGGAGAGGATGACAGGGCAGTTGCAGTGGACACAGGAACTCAACTGTTGTGTTTTGTCTATAGAGAGCCTTTGTTAACACAGAGGGTGTGGATGTCCAGGGCTTCCTGTCATGGTCTTGAGAGGGCTGTACAAGGGCAGTTCAGATAAGACTTTAAGTCAAACAGAAAGGCGAAGAAAATGGGTGGAAGAATTTAGTGTAGAGTAGTTCATCAATCAAACCTTTGCAAATGCAATTTTGCAGCACTCAGCTGTAACAATGTTAAATTCCTATATGTTCCTATTATTATATGATATAGTTGATTATCCAAATAACAATAAAAGACCAATGGAGCATATGCAGAACTCAAAGAAAGTTTACTGGTCCAACCACAAAAATGACACCCACGTTTTTTTCAGGTTTCAAATTTGTCTACTTTTTCTGAATAATACCTGGAAAATATACAATGTAACTTCATGACGAAAGGATTATATATTAAATATTACAATCTTACTGATTATCAGAAGTTATTTTTGGTATTACGACAAAACCTCAACTATGTCAGTCAATTACATAATGTTACCATGGTGACATTTTGTTATGTTATCAGGAATGAGAGTAGTTAGTCATATTGGCCTAGAAAATCGCAACTTTTCATTTTCTGTCGGTCTTAGTACACGATGTAACTACAGAAGAGTCAAGTTTTAAATAGGAACAAAATCAAAACTCTTTGGTCATTTTTTTTTTAGAGAGATGCTAATGGTCTAATCAGATTCAATGATCTATGCTAAGCTATGCTAAAAGTGCTACGGCCAGACCCGGAGATCGGCTGAATGGATTCGAAAACGGTAAAACTCAAATGTTTAACTCTAGGGGAGTTGGAAAATGAGCCTATTTCCAAAAAAAGTGGAGTGTTCCTTTAAGGGTGGACCTTCATGCTTACTTTTTTCTTCTAAAAATCATGTTATCATACAACAACATTGCACAAAATCTCCATCTCGTAAAATAGTTAAGTTTTCCTGTGAGATCGGGTTGGGCCATCCCAGTCGTGACATATTTGACCTAGTCTTTCCTGCAAATGTACCTCTCCTGCCTTTTAAAACTTACATAACCTTTATTTACGCCCTTCCATCTCCCCCTGTACAGTGAACCTCTGCCATGTGCCATGTCATCCTCTCTATTAAACATTTAGACATTTAAATAAACACCTCCGCACCTCCACCGTGAAGCCACTCCGTCTAAGAGCCTTTTAATGTCTGTGCTCTCCTTCTTCATCCATCCCTTTCGCGTGCCAAACCTTTTCCAAAACACCTCAATCCCCCTGATCTGCCTGAAAACAATCCCACCTGGAAATTATTTAGCGTTTCAGTTCCAGTGCACAGCAGTTATGCTCATACAGCCAGAGGAAACACAGGCTTTACTACTGCATTTGCTCAGAAAATGCCTTTGGGTTATGCAACTGTTGGCACAGCGCTTCAGCAGACCTCTGTGAGAACACACAGTGTGGAGATAACGCTGGAACCTGTGAGTGTCAGGCCGCTTTAAAGCCACTGTAAACAAACCTCTGAAAGCCGGCAGCTCAGCTCCGCTTCGCACTTGGATCTGAGGTAGACAGAGCGCTGAGTGAATGGCAGCTGTCAGGAACAGGGACGAGTGAAGAGATGTGTCTGAGTGGGACAGCGGCGTACGGCGGATGTTTATTTGAGGGAACCAACAAGATTATCCTCTCAGCAGGTGAGAGTATCTGAGCTCCGGGTCATTAGATGCCACAAGGAAATGAGACATTGTGAGACTGCAGAAACACGTTTACGCAGTAAAATACTCCATTTACGGCTGTTCTGGGTGATCCAGTTTCAGCATTAAATACAAGTGTAAATGGGGTCCAAAACGTTTTATGAACAAATGACTCAAACCACAATTGAATGAAATCAAAAATGCATGCGACAACATCGCATTAGTAGTGTAAAAAGTAGCAGAGTCCAATTAAGGCAAGTCATGTGACTCTGTGGCCATTAACCTGGCAGTTATTTGTAGTCATGCAAGTACAGGTCTTAACTGGGTGTTATGAAATTACATTCATAACACATTATGAAATTACATTCATAACAGCAATTACATTTCAAAACACATTTTAAATCGGAAAATGTGGAATCAATAAATGATGCCTGATTTTTCTCTAAATAAATAAATCGTTTTTCAAAGAAGCCTCTTTTGCTCACCAAAGCTGCATTCATTTGATATTTTTTTTGATTGATGTTTAAAAAAATACAGTAAAAATAGTACACAAGTTTTCAGTATCACATGATCCTTCAGATATCGTTCTGATATGCTAATTAGTGCTCAATAAAAATTTCTTCTTATTATTAATGTTTAAAACAGTTGAGCTGCTTTTTTGGGGGGAAAATCGTGATATGTATTTTTCAGGAAGCTCAAAAGAACACCATTTATCTGAAATAGAGATCTTATAGCATTATAAATGTTGTTATACTGTCAATTTAATGCACTTCAAAACTTTTGAATGTATATATCAAAATAATTACATAATAATAAAAAAATATCCAATATAAAAAAAAGACATCAACATGCAGCTGCATAGATTTTACATTACAACACACATTTAATACAGGATGAAACAGTGCACTTATTATTAACACCTTTTTTATTTTAGTTTCCTTTAATGGACTTTTTGCACTTAATCAGCATGCAGTAACATGCTAAATAAGTGATGTATATAATATACTTTTCTCAGCACTCAAAGCACTTTACATATGTGAAGGGGGAAATCTCCTCAACATTTCAGATTTATGTAAACAAAGCTTCAGACTAAACAAAGTTATCCAACTGCAGATTACGTATTTTGGAGGTGTATCGACAACTTTTTAAAGAGTCAATAGCTGCTCTGGAAAACTCCCACCTTCTGGAAGAGCTCCTCTGACATTGGCAGAAACAATAACGCAATCACACATTTGAGCATCAAGTCCTCACAGTACTGAGCTCTGTATGAAAGCTTGATTTTGCTCCAGCTATATCCACCTGTGCTGTTATATAGCACAAAGTTCATTTTGTCCCTGATCATTTGGAACGGATACACCAGTAATGCATTTAAGCCCCGGGGATAGTCATCGCCCACAATGATGTTTGGGATGAGGCTGGCAGTGTGAAGCTTCGGGCACAGTGACAAGTCTGTGGTTAACATTACATACAGTACATCACAAACCCGATTACATAAACCATGTGCCCTCTGGGAAGATTGATAAAACATTGATGGAGCCATACGCAAAGAAATTCACAGGCTGTTTTTAGGCTATTTATTAATGAATCTCATATTTTCATGCAATCACATAATATGTAAGGAGTATCTTCTCCCTCCCTGATCCGATGTGTTAAAATATTCACAGGGCGTTTGAAATCTAAAAATAGCATGCATGCAACCACGAGTTGAATGGCTAACAGCTTATGCAAAGTGTGTTAGACTTTGGCACACTGTTTGAATATGCTAACAAAGCCAGCTCACAACTGAGCTATTTTGAGATGTGTAAGTTCTGCCTCTACGTCACCATATGGGAAAATGCCGGGGTAAATTTCCCCTGATTTTAATGCCATTGCACTAATTAGACTTTGGTTGTTCATCCCATTATCCTTTGCTCTTTTTCCAGTGTGCTAACAGTTATCTCTCCTGCTCGCTCATATTCCATCCTCTTACCTTTTCCTCTCCGTCAATTGCGCACATCCATCTCTTTATTAATGTCCAGTGCTTTTCCATGCTCCCTCAGGCCTTGTTCACAGCTAATGTTAAAATCTATGTTGAGTAATCTGATCGCATCACGGAACAAATAACAACATACAACTTCCGTTCAAAAGTTTGGGGTTGATGCAATTCTTATGTTTTTGAAAGAAGTCTCTTATAATAATTAAGGCTACATTTGTTTATTTTGTTTAAAATGATTCTAATATGCTCCTTTGGTGCTCAATAAACTTTTCTTATTATTATCGATGTTGAAAATATTAATATTTTCGTGGAAACCGTTGTTTCAGGATTATTTGATGAATAGAAAGTTCAGAAGAACAGCATTGAATAAAAGTAAAAATTTCTTGAAAAACTTTTGAATGGTACATATGTTTGTAAAATGACATGAAATGAGTAAATGACCATTTTAGGTTAAAACGCCCATTAAAACTATAGGTCTAAACAGGGTCACAGTTTTTCCTAACATCCCTCATTTTGCACACCTCTTTGTCACTCGCTTAATTTTTTACATCCTCTAAAAGTCTTGTTGATATGAAGTAAATTAGCCCGAGTGAGGGGGAACAATAGCAGGACAAAGGTTTGCTTCCCCTCGTTCAAAGCACACCGCAGGGGGAGGATGTTGCCAGGAGGGCTTTGTGTGGTGCCAAAGCTGACGGTCAATAGTTTAATTTGTGACGGATGACCAGCAGAGTGGCTGCTCAGTGTGAGCCCGTTGCTCTTGCATTAGCAAAGAGGCTAGGCACCTTTTCAAATAGTGATTTTACTGGTATAAATGAGTCTGCAGGGCAGATTGAAGTACAATAAAAAAAACAACAGAGAGAAGAAAAGGAGAGCATGACCGATCAGACGAGCTTCTTTGAAACAGGCATACAAAAAAAATCTGTGTAGCATTAACCATAACTTCTGAAAGACTGAGCTTTGCTCCCCTTCTTACTGATCTTCTCCTTCTGGCTGTGATAAGTGCTCGATTGAACTTCCACAGTCTCTTTCCACAAGTGTGAGATGACCACACACACTTGTGGTTGTGTAATCAAACATCTGTGGTCCCAGTAAAAGCATAAAAGACACTGAAAAAAAATAATTGGAGGGAGGGATCTGTCAGTTATTTTCACCTTTTAGGTTAAGGGTTGTAATTTCATGCTTTTACTCAGAAGCTCAGTCTCAGCCTCAGACAGCACGACCCATGGACAGGAGATGTCGATGTCCAATCCATATTGCATTTTATATAAATCATGCCAGTCTATTAATGTGGAATAGTCCATTTCAGACACATCCACTCCTAAACATCACATAAATACAAAATACATGTCAGAAAATCTCTTCTTGTTTAAAGAGACAGTTCACTCAAGGTGTTTGTTTTTTTGTCCATACATTGGAAGTCAAAGGGGTCCAATGTTGTTTGGTCCAAAAAATGATTCTTTTGAGTTCTGCAGAAAAACTAAACTTTGGAAGTCAGGTTTGGAATTTTCAGAATTTACATTTTTGGGTGAACTGTCCCTTTAAGAATCTTGTAAAATCAAAGTGCTCATTTTATGACTTTGCTAGTCATGCTAAAGTGATAGCTACATGTTTTAAAAACAATAACAGATTTCTGGAATTGGTTAGAGTATGTGGTGTGACCGTTAAGCCCAGATCTAAGTGCGGCACTACCACCACAACCCCAGAATAGCTGTGTATTTCATTTGAACATCAGCTGCTCTGCTGCATGTCAATAAAGAAAATAGAGGCCAGAACAGTAATATTTATGATAATTTCATCAAGTCCTACTTTAAATTCAGGCCTAATCCCTTACTGCCATAATGCATTCTCTTGATCTTAGTTCTCCGCCTGAAGCCCAACAATTATACTGCACGCCAGTCCCATCACTGAAGTACAATCTGATGCTAAACATAAAATAATTTAGATGATATGGAACCATATCGCATTAGCCATTGATTTTTCCCATCTTGTATATCAGACGAGCCTGCTGTTTTAGACAAAATTCAAGAAAGTTTTATTGCCATGGTAATAAAGTTTTAGATGAACGCACAGACACCCCCATCTCCCCATCGTGATAAGATCAAGTCTGTCATCAGTCATTCCCATCTGAGCAGCACAACCTCTCTTAGCTATACTGGGAACACTGGAGGGGGTCTAGAAGTGTGTTGAACAAGCAGGAAGAGGAGTGTGTTTGTGAAGGAGACAGACAGTGCAAACACATACACAAGCAGCATGTTAAGGTTCAGGGTTAGATAATGTGTGTTTGTGGATGCCTCAGAGTTGAGTAATATGAAGTTTATACTGTAAGGGACTGTTCTGATTTAATCTATGTAAGAGTCACACGCCCAACTGCCAAAGCTGTGGAGAGGATTGGACCACAAACTCACTCAATACAATTGACAATTGTGTAGATAGCAAAAAAAAAAAAAAAGACAGACCAAAAACAAAGCAGAACACAGTGACAAACAAAACAAAATGGAAGAGACAGACCAAAGAAACAAAACATACAGAGAAAAAAAAGAAAGAAAAAAAAACCCACCACAGAAACCGAAAACAAACCAACAAACGCAGAGATCAACTAAAAAAAGACCAAACCAAGCCAAAACAAAAACAGAACACAGAGACAGACAAAAACTAAACAAAACACAAATAGATACCACTCAAAGTTACCCACACACACGTTGTGTTTTCATGTTTTATGGGGACTTTCCATAAACAACATAATGATTTTTATACTGTACAAACTATTCTATCCCCTGACCCTAACACTGCCCTTAAACCTATACCATCACAGACAACTTTCAGCATTTTTAGATTCTCAAAAAACATCACTTAGTGTGATTTATAATCTGTTTTTCTCATGGGAACCACAAAATGTCCCCACAAGGACAAGGATTTTGGATACTGCCATCTTTGTGGGGACGTTTTGTCCCCGTGACTTAGGGTTTACCAGGACCACACACACAAACACATGTTGGGTTTCCATCTTATTGGTACTTTCCTTAGACAAACTTTATATTTTATCATCTAACCTAACCCCTAAACCTACCCATCACAAAAAAACTTTCAGCATTTTTACATTTTCAAAAAACATTTTGTTTGATTTATAAGCTGTTTTCCTCATGGGGACCAAAAAAAAAAAAAAAAGTCCCCACAAGGTTAAAAATGACTTGTATTAGGCTACTATCTTTGTGGGGACATTTGATCCCAGGTTTACCAGGACCACACACAAACACACACACTCACACCAGGATAGACCAGGATAGGAAAACACACCTCAATATCTTAAATATCAAGAGTTTAAATAGTTTGGCCAAATCAAGATGAACTATTGTGCTGTAAGTGATAGGCTTGGTCTCCTAGTTAAACATTCTCCAGTACTGTAGTATGTGTTCAGGTGGAGAGACGCTTGATGTCTTGACTGACTAGCTATATCACTGCAGTAGTAACAAAAAAGCAAAGCTGCCCCCTGTGTCCCGACCAAAGGTCTGTTGGTGACTAAAGATATAGGCAACAAATTAGTTTGACACACAAACATATATTGCAATGCAATGCAGAGACTTTCTGCATGATCTAATAATGTCTTACAACCTTTATAAAGACATGAACATAGAACTGGAATTTAAGTGTGAAGGTATCAGTAAAATAAAGTGGCATATCACATTTGTTTTCAGAATAAGAGACTTGTTGAAGAAACTTAGTTGATTTCAGCATTGCTCTGGATTTGACCTGTGGCTGAAAGGCCTTCTTGCATCTCAATTTAAAGCTCCACCCATTTTGGATCCAAACCTTCCCAAGGCTGATTTTAAGTTGGAGTTTCCCATTTCATTCCCTATCTCGACCTAACAGAGTAGTCTTTGGCTTTGTGTGCTAAATCGCCTCTCTAAAACATGTGCTCTTCAGCTCCAGAGTGCAGATTAGCAGCTGCTGCCTAAAGGGGAACCGGGTCTGTTTAAACCCAGAGCGGGAGCCAGCACAACCGCATGAACCCGGCACCTCCGCTTGATGAGCCAAATCTCAATCAGGGAAAATCCTTTTTAAGCCATCCCAAGAATGTAGACACTTAAAATAATCACAGTAAAAATACATGTAGCCACAGATGTAAAAACACAGAGCTATATTTAAATCCTATGCAAGCACTTCACACCTGATGGTGTGAGTGTGTGTGTGTGTGTGTGTGTGTGTGTACATGTCTTTGTGGGAGGAAGAGGGTTAAATAATGCAAAGACGATATTTTAAGTTAATTAAAGACACATTTTCAGTGAGGTGAAGACAGGAACAGATGGAGGCCTAAAACATACACACGCACCTAGTAGATACAAGAAACTTCATCTAGACTTTACTGGGTCATACTCCAACCCCAGGCTTGAACAAAATCCAAAAATACTAATTTTCTCATGATGTGGTAATTTTAGAAAATCTGATCTGATCTGAGTTAAAACACAAAACTGCACGCACACACACACACACACACACACACGCACGCACACACGCACACACACGCACGCACACACACACACACACACACACACACACACACACACACACACACACACACGCACGCACGCACGCACGCACGCACACACACACACACACACACACACACACACACACACACCGGGGAGTTGGACTTGATAGGTGTCGTTAATGGTTCCTAAGACCAACATTTAGCATTCATGGAGAATTCAAGTTATGTGTTTTTATGAATATAAAGTGTACATGCAGAATTCTTGAGGCTTATGCATTTCTCAAATTCTTCAGGTTCTGTACATTTCTCGCATGATTTTTGGCGGCAGAAGAGCAATGATATGATACCACAAACAGAGCTTGCTGAATGGTCTTAATTTAGATCGAGCAGTTTTGGGTTTATCTTTAACCACGCAATCACAAAATCCCTCAGTGCTTCCAAGAGCGCTCCCGCAGCACACCCCATTCACAGTTATCAGCTGCATCTCATTAAAAGAGGTTTTTCTGAGATCTGCATCACAAATCTGTCATCCACATGGTCTAATTTCCATTTATGGAGCACCACCACATGCTGAATATGTTTCAAGAGCATGTTCTGTTGCAACCAGTTTTGATTAAGTTTCACTTGCCAAATCTTAAGGAAAGTAAAGAATAAATGTGTTAACCAATGCCTAATGGGATGAATCATGTTCACATTTCACCCTAAAATAAATAAATATGTTGTCAATGGTGCTTCACATTATATTCTTACTATTGTAATATTAAAGAAAATGCAATATTGTTTTTATTTAATTCAGTATAAAGGCAGTCCAACAAATGATTAATACATTACACTTTATTGTTTTCACACTTTAAAAATAAAAGTCCAAAAAATAGTTTTTTGCAGCAATGCCATAGAAGAACTATTTTGGTTCCCCAAAGAACCTTTCAGTAACCGTGTGTGTGTGTGTGTGTGTGTGTGTGTGTGTGTGCGTGCGTGCGTGTGTGTGTGTGTAAACATTTTAATAATCTAAAGAAACCATTTCCCTTTATAAAAGAACCAATGCGATGAAAAGGTTCCATGAATGTTAAAATTTCTTTATGGAACCATCAATGCCAACAAAGAACCTTTATTTGAAAGGGTGTTTTGAAAATACATATTACACCAATGTCATGGTATTTTAATTTTATTTTTTTGCTAAAAAAACAATAAAATGTCATATAATTTGTCTTTAAAAACTTGGATTTCAATGTCAGCAAAATGTAATTTCTTATTTCTTTCATGATTTGGGCCTGAAATTGTTATGTTATACATGTTGTTTTGTGTAATTCACCCAACAACAGGCTACCACTATTATTTTATCCCAAAGTTTCCAACATATGCATTAGATTCAAATGATTTGATTGAACAGATTTTTTTATAAAACCAATAAAAAAAAGTTTGGTGAACCTGGTCGCCTGGTCAAACCCCTCTTAAAGACCCTCTCAGACACACATATAAGGGCAGAAGCAGTGTACGGTACAGCAGAGCTGGATGCACACGGGCTCCTCCATAAATATCCCACATAAAAAAGGAATCCTTCATCTACTGGCTATTAATGGCAGGGCCGCTGCACTAAGTTCCTCTTCCACGCCTGCTCCAAATCAGCAGCTCGTTAATCTTCAGATGAATACATCGCCCCGTTCTGTCCCCTCCGCCCATGTCGCTCGAAGGCGCTTTTAGAGCAACGACGCTCCATCATTTCGCTCATCTTTAATTCTGTCGCCTGCCTCTTCACTGTTTGTCCCATTAGATGTATCACGCAGTTCAGAATCTGAAGACGGAGGAATGGTTTTTGATTATAACTTCTTGCAGCCTTTCTTCTTCTCTTTCATTAACTTGAAATAAAAGAGTGAATTCCTCTCTAATATTCAATCTCCTTACATCCTTGCTGTTTACATCCACACATTCCTTAACGAACAGAATTAAAGCAAGTACACAAGCAGACATCCCACTAAGGGACAAACAGCATGGCAATGTTTTTTAGCCCATATAGGTCACGTCACATGCAAACACGAACCCACACACAAACAATCAAACCGAGTTAATTCCATCACGGCCAATCTCAGCATGATTACTGACTCTCACCTCACTATTTTCACAGCTGTTTGATGAAGGCGGCGAAAACACAGAGAGCAAGAAAGGGAAGATGACTGAAATTAATGTGCTGAAAAAAACTAATTAAAGAAGAAGGCCGTGGCCCGTTATCTGTTATCACAGCCGTGCCTGACTCACTCATTTATAGATCAAACAGAAGTTGGTGCATTTCAGCTTTCTTGTACTCGCACAAAGCAAGACGGATCAGGTGAACGCCTTTTGAAGTGAAATGAAATCCTACACGCCGGGTGGCAGATTGAACCCCAGACAAACCCCATTCCCAACCTCATTAGCTGTGATGCTTCAATTGCACACACATACACAGCTATATTTTTGACAATGTGTGAATAACACAAGGGGGGTCGGCTCATTAAAAGGAATTTTGCAAAGCTGCTAAATGAGTAAATGTAATTTTCTGTGCAACACAAGCTGTCATTTGACGCCACCAGCACAGTTAGCTAAATGTCAATTATTTAAAAGAATACGAAAAACACTCAGAAAAAAAGGGGTTGCACTTTATTTTATAGTACCTGCATTTACTTGTACTTACAGTGTAATTATAAGAAAGTACTGGGTAATATAAGGTAAATACATGGGTTAAGGTTTGGTTTAGGGGTAGGATCAGAGTTAGCACCTAGGCCTACAGTTATTATCCAATTTTTGCAATTACTATAATAAATAGTATGTACATGGGGAACAGGACTGTAAAATAAAGTGCTACCATGGCAGTGGTAAATAAGGTAGCCTACAGGTGTAACTTTTGGAAGTGACTGACAGCTTTTGTACCTTATTTTCTGAGATATTACCTTATATGTACCTTATCTATTTGTGATATGTAAATGTACAATAAAGTGATATGCTGACAGTAGTTTAAAAACAAGATGCAAATGGAATGTTTTGTCTTTTCACGATTAGCTAAATCTCAGCATTCAGAAACTTGCTTATAATGTAAGGAACTGTGTATCTCTACTGGAACATTTTAAAACTCTGTTAAAATTAAAATATACACTATGAAAAAAAGCAGAATTTTCACCAGCCACTACTCCAGTTTTCACCCAGCAAACAATAGCCGTCCCGGTAACCCACTTCTAGCCAAAATAACCTTGAATTTGGTTACATAACTCGCAAGATGTACGATATCCCATCATGTAAGCAAAGTCAACAGTGATTACAGGGTGTTTGGTTTTTATTTCTTTGACATTTTCTATGGTTAGATGTCTATTCAATTTACAGTGACAGCCCTAATTTTGCCTTGTTTTAGCCTTGACGTCGGGGCTGTGTATGGACAGCTATTAGACGTCTTATAAACGCAAATTTGCTTGCTGGGCAGTGTCACATGATTCTTCAGTAAACAATCTGATATGCTGATTTGGTGCTAATGAAATATTTCTTATTATCACAGTTAAAGATTCTTATGGCAGTGTGCTTGAAGGAGTCAAGCCATCTATCTTTTTTAACGTCTTTTGTGGAGGTCTGACCACACCTTGATTTCTGATCAGTGTCACTATGTAGGGGTCTTACAGTGTCTGATCAGTTGTGATGACATTAAGGCAAATCACTATGACAGCAGATATCCCTGTGTCCCAGTTTTCCATGTCCTTTGTTGGACCCTTAACCTTGTGAAATGCTGAATTAACAGATTGTTGGGTGTGTGTAAAAAGTGTTGGAGGTAAAACAAAGCCACGGGTGGGACTATGGCCAATACTTTCTGACAACATTGGCAGTGTTTTTCTCCAGCAGAACTAGCCTGGATCACTTCCCCTCTCTGCTTGATGTGAAGACCTTTTCCCATCTCCTTCCAACAAGAACATATGAATATACAATCATTTCTGCAGTGTGGAGTTTAGGTCTCCAAAAAGCACTGACTTTTATGAAAAAGAAGAAAAAGAAAGCTATCAACGGCTGCAACCAGATTTCTGAGTAAAAACCCTCGGGTGACCGCAAAAGACCTGCTGCAAGACTTGATGGCAACAGGCACTTAGGTTTAAGCTCACACAGTAAGGCGCGTACTAAACGTATAACTCCAAGACGTACACCACTGACCCAAAAGCATGCACAAGGAAATCCCAAATGCTCAATAATCCACAGAAGTTTTGGGATTCTGTTCTATGGAGCGATGAAACAAAACTTTTCAGCCCTATGGATCAGCGGTAGGAAGAAGATTTAAGCATATGCTGAAAAGAACACTCTGCCTACAGCGAAGCATGCTGGTGGCTCGTGATGCTCTGGGGCTGTTTTGCATTCTCTGGCACTGGAAACCTGCAGCGTGTGGAAGACAAGATGGATTCATTGAAGTGTCAGGAAATTCTAGGAATAAGCGTCATGCTGTCAGTAAAGGAAGCTGACACTTGAGCGTCATTGGACCTTCCAACAGGACAATGATCCCAAGCATACCTCAAATTCCACCAAGCCTTGGTTGCAGAAGAAGTCATTAAAAGTTGGATTTTAAGTTGAATTTGGGTTAAACCACTTAAAACATTTGTTGTGTCGAGCTATTTAAATTACTTTTGTTTGATTTGTTCATTGCAAACAGCTGAATGTCTGTAAATTTTGCCAATAAACCTGATTTGCAATAGGGGTTGAATAATTTCGATCAAAACTGTATAGTCAGGTCAAGTCACCTTTATTTATATGCTTTTTATATTACAGATTGTTTCAAAGCAGCTTTAAAGTGATAGCAGGAAAATAATGCAACAAAGTTTGTCTCTGCTGTACAGCAGATCTAGAAGAAAATAGCGTCATAGTCCAGCTTAAGTAAGTTCAGTGATGGTTAATTTTTGTTGTAGAAAAATTATTAATTTAGTTCATTTATATATATAGCCACAAAACAGTGATGTCATCGTCCAGCTCAGCTCAGTTCAGTTTTCATATAATGGAGTCAATGCAGGCAGATCAATAATATCGATAATAATATAATAAGTGTCCCCAACTAAGCAAGCCAAAAGCGACACACATATATTATTATATTAACCTAAAATCCATGACACACTATGTCAACTATCTCTGACCTCCCTGCCATTGCCAATCTCTAAGCAGAGAGAATCAATTTATCATTAGCATCACTATTAGTATTTGCATGCTTTCATCTGTTTATGTGTTTGGCATTAGTCTGTTTTAAGTCTTATAACTGCTGTTGGGACACAATGGTCTATCAGGTGAGGGGAAGAACAGCTCGTTGAATGGAAGGAAGAGAGGCGTGGAGACAGGAAGCCCACCAGCCAGAGGAAACATGCTGCAACTTTATCCCTCTCCACACACAGGGGCCCCGGTGAGAGAAACAGCAGGAAACAGAAAAGAGAGTCAAATACAGTGAAAGAGCAAGATAAAGTGATTGAGGGTATGAGAAAATGTATCAATGTGCATGGGTGAAGAAAAGGATGTGTCAGTGGAAATGTACCATTTTCCATAGGCTTTATCGCATAAAACGAGCTCTGTGACCGACAAAAGTTTATGATACTTGCACATTTTGTCTATCAAGATTATTTCCACAGATAAACAACTTGAATGAATTTTGAAGCCTAAATGCAGTTGCAGAAGTAGCTAATGGTAGGCTATAAACAAACTACACCATGGTCCCACAACTTCAGCGGCAACACAACTAAACTTTAACACAACACAACTTTAAAACTCTTTCAGTTTTTATCTAAAAAAACGTTTTCACAGAAAGTTTGATATAGAATCGTTTATAAGAGCACAATATAAGCATAACAAGGTTGTAAATGAGGACTGAGTTTACCTGTTCAGCTTGATGACGTTTAATATCCCAGACAGCCTCTGTAGTCCCACAGTATTTAGCACTTGTTAGCAACTGGCTTTTTCAAGACTGGTAAAAGCTTCAAAAAATCACGAGTGGGGTAATGTTTTATGTGGTAGAATAAAACGTGAAAGTGTATTGAGCTTGCATTAACCACAGACCTTATTGCATGCTTGTATCCATACATTTTATACTATGGTGGATCCCAGCATGCATTGCAGCATGAAAGCTTGTCATGATTGCTGAGATTCATATGCTGATTATTTATGTATGTGCGTCCAAATTAAGCAGCGTTTCTAAAAAAAAAAAAAACGTTTTAATATTCTTCAGATAATCGCACCACTGTTTAATATCAAGATGCTGTCATCAATGAGGTGATATTCATAAGACATCATCTATGAAGTCAGAGATTAGACTCTGAATGTGATCAGTGATGGAGACTATTACATGATGATTACATCTTTTTCATCAATAAGTAGGCAACATTGTCTCATCGCATTTTCTCTGGCTTTTCTTGCCATAACAAACACAGTTACAGCAGCCAGAGAAAACTAACATAACATAACATAACATACCATACCATACCATACCATACCATACCATACCATACCATACCATAACATAACATAACATAACATAACATAACATAACATAACATAACAAAAATCAAATCAAGAGCCAAACTGCCAACTAAAGCACACACAGATCACGATAATGGTGACTTAAAATTCACTTGTGTTTCTCTTTTCTTCATGGATTCTGCTTTTTATCATCAGGCGTCTTCAATAATGCTCATTCAGAACTCAATTAATCACTTAATTATCTAATTAACTTTGCTTCAGTGTTACTTTTAAAACTCTGCTGGTTTAAACCCTGAGCAGTTTTAATTTAACACCAGGGATTTTGCTGTGTACTGTTTTACTGGTTTTTGATCAAACAAGTAAAATAAAAAATTGACCCACCCCAAACCTTTGAATGGTAGTTTAATTGCAATTTAATTAAAGAAAGTATTTTTCATTAAACATTGTATTATCCGCATAAACATGCAAAGGTAGTAACAGAATACTCAACAATCAATATCCAATCTGAAACAAGAGGTCCCCTGCATGTAGTGTTATTTTAAAAGAAAAGATCAATTGGAAATTGACCGTTCACACTGTGTCAGTGTCACAAATTACAGTTTTTGATTAGTGACTTAAAGGATAATTCCGGTATTTAACACCTTGAGTCTATATTGTAGTTTGTTTTGGATGAACAAGAGTGGTGGACAACATTTTTTTTGACAATGGTTCCTCTCTCGAGTTTTTGACTATAAAAGAATTGGCCATGGACCCATTTAACATTGGAGTCAATGGGCATGTCCGAAAATGTCATTAAAACAACCTTTAACATTAGTTTTCAAAACTGTGCAACTCACCGAGTGATTAGTGATGTTAGTTGATGTTTCAGAAACAAAAAGTGTTGCGAAATACAGTTTCTGTCGTGTTTTATTCGTAATTTTGTAAAATCCCATTGAATTCTGTTGAAGGACTGAGTGCTCGTTAATATAAATGCGCTACCGGAAACGGAAAGGGGGCTGTTTACATTTGGTCGATGTAATCTTTTTGCTCGCTTCCGTTTCTCATAAGGCTAGCGAGCAGAGCAACTGTGCTCCGGGAGAGTAAGCAAAATAAACAAACAAAACCTTCATTAATTGTTACTTGTAACATGGATTATGAAAAGTGAATAGTGTCCCGCGAGACATAAACATCGGTTATCGCCATCAAGTGGTTGGGAGTGTGCTAACGCTTCAGATTCAAAATATTGAGCGGAAGTTACACGGTTGTGAAGTGTCTGAAAAAATAGTTCCACTATAGCAAAATAAACGGATTGGAATCATATATTGCAACGATATATTGTTTATAATCATCAACGAACGCCACTAACCACTCGGTGAGTTTAACAGTTTTGTAAACGAACATTATTGGCTGTTTTAATGACATTTTCGGACATGCCCATTGACTCCAATGTTAAATGGGTCCATGGCCAATTCTATTATAGTCAAAAACTCGAGAGAGGAACCATTGTCAAAAAAATGTTGTCCACCACTCTTGTTCATCCAAAACAAACTACAATATAGACTCAAGGTGTTAAATACCGGAATTATCCTTTAAATAAAACTTTCAGTTTCCAGGTTTCAACTAGATTTTGAATCCAGGTTTTTCATGTTATCTCACTCAGACTATCCCACTTTATATACTGAAGGACATAAAGGATATTTGAGGACACCTAGACATTCTCCAAAGGATTCTGTCAGACTGGTGACCTAAGGATTCCCAAATGATGCCCCAAATATCTTTTAATTTTACAGTGTACAATTAATTACAGCCACTAATCTGCTTTTAATGATCCGCATTGTGTCTTTAGCAATAACAGAAGCATCATACTTGAACATGTCCAGTCCAGGTCTTCTTTTACCCCAAATGTACCCTCTCACAGGCACTAAACTTCTACTTTCACAAGCAATTTTGTGAGAAGAGACGCTGCATCCATATGCAGACCGACAGAAAACCCCTGCAGGTGCATTTGTGTTACACAACCATCCAGAATCAACAGCGACCGAAAGCCAGCCTGTCGTTTCCAAGGTCTTGTTTAGCTTATGTGTGAGTGTACGAGACTGACAAACCTCCCCTAGTGACAGATATACAGACAAGCGATCGTAATCAACATATCGTTTCAACAGGTAACCAGTTACCACCATGTTTCTAAAAATATGAAGTTCCTGTAAACAAGATGTTTTTGTGAAGGATATGTGGGGATTTCTCTTTTGTTCGGTGCATGTTTATATGGGTGTGTCTGAGTGCAGGGGAAACCGAGGGTGTTGTGCTGCTCTGTGCTGTCAGATCAAGTGTGTGTCTGCAGCTGGTTGAAATGATGTGCACATGTGCATGAGTGTGTCTTATGCGTAAGTACAATAGACATGTCAGAGCAGTGAACGCCCAACAGACAGACATACTGCGATCTCAGTGCACAGCCTTTTGTGAAGGTTACTTGGAAAACACAGGCAGGGTACAAATGAGGTTAATCTCAACGGGCAGACAGACTCGACTATAGGCACCAAATGTGAGAGGATGATTGTCTTTTATTTATTAGTTAAATATGGACACCATATCAAATGTCTCAAGGAAGTTTTTTATGATCACCAAGGCTGCATTTATCATTAAAAATACAGTAAAAAAGGTGAAATAGTGTAGCCTACCGTCATTTAAAAGTTTTTTTCATATACGTGACCCTGGATCACAAAACCAGTCACAAGTCGCACGGGTATATTTGTGGCAATTGCCAACACATTGTATGGGTAAAAATTATAGATTTTTCTATTATGCCAAAAATCATTAGGATATTAAGTAAAGATCATGTTCCATGAAGATATTTTGTAATTTTCCTACAAATTTTTTTTGCACCCTCAGGTTCCAGATTTTCAAATAGTGGTATCTCGGCCAAATATTGTCCTATCCTAACAAACCATCAGTGAAAAGCGTATTTATTCAGCTTTCAGATGATGTATAACTCTCAATTTTTAAAAATGTTGTAGTCCAGGGTCACATATATTATAAAATATAATTTATTCCTGTGATGGGAAAAGTTGAATTTTCAGAAGCCGTATAGGTCAGGGTTCTACTGAACTGAGTGGGTATATGGCAAAGTGAAATATTAATATTATCTTTTTTAACAAATGATGGTGTGTTTTTATAGGAGGTTTATAGTCTGTAAAGGAGATTTATCTTCATAAAGCCTGGTATTAAAACAGACATTCAATAAGTGGGTCATGGCTTTTCCTTGTCGCGCTTAGTTCTTGTCCTGTCAGCAGTTTCACGGAGAGGAGCTCCTATACTGTATCATTGGCTCCTGTGGTAAGAATGCTTTTGAATATCTCGCTCTCTCGCCGGGCTATTAATAGCAATGACAGCAAGTGCTCTGCCCTGTGCTGTAAACCCAGATACCTGATACAGGCTTCAGACACGCTTCCATCCCATAATGCAGTAGGTAAACTGCAAGCTACATCAATAGCAAACCTCTAACAATCTGACTTAAACTGAGAGTTCTGAAAGGAAAGAACATTTCATTTGATATGGCTTTTCAAACAAGTGCAAGCCTTTTTAAGCATTTGTTGTTTGTTTCATGTATGCGATAACGAAAAAAAACAGGGGGAAATCATGTTCTATGTTTTAATAGCACATACATCCTGTAAAACAGACACTTTTATGGTGAAGCTATACTGAAAATAAAATAAAACTAAAGTTAAGTTTGAAACTTCTCTCGATATCTGTGTCAGCTCTGTGTAAAGATGAAGTGTTTCTACTGAGACTCACAGAATGTTTGATATCAAACAGCGTGAGTCGAGGAGGTTTCGTGGTGCTGCATACTAACTGGGTTGCGGTGTGTTTACCAAAATCTCTCCAAGGAAATTTCCGTTGTGCCAAAGTGAGGCTGAGGGCATGGATGGGGAAAGTCAGGGAGGGAGAATGGATGAATCCTGTAACCCAACACTAAATGTAACCGAGAAGATACTGACAGACTTATCCATGATCTCATCCTCGATATGAGTGTATCTGCAGTGGCCCCCTGCCAGAGGAGGAACGAAGAGTGTGATGAAGTACTCACGCTGCTGCCCACGCATAATTGGATTAAACAATTTAAGTTTTCGGCATTTAGATAATTACCTCCCATCAAAGCAAATATCACACATGCTTTAATGTTATGGCATATTAGTCACCAAGCACTTTAATGCCAGCTGATTTAAAAAAGAAAATCTGCCATTTAAAGCAATAGTAATTCTTTGATAAATCTTTCATCATCAACACAAAAGATGATGTTAGGCAGCATTTTCTGATGGTTCTTTGCATATAATGAAAGAGAAAGGTGACAACGGGCTGTTCAAAAATGACAAAAATAAAATAAAAAAATATATATATATATATATATTGAGTATGTGCATATTTAAAGTTGGCAATTGCAATTAGGTATGGGAAAATTATGTTTAGTACCAATGCCATCAAACATGGTGTCATTTTAAAATGTGAAGATGAATGAGGTTTTAGTGTT
Source organism: Phoxinus phoxinus (assembly GCF_949152265.1). Classification (NCBI taxonomy): domain Eukaryota; kingdom Metazoa; phylum Chordata; class Actinopteri; order Cypriniformes; family Leuciscidae; genus Phoxinus; species Phoxinus phoxinus. Next base: position 9,607,689 of record NC_136894.1, read on the forward strand.
CCTTACACAAAACCCTAAATGACTGCTCAATTGCTTATGGACTAGCATGCTTGTTTCCCGGCACGGAATAAACAACTTTTCTAAGATAATTGCGACTTTCTATTAGCCTGGCTAACGCCAGACCCAATTCTCGTTGAGACTTGGGTCTGGGAACCACATGTGCATTTTCTCGTATTTGAGGCGTGGTTTACGAATGCACGGCGCCGTTTATTGGGTGCTAAGAATGTCTATCAAATGCGCCTGTACGTAGCTCATAGCCAATCGTTTCCATTATACCAGACGACGTATGTAGAGACGCCAAAAGCTGCTCTTTTTTCAAAATAAACTTGCGTTCTAAACTACTTAGAACAATATCTAAGGCTGCATCAAAAGGTAGCTTCGCGTGAATCGCGTCTGCTGCCATGTTGAATCCATAGATATAAACAAACTGCTTAGTTGTGTCGTATGTCGTCATCGTCTGCTCCCTCCCCGTTCTGTGATTGGTTCCCTAAACGAAGCGAAAATCTGGTCCATGGTCTCCAGACTGCCTTTCAGCGAGAATAAAATCGCGCTGCGCAAAGGCAGTATGGGGAAACCCAGGCTAACTTTCTATCTCACAATTCTGACTTTTTTTCTTGAAATTGTTTACATTGATATCTGAATTCTGATTTTGCGTGAAACAAACTCGCAATACCGAGTTATAATGTCAGAATTGCAGGAAATAAGCTTGCAATTTTGAAATAAAGTAAGAATTGCAATATGGCAATTCTGACTTTTTTTTCTTGCAATTCTGACTTTTCCCCCTCACAATTGTAAGTTTATATCACGCAAAATCAGAATAAAAAAAAAAAGTCGCAATTGCATTTGGCGGAAACAAGCTTCCATAAGTATGGACTTTTAAAGTTTTTTTTGTTGCATTTCTCCTTTAGTTTTTTTTTTATGGAAGAAACGCATCAAACGGCTTTGGAATGATATTCAAATGAATAAATGGCATTTTTTGATTGACCTATTCCTTGTTTTTATAGCTGATATTTGAAATGTATACAGGAGAGAAGATATTTGCTGATGGTGGAGGAAAGCAGAACACCCTTCAGAACTCCCACTGAGAGACAGCTACGATTCTCTCGCTCTCATCACATCTTTCCTCTTCCTTATCTCTCTCTCTCTCTCTCTCTCTCTCTCTCTCTCTCTCTCTCAAAGACGTGTGGGACGCAGCTTTGGAAGTAGGTCAAATCTGTGCGGGAAAACACTGATCCTGGCAGACAGAACTGGCTCAATAGTGTGGAGCGTGTGGTCTTCTTACCTTAAACAGAATAACAGAAGAAAAGAGCAACAAGACAATCCCAACTTTTCAGACACTCACATGCCAACATTCAATTAATCAGCAAATATTAAATTAAACACTGTCAGCAAGTGAATTATGAGACATTGTATTAAAGTAGTGCTTTGCTGTGAGATAGTGATAGATGAATCAGATGGTATGCTGGGAGATCTTGCTGTCATAGATGTGTATAGTAATAAACTGATATGTCCTGCTCTCTGCAAGAAAATCTCGTGACTTCCCTTTTCTCTTTTTCAACTCACCATGTTAAACTCGTCTGAAAGCGCACAAATGGGCCTTGACTTTATATATATATATATATGCGTGTGTGTGTGTGTGTGTGTGTTGGATACAGTAGGAACAGATGACCAGAGAAAGCACTGGCTCGTCTCTGCATTCATGGTCCTCCTGAGTTGTCATGGAAACACTATCGCCTGAGTGTGGTAGACCAGTCCTTGGCTTGTGTATGTATTCTTACACTGTATTTAGACCAATCAGGAGGATCAAGATCCACTGATGTGATCACAGGAACATCCTTTCAACTTCACTCTTTATTTAATCATTTATTTTAAGTTACATTCACACACCTACTGTACTTAATTATAGCACTTGAATGAAAGATTTGGTAAAGATCCTTTTAAAATGTTGCTCACTCCACTATTTGAGATCATAGCAATAAAATCATAATAAAATTAAGCAATATTCAAGGTGTTCTGCATATTTAATTCAAATATCGATAACTAAACTGGTTAAAAATCCCCAATAGGGTGATAAAATAAACAAAATAAAAGGCAAAAATTTAGGTCACTCCATATAAAAAGTTTTTGTTCCAAACCATATACTTTTAAAAAAAATGTTTATGATGTTTTTCAAGCTACAGGAAAAATCATAAAATTAGTCCATTTCAGCCAAGATGGCCGCCGCCTCGCCGCCTGAGCCCTCAGCCAGGATGGCCGCCGCCACACCGATACCTGTCCCTGTTCCACGTTCTGTTCCTAGACCTGTTCCTGCCCCAAGGACTGTCCATGTTCCCTAACCTGTACCTGTCCTAAGACCTGTTCCTGCCCCAAGGACTGTCCATGTTCCCTAACCTGTTCCTGTCCTTAGACCTGTTCCTGCCCCAAGGACTATTGAAATTCCCAGACCTGTTCCTGTCCCCGTTCTAGAGTCTCGTCCCAGCCGAGCCCGCCTGTCCAGAGTCTCATTCCGCCGAGCCCGCCTGTCCAGAGTCTCATCCCGCCGAGCCCGCCTGTCCAGAGGATCATCCCGCTGAGACCGCCTGTCCAGAGTCTCATGCCACCGAGACCGCCTGTCCAGAGTCTCATGCCACCGAGACCGCCTGTCCAGAGGATCATCCCGCTGAGACCGCCTGTCCAGAGTCTCATGCCACCGAGACCGCCTGTCCAGAGTTTCATCCCGCCGAGACCGCCCGTCCAAAGTCTCATACCGCCGAGACCGCCTGTCCAGAGTCTCATACCGCCGAGCCCGCCTGTCCAGAGGATCATCCCGCTGAGACCGCCTGTCCAGAGTCTCATGCCACCGAGACCGCCTGTCCAGAGGATCATCCCGCTGAGACCGCCTGTCCAGAGTCTCATGCCGCCGAGACCGCCCGTCCAAAGTCTCATACCGCCGAGACCGCCTGTCCAGAGTCTCATACCGCCGAGCCCGCCTGTCCAGAGTCTCATACCGCTGAGACCGCCTGTCCAGAGGATCATCCCGCTGAGACCGCCTGTCCAGAGTCTCATGCCACCGAGACCGCCTGTCCAGAGTCTCATGCCACCGAGACCGCCTGTCCAGAGTCTCATCCCGCCGAGACCGCCTGTCCAGAGTCTCATACCGCTGAGACCGCCTGTCCAGAGTCTCATCCCGCCGAGACCGCCTGTCCAGAGTCTCATCCCGCCGAGACCGCCTGTCCAGAGTCTCATACCGCTGAGACCGCCTGTCCAGAGTCTCATCCCGCCGAGACCGCCCGTCCAAAGTCTCATACCGCCGAAACGGCCTGTCCAAAGTCTCATCCCGCCGAGACCGCCTGTCCAGAATCTCATCCAGCCGAGACTGCCCGTCCAAAGTCTCATACCGCCGAGACGGCCTGTCCAGAGTCTCATCCCGCAGAGACCGCCCGTCCAGAGTCTCGCCCCGCCGAGACCGCCCTGCCTAAGTCTTCTGTTCCCGAGCCTAAGTCTGAATCTGTTCCTGAGTCTGAATCTGTTCCTGAGCCTGAACCTGTTCCTGAGTCTGCTCCCGAGCCTGAGCCTGAATCTGTTCCTGAGTCTGCTCCCGAGCCTGAGCCTGAATCTGTTCCTGACCCTGAATCTGTTCCTGACCCTGAATCTGTTCCTGACCCTGAATCTGTTCCTGAGTCTGCTCCCGAGCCTGAGCCTGAATCTGTTCCTGACCCTCAATCTGTTCCTGAGTCTGCTCCCGAGCCTGAGCCTGAATCTGTTCCTGACCCTCAATCTGTTCCTGAGTCTGCTCCCGAGCCTGAGCCTGAATCTGTTCCTGACCCTCAATCTGTTCCTGAGTCTGCTCCCGAGCCTGAGCCTGAATCTGTTCCTGACCCTCAATCTGTTCCTGAGTCTGCTCCCGAGCCTGAGCCTGAATCTGTTCCTGACCCTCAATCTGTTCCTGAGTCTGCTCCCGAGCCTGAGTTCCCAAGCCGGAATCTGTTCCAGAACCTGAGCCGGTTCCTGAACTCCCACCCATCCCACCTCCTCCCATCTATCACCTCTCAACCCTTCTTCTGCCACTGCCTGTCAGCCCCTCAGCTCCTCAAACCACCTTCGGGGAGGTGGAGTCGCCGTGGGTCTGCCAGCCTGCTGCTCCAGCCTGGTCGTTGGATCCCCGGTCTCCCTCTACACCTAGGATGGCTTAAGGGAGAGTAAATTAGGGATAATTAAAAATTTTGGGTGAACTAACCTATTAAGGGACATACTGATTTTTTTTACCACAAAGGAAGAAATCATGAAGAAATCGATCTAATGAGATGATTCTTTAATGGATCTGTTTCACATATCATTTTGATGTGGTTCATTGAATTTAAAGGCTGGGTGATTTGTTCCAGAATAATTTTTTGTTATGCTGGTTGAAAGTCTTTTCACATTCTGATAACAATCACTAAGTTAAGTGGTCTAAATGTTTTTTGTATATATATCGTCTGTGGAAGGCATAGAACCATAAAATGTTCGTCCAATCATCGCATTTGGTCCGAATGCAACAATACGATGTCCGCGCAGACAACACATGTCATCAGCGCGTTAGACAGACGTTGCAACTAAAACAGCAGCCACCTTTTACATTTCTTTTTATATTTCACGCCATACTGTAACTACTGTAATTTGGAAGAGATGGATACCCGTGACGTTATACTCGGAGCGGTTCGCGACTCAAATTTATGTGCTTCAATAGCAACACTATCAATGGCAAAATGAATCTGTAGCAGTCAGTTGGTACTGGTCAGTGCTCTTTAAGTTATTTATGTTCATTATTATTGTAATGTTATGTGCTTTGAGGCATGAGGTAGTTTAACGCCATCTCTCGTGACTCTTTTGTTTGCTCCCTGCTGTACGCGTTCATGTGTTTGAGGGATTGAAAATTGCCTACCCTACCTTTAAGCTCACTAGAGGGGAAGCTCTGCAAGTGTCTTCTGTTCCTCACACAAAGCTATTGTACAGTATGTTGATCACAAGTCAAATACATTATTTTAATTATGATTTCTTGCCATTTTTGGAGTGTTCCATGAACCATAACATAATAAGGGTTTGGAAAAGAAAGTAGAGTGAGTAAATAACGACAGATTTTTCATTTCTGAGTAACTTGCATTTAAGGCACAATATGGCCAGCTATTTTTTTTTCTTTTTCTTTGAAAATAATTTCAAAAGAACCCAAAGCATGATCAACCGTTATGTGTTGCCAAGCAACACACAGACTGACAGTCTGAAACACAGTGAACAGAGACAAGCCAAGTGATACAAACAGTGAAAAACACCAGACAAAATCAGATTAAATGACCAGAACTAACTGTTGTCTAATAAGTCAATTTTGACCCATTGCTTGTTTTACATGTAGCTGCTTAGGATTCAAGCTTTGTAAAGAATTTTAGATACCATCACAACCTTTCTCAGATCCTTCTTTTAAAATGTGTGTTATATTTTAATTATGATGACAAGCATCTTGTTTAAAGCAGAGCTTAATTTCTGCTTCTCAGAGGTGATGGGTAAGAACCTGTCACCAATTTCAAAACTTGCCTACAGCAACCGAGTGTGTTTCTGCCATTAAAGAAAGAATAAGGGAAAGTAAAAGAGTAAAAAGATGAGTATTTGAGGAAAAATAAGTGAACTGGAATTCTGAAAGAAAGTAATCTCCAATGACTATTAATAAATGAATAAATCAAAGCAAAGACTAAAAAAATTAACGCACACAGTAAGATCTAGCGAGATCAAAGTAAAAGCATGCCCTTGTTTTATTGAAATAGTTCAGTCCTTGCTTGAGGCAGTGTCTGATCCTCTGCCAGAGAGTTATTTTTTTGTGCACCAGGAGGGACACTCGGGGTTGATGAACCTTCATCTGAGCGTCTCACTTTTTTAGGATGAACTGTTACAAACAGGAAACCGACAGACAGGCATCGCTACAAGCAGGGTCTGACATCTCTGTAGCGGTTGGACACATTTCCACTCTGTAACTATGACGATCTACTGTTCAGTTTAAAATCAACATGAAATCAAAATGTATACTGTCTAAGTCTATTTGAGCCAAACCGTTTGTCACAGGATAGTCTAGCCATAGTTTAAGACAGGGTTTTCCAAACTTTGTGAGGTAACTACAGGGGGTTTGTGAATTGATTAAAAGATAATAATTTAATCATAAAAATTAATTATAAATAAAACTAAAACACGTACTAAAAATATATATATAAAAAATGTTGCCACTATGAACATGCAAAAATGTGTTGTCAAATTAAAGTAAATATTTTAGGTCAACAGGGTTTGGGAATCCCTGGTCTAAGAGACTCAATTTCTGTCATAACTAATATTATGTTATTCTAGAGAAAGTTATTCTAGAGAAAGTTATTCTAGAGAAAGATGAAAGTGATGGCAAATAAGAACTTTTTTTGATTTTAAAAATAAGCATTTGGATCACAGTATACAATTGGAGAACCAACTTCTCACTCTCACGAAAAATGTGAACATATCCGAAACAGATGAACGTGAATCTGGCAATGTTTTATTACATTGTTTGTTGTACGTATTACAGTTGTTTGGTAATGAGATGTTATATGAGAGGTGCTAAAAGGATAGTTTTCTGTGTTTGAAAGTAACATAGCAAAAACCCTGAGTGAGTTAAAATGTTTTTGCTGAAGCATCCTTCTAATTTGAGCTGCTTCTACAAGTCTTTAAGCGCGTTTATCACGACTCATGTTTCATGGGATCCAATCGCTCTTCATCACAAGTGCAATGTTGTACCAGGTGAGCTACCGAGCAAGCTTACCACATCAGAAAAACCGAACATGGAGCTGGTTATGTGATATAGACTCAAAATGTATTCGTTTACAAATCATGAAAAGTGTTTTGAGGTCACAACATAGCACAACATAATATTTCACAAAGCAAATGAACCATGTGAAATTAAGGCATTATTAATTAATATTTTGCTTAAGTAATCATAAGTTGTGAAAAAAGGAATAAAAATGGGTATTTTACTGCCACTAGTGTTCAATTCCACTGGAAACAGCAGTGAACAACAGCTTTAAAATGATAGGTTGAAAAGTTTGTTCATGGTCAAACTTGTAAAGTTTGTTCGATATGTTTGTTTGGTTTTATATCTGGGCACAAAATGAAAACTTTCAAAAGTGTGTGTCAGTGTTTCAGAAGGAGATAACCTCCACAATCAACCAAAAACATAATTCAAGGCTCTGTTCTTAAAAGTATCCAACACTGCTCCAGATCCAAAATATCCCAATGGATAAAATCAAGTTCAGCCTTACACTGGACCACACATATGCTGGTAAAGATACTGGGCTGTTTTGCATTCCCTCTCTGGTTTTAAGAGTATGACCTGGTCTGACCTAAAATTTCTCCCACCATGGCCTGCAGGACAAAAGGTGGTACAGTTCAGGGTCTTTCTTGTTTACGTGTGACTTATGCCCTGTTAGTCTAAAATCCTCTCACATGCAATCAAAAGTTTAAACTGCAGTAGTATGTTCGGCCCAAACCTTATTCATGTAACGAAGTTTTGTTTGTATGGATCAGTTATCAGTTAACACCCAAAATCCACTTTAATTACATCATGATCTGATAATAATCTTCAACAAGGTTATAGTGAATGGCTATTATTCTCAAGAGTTTTTTGGTTAAATCTCTTCAACTTCAAAAGGGCACTTGGATTGGATTTTCACATTGGCACCTTTCGTAATCAAAAATGTCAAATACAGCAAAACATTTTGAAAGTGTGTACAGAATGCCAGCTGCTTAAAAGCAAGGACACATCAAATGGCCTTGTAAAATATGAAAGCCATCATGCATCTCTCCTCTTCCAACCTTTGCTTGTATAAAAGCTCTCTGTCCCGACCACAGGCTCTCACCGGTATGCGTAAAGTAAAGTGCCCGCTGATATTCTGTTTGCCAGGCCGCCCACTCTGGCTGCGGCTTCCATGTCTCATTTCCAGCACTGTAAGAGCATGATCTGCTGGGAAACAACACGTCACGCTTGAGTCAGACAAAAACACTGGATTCTTGCTACCGGCACAGGCTGTTTTAGATAAACACAGACATTACAGCACTTTCAGCACTTTCGTAACTTTGTGTACTGCGTGGATGGGCAGAAATCTTGGTCTGTACAAAGTTCAGGCACACAGATATTGCTAGATCAGTGACGTCTACAATACATAGAGAAAGCCATCTGTTCCCTTTCCATTCAATGACACTTGAAGTATATGATGAAAAAGCTTTTTGTTGGAATTCTTGAAAAATTCTCAAATATTTTCTTAATAAGATCATAATTTTGCTCTTAAAGGTGCTGTGTGTAATTTTTTTTGACTAAACTAAAGCATAAAAATACCATAGATTATACAATATAATATGTAGCTATGCAGAGATTTGGGAAACATACTTGTTTCTTAATAAAAACAATGAGCTTACCTTACCTAACAAATTCAAAACATTTAAAATCACATAGTGATATATTTACTGAGCAAGCTCCTCCTGGTCAAGTGGGATGTGTTAGTTTAATGGCATTAATTGTCATAGGATCATTTCCTTGCTAAATGATAAAAGTAAAATCTTGCAGTACGCTTGACTTAATATATGTATTATATTAATTAATAATAAATAAAATAATAAAAATATAAATGTTTGTAGTTAGCTTTACTGAAGGTTATCTGCCAGTGTTAGCATAGCTTATTATAATTTTTTATAATATAACCCTTAACTTTCAGAAATCAAACAAAAAATCATTGGCAAAACAACTACTATTTAAAGAAAGTTGCTTGTGAGGTATGTTTTTTAATCCTCATATGTCATCTACTGTATCAACAGGGCTAGCATAGCCATTCTAACTAGCCAAACCTAGCAAGAAACACTTTTGCTAACCCTTACAATAAAACCAGGCGTTTTTTGTCCTCTTTATTAGACCATGTCTGACTTTGTCTCACATTCCAACACAATTTTCCATTAGTTGCATGTTCACAGGATAAGAGGATATCTCAAGGGGATCGACTAAAGAGCTGATCCGTACATGAATGTTTCAGCTCCACGGTACCTGATTAAATAAAGTCAGTTTCAATTAGAAAAATCCAAGTACAGTTGGATAATTTAGTGCAGAGAAGAACAGACACGCCACAGTCACTGGTTCTGATTTGAGTGGTTTAATGAGTAGCTATCTGTGTGCCAATCTGAGACAAAACAGTCATTATAAAGTTCAGAAGTGATTTGCATGGTCTACAATCTCGTATTTGCCCACACACAGTAACCCAGCACATGTGATCAGCATAAAAAAGACTTGATAACCTGCAGGCGCTAACCTCTCCTATCACTATCACACAACACTTAATGCCTGCCGACTGTGCAATCTCGGCAATCCTATAAAGATCATTAAAATACAACGTAGGACCACCGTTTAGGAGCCACGACCACGGAAATAGCCACTTTTTGTATTTGCCATTTTCATATTTGGCATCCTTTACCTGGGACAGCCCAAATATACAATGTGTACGGGCACAAGGAACATACACATACAAAACATCCTGTGCACACACAAACACATGATGAATCACTGATGTGGATCTCATTCAGTAAACCTTTGATGCTTTAGATATACACAAAACCATGTAAATATGGTCAATGCATTTGTACTGACATGTTTGTAGATAAATGCAAGCAAAGACATGCCAAATGTCATGCCAAAATAAAATGTAGTTTATTCATGTGATAGCAAAGCTGAATTTTAAGCAGGCATTACTCCAGTCCTGAGTGTATAAAATAATAATATCAACAATCATTTTTTAAAAATATATATATTTCAAAAAATGAATATATTACTGATTTTACTGTGTGTATAAATATGTTACTCAACATCATTGTGATTCCTCAGCATTAAGTACTTTAAAAAAAACAACAACTTTTGTTTATGAACAAAGCTCTTCTAAATTAGGTACGCTTATCATTATATGACAGCGTTTGCTTTTAGTAACATAAAAATAAATAAAGCAAAAGCAAATCTTATCAATAAAATGGAACAGACATAAAGCAGCCGATTTCAAAAACATTCCTACTCACTGTATATGTGCTTTCAACTTTATAAGTAATACATTTCAGACGGTACAAGCTAATAGGAAATGGATGTTATTTCTCTGGAGTCTGAACATTCCAGAGATTTTCTCTTAAGGCGTCTATAAAGCATAACATTCTGTACACTAGCATTTTTACAAAGACAAAATTAAAAATTTCTGTGTGTCCTCATCGGTCTCGGACACAAACAGCTCATTTAAAGGGTTTTATGGCTGCATGTTTATACAGCAGCAGATACCTGGCATATTTACAGTCATAAGGTTAACCCCCTGTGAAGGTGCCAGAATGTATTTTCAACACGATCAGCTGCCGTGAAACATTTATCTGACCTCTGACCCACAATAATCTTTCTATAATCTTCAGTGCTAGCTACTGACAATCCCTGGAGTGTTTGCGGAGGGACCGGGTTTAAGGTTTCCGGGGGTGCAGATGTGCCCTTATCTGAACATCAAAACGCTCTGGAAGCGATGAGGCTTACAGAGATTAGACGTGTAGAAAACAAGAAGAGGCCTTTTTCCCCCACCGGAGTCTTCGCCACATGTCTCAAAGCTGCTGTTTTGGTGACAGATGTGGGTGTGTCGTGTTTGTTTGGGTGCTGTGTGGAGGATTTGTGATTCTTTTTTGGGAACGTTGTAGTTTTTCTCTTCTACTGGGAGCAAACACGGAAAACACAAGCACGTCGGGGAGGATGTTTATCAATCACGCAGTGCAGTGGAGCTTTAACAAGGGAATTTCCTTCAACTGTGAAGATGAGGAGAACCCTGGAGACTCCATATGAAGCTTGGAAGGATCCCATGATGAGCTGATGTGCTCTGAATTTATTCTGTTCTCACTGCATTGCTGTTTTCTTCACCGAGTCATTCCCTGCTCTAACACTCTTGAGTATCTCATGGAGCGTATATGCTATTTCCTGCCTTTCTGACACATATTGTGTTGGAAAATATCAAAACTGTCTGTGTCCTGCTTAAAAATACTGGAGAAAATATTCTTAATCTATTTTATTTCACAGGTGACAAGCATTTTTTTCCCATGTTGGTCTGGATGTACACAGATAAACAGCTCTTACTGTATATATATATATATATATATATATATATATATATATATATATATATATATATAGCCTACATATATATTTAATACAAAGATATTTAATACATTTATTGTGAATTTTTGTAACCATACAAACCATGTTACATGAAAATGTCTGTTTGCAATATGGATTAAATTGATATTGTATTAAATAAACATCTAAATTATATTAAGCCTAATGTATACAAAAGCAACAGCATTATTGTTTAAAGGGGTTCACAGAAAAATAAAAATTCTGTTATAATTTACTCACCCTCGTGTCATTTCAAACCTATAAGACTTATTAGTAAGTTTTAGTAAAAACCTATACGTTTTTTCTTTGAAACACAATGAATCCTGTAAGATTTCTATTCCTCCAAACCCAAACCTCATCGGTTCATCAAGCACAGTCAAGTTTGAGCTACGTTTACCATATTTAATGTGCTCTATATACGTCCATTGATCAGTGTTTCTATATGAATATGTGAACCAATATTATGCTTTTGATAATTAAAACTAAATAATAAAAAAATGGTGTGCTACTATAATAACTGAATATCAACAGATGATATCAAAATCATGATGCATGATTTTAACAGTTTGATAGTTAAGCAGGGAGCTAAGAGATAGGGAGATAAACTACACTGAACACAATTATAAACGCAACACTTGTTTTTGCCCCCATGAGCTGAACTCAAAGATCTAAGACTTTTGTACACAAAAGGCCTATTTCTCTCAAATATTTGTGGCCACCAGGAGTCTATAATATACCCTCTGGACTATTACTCAAATGGGTTACAGACCCATAATGATAAACTCATTAATTAATAAAAAAGAACCCCCGAGTTTCACGCAAGCCACCCTAATTAAAGGACGCAGATGGAAGCTGGTGTGTCAAAAATATATAAACTTCTTTATTTCACAATAATTAAATACAAAATTTAAAAAGACAACTGGAATACTTCAGGAAACTTCTCTCAATCAAAACACCAAATGGTCAAGAGTATACGGAGTTTCCCTTCCGAGACGTGTCAGAATTTTTAAAGCACCCCACACTTCACTCTTAATAAATAAGTCAAGAAGAATACACAGGTAAAATAACCCAGTTAAATACACGTGATTCACAGCAATATCTCTACACACACACACACCACTGCAGGCGTTTGTCTCGTTTGGAAAACTACACGTTACGTAACAAGTATTTCAATTAAAAGAGCCCCACAGAGCATACATCATGTTATCAAGGGTCACAAAACAAAATAAAACAAAACAAAAACACAATATAAAACAAAACAAAAACCCTCCCTCTCTCCTCACATGCCCCACGGGCGTTCGGCAAACGCTACGTTATGTTATAAATACTGGTAGGCAGTTTGTGTATCTAAAATTACTAGGAAAAACAGTGACTGGATTCGCTTCCTGAATAGTGAATAAATGTTTGCATGATGTGTTCTCGCCACAATCTCACACTGCGTTACTGTGACAGAAAATAGGATGTGTCCGCACCACTCTCTCAAACTGCGTTACTGTAGCAGTTTGCCCAGAACAACCGACTTGTCCACTGGCCAATCTCCAACCTCAAACAACGACAACAGCAATGGTTTGAACCCGCGATCCTGATGCTTTCCTTCCCCACACTGTACCGACACGCTATACTGAAACGCTAGCTTGGTTTGTCGCTTTGTGACTACGTCACACTAAATAGCCAGCTGATCAATGAAGCGCTCGGAGGTGATGTTTACTGGGTCCTAATGTCCTACCCCTTACATTCACCCCCCTCGTAAAATGTCACCGTCCCGGTGACAGAAAAGAATAAAGGTCAACACCAGGGTCTAAACACAGCATGTAATGAATTGACTGTGGGGTGAGTTATAACCTCCTCCCCCCCATCCCCATTTCTTACGGCCCCACGAGGGAGATGAAACCGATTAGAGTGCTGGCCGGCTGTTACCCGTGTGGTTCGTCGCATTGTTTGAATTGATGCTTGTTCTTCTTCCTCCGACCTACCACGCTCATGGTCTTGACTCAATTCCATAGAATCGGAACTTGGACTAGCAGGTTGTTCCTCTAGCTGCCCAGATATCAACGGGGCTGCAACACATCTCTGTCTTTCTGAATCATGTGGATTCAATGGTGCACATACCCCTAAGTCAAATTCTTCATCTGTACTGGAGTCAGGACTAAGTGCCGCGTCACCCTTAGGCACCTCTCTAGACAACTCCACCTCAATCGCACCTGGGTGAGGAGAGCCGGAATCCATTGGCAGTGGACGCAATTCTTGTCGATGGATATTTCGCTCGGGGCCCAACTGACCCTTGGGCTTGATCTTATATAATACCCCAACCTCATCCAGACATCGTACAACTTCATAGACAACAGGCCCCCACTGGTCTTGGATCTTATTACGACCAGGGGGATGACTTCGCCTGTACACAAATGACCCAATAGGCAAAATTGGCAAAGGGACAGAACGATGTTGTGCTCGAGAAGCGGCTGCAGCTTCCAATTGAGTTCGTGCCTTAAGATAGGTTGATGTTAGATGCATCTGATGTTCTCGAACCCAATCTTCTGCTGTCCCACCCGGTGTCACCTCCTCGGTTAGCCCCAGAAGCGAATCTATAGGAAGGAGAGGCTTTCTCCCAAACATCAACTCATAGGGAGAGAATCCTGTAGAGCTATGGACTGAGGTGTTGTAAGCAAACAATAACTGGGGCAAATGATGAGGCCATCTCTTTTTCTGTTCTGGGGGTAAAGTGCGCAACAAATCATGCAATGTCCGGTTGAAGCGTTCACATTGCCCATTACCTTCTGGATGGTAAGGGCTAGTACGTGACTTCTCAATTCCATACAACTGGCAGAGACGTTTCAGTAACTCCCCCTCAAAGTTCCGTCCTTGATCTGAATGGATCCGTTTTGGGACACCATAAATATAAAACCATCGTTCCGTAAGAATTCGAACGACCGTCCCAGCTCTCTGGTCTGATGTAGGATATGCCTGTGCAAACTTAGAAAACACATCTGTCACAACGAGGAGGTTCTCTCTACCATCACTAGCTCGTTCAAGCGTGGTAAAGTCGATGGCCACGATCTCTAGGGGTCTAGAAGCAAGCAGACTGCCCATAAACGTTCTCACCTTTGGCTGTACAGCTTTGGCTGCCAGGCACCTAGTACACTCTTGACACCAACGTTCAACATCTTGACGCATAAAGGGCCAGTAACAGCGTTGACGTACAAGGGTGGTAGTACGTTCCACCCCTTGATGACCGTGATGGTCATGGAGATTAGTAAGTACTTCACTTCTCAGTCTCTGTGGTAACAGCAGCTGTAACACTTCCTCTCTACCCCCAGGGACATGACTCCGCCGATACAAGACCCCCTGCTGTTCTTGGATTTTATTCCACTGGCGAACCATTTCCAAGACTGCTGGAGATTCCTTTGTCCGCTCCAAAGCTGAGGGGACCCCACCACGTTTCCAGTACACCAAGAAAGCCTGGATCACGAGGTCTTCTGCCTGTAACACTTGCAGGTCTGCTTTACCTCTTGCTGGAACTGCCTCAATAACAGATGTAAAAGCAAACGACTGCTGGTGGTGTTTAATGCAAGCTTGTTCCACATCATCAGGAACTGTGATACCAGGGGCAACTTCTCCCATAAGACTTGGCAGCGGGGCAGGAGGCAAGCGAGAGAGTGCATCTGCATTCTTATTAGAGGTCCCAGGTCTATACGTCAGGGTGAAATCAAAGAGTGCCAGCTGTGATGCCCAACGTTGTTCTACGGCACCCAATTTGGCAGTACGGAGGTAACAAAGAGGGTTGTTGTCTGTGAAGACTGTAAACTTAGAGCCAAGAAGATAATCTCTAAATTTTTCTGTTACTGCCCATTTGAGCGCGAGCAGTTCTAATTTCATAGCTGAATAATTTGTCATATTCCTCTCAGTAGGTCTGAGTCCACGGCTTGCATATGCGAGCGGCCGACGTTGCCCTCCTTCCTGTTCCTGGGACAGGACTGCCCCCAGCCCCAGGTTGCTAGCATCCACCTCTAGGACAAATGGTCTTGTGAAATCTGCATACCCCAATACTGGGGCCTCAATCAGCTTCTCCTTAAGAGTATGGAATGCCTGTTCGCAGCTCCAGTCCCAGTGATCACCCCAGGAGCAATTCGATCTGACTCTAGCTCCTTTACTGGAAGGCTGTAACTTTGCTACTAATTTGTGGAGAGGGGCGGCATACTTTGCAAAATCTTCCACAAACCTCCTGTAATAAGAGGCAAACCCCAAAAATGACCGTAGTTCTACGACAGTAGATGGCGTCTTCCACTCTTTCACAGCACTGATCTTTTCAGGATCAGTGGCGACACCAGATGCGGAGATGACATGCCCAAGGTACTTTACCTCTGGCTGGAAGAAGTGACATTTTCTGAGCTTAAGTTTCAGGCCATTCTGTTGCAACCGTTGTAATACTAGCTCCAACCTCTCTAGATGATTCTGAAATGATGATGAAAAAACAACCACATCATCCAAATATAGGAGGAGTGAGTGAAATCGTTCATCTCCAAAGATGTACTCCATCAACCTCTGGAATGTCCCTGGTGCATTACAAAGGCCAAAAGGCATCCGCTGAAATTCAAACAGGCCAAAGGGTGTACAGAATGCAGTCTTGGCTTGATCTTTCTCAGCTACGGGGACCTGGTTGTAGCCACTCGCCAAATCCAGTGTAGAAAACATGCAAGCGCCAGTCAGGGCATCCAACGACTCCTCTATGCGAGGAAGGGGGAACGCATCCTTCCTAGTTTTTGCGTTTAATTGGCGATAATCAACACACAGGCGAATTGACCCGTCCTTCTTCTTGACCACCACAATGGGAGAGGAGAAGGGGCTACAACTCACCCGCACTACCCCCTGTTCTACCAAATCTTGGATATGAGCCTTCACAAGATCATACTGAGAGGGAGGGAGTCGTCTATAACGTTGGCGAATTGGTGCGTTATCTAACAGGGGAATCTCATGTTCTATCAAATTTGTGCATCCCAAATCTCCATCACTCTGACTGAAAACCACACTATACTTTTCCAATAAAGCCTTGGCATCTTCCTGTTCTGCCTCTTCCAGGTTAGGCCATGATATATCGGCCAGACCAGGGACAGTGCGGTTTACCACTTCAGTTGACTGAATGAACACAGTAGGGCCCTCACAACTCTCTTCACTACCAAAAATCACAGGTTGACTATGGGGACATACACTAACCATTTGAAGTCTACCTAAAAAAGTACGGGGTTTTAACCACCTGTCCTGAGAACCTATATTAACCAAGGGTACATAAGTAGTTCCCTCACCGATAGTTACTAGGGAACATGGAATCAGGAGGTCTGCAGGTAGTTGCCAGTCACCTATACCTGGGGGTTCTAAAAATGCAGCAGGAATAAGTGAACCAACTCCCTGTCTGCACAAAGCTGGGACTAACTTAAATGACCCAGAGGGAACACAGATGGAGGGACCTGGGGGAACAGAGACACTACCTATAAATTCAGAATCAGTTAAACGTTCAAGAATCTGGCATTCGGACATAGCGTTCCTCAGCACATCAGGTATAGCTACAGCTGGTGGGGAAGGAAATAACGCGGTGCCATGCTGACTAAATAGCTCTTGGTAACAACTTTGCAGAATATTCATTCCCAACAGACCAGGAACATTACGTTTTCTTGTCTGCGTCGGTACATCAGGGGGATCTCGTACAACCAAAATACCCATTCGAGACAAAGTTCTACCAAGTACTTCCACATCCAACTCTAAATATCCTTTATACGGGATATCAAGTCCATTGGCGGCTTTCAACTGTAGCCAGCCACATGACTGCAAAATACCCTGAACCTGGGGTTGGAAATGTTCTGCAAAGAATCCCTCTGTAATAGTTGACACCATTGAGCCTGTATCAACAAGACATGGCACAACTACACCTGCCATTACAACCTTCATTACTGGACACTGGCCAATGAGCGTAGAATGTGAAGGTACGGTTGACGTTAAAAAGGAGCCACCCAATCCGCCATCTAGAGCCTGGCTCTGAGCACTAGATGAAGCTAGTTTCCCGAGGGCCCCATTGCATAGGTATTTCTGCCACTACCCCCAGCTCTACCCTGAACCTCCCCGGATGCAGCAACCTGATGGGCTCCCTCCCAATTACGACAGCGCCTAGCTATATGACCTGGCTGTCCGCACCGTATGCAGATAGGTTGGCCTTCTGAATCAAACCGATATCGCCGAGGCTGGGTGCTAGGGCCACTGGGTGCAGCATGCCAAACTGGGTTAGACAAACGTTGCAAAATTGCATCTAACTGTACTTGTTGCTTGCGCAGAGTTTCTTTTAATTCGCTTATTTCTTTACTGGGTTCTACTGTTACAGCACTTGAGGTTACCCCGAATTCACAAGCATCAATATGGGTATCACAAGAGTAGGCTCTAGTCCGTGGAAGGCTAGGACGCTCCCCGTCATCTGACCACCGCAGAGCTTCACTGCGAACGTCGATAAAAGACATTCTAGGTTGTGATCTTATGAGACGTTTTAACTCCCGGCGAAGCATATTATCGCGGACATACTCAGCAAAATGATCACGGATTACAACATCAGAATCAGGAATTCCCCCTGGATTCTTACGCTCAATTACCTCCATTAAAGACATTACAGCATGAGAAAATTCACGTAAGGATTCCCCATCACGCTGGCGTCGTTGAAAAAATTGTTTCTGAGCTTCAATATAGGATTGGGGGCAACCAAATGTTTCAAGCAAAATAGCCAGGATTCGATCAGGATTATTTCTATCTGTAATGGGACGAAATCGGATCTCTGACTTAGCCTCCCCATCAAGATGGTCATACAGAAACAATGCCTGCTCAGTAGAGGTCATATGTTTAGAATTTAAACATCTACGGGCTTCTTCTACCCACTCCTCAACCCCCAGACATCCAGTACTATTATTCCCTGAAAACCTTGGGCATTTCCGCTCTCTTGGGATAATGACATACCTCGGGTTTACTAAACTTTCTTGCTGACTGCTGCTTACCCCTCCCTGTCCTGCCACAGCATTTGGTGGTACTGCTGCTTCCTGTTGAAGCCTGGTATTAACGGCTTGCAGCTGCTGAAGCTGCTCGGTCAGAGCCCTAATCTGATCTTCGGGACCTACTGACATGACAAAAACAACAACAATAATAACAACAATAATAAACACACACAAAAAAAGAAGAAGAAAAAAAAAAAAAGTCTTTAAATTAAAGTCCAGCTGGTCTTCTGGTGCTCCTTCTCCAATCCTCCTTGCCAGCCACTGTTTTTCCTTTACCCTAATAAACCTAACGCTAACTGCCCACCAGTTATACAGATAGAGGCCCCAAAAAAAAAAAGTTTTTTTTTTTTTTTTTTTTTTATATAAATGAGGAAGGGGACGACACCACCAGCAACCACCTAAACGACCCTGCCGACTACGCCAGATGTGGCCACCAGGAGTCTATAATATACCCTCTGGACTATTACTCAAATGGGTTACAGACCCATAATGATAAACTCATTAATTAATAAAAAAGAACCCCCGAGTTTCACGCAAGCCACCCTAATTAAAGGACGCAGATGGAAGCTGGTGTGTCAAAAATATATAAACTTCTTTATTTCACAATAATTAAATACAAAATTTAAAAAGACAACTGGAATACTTCAGGAAACTTCTCTCAATCAAAACACCAAATGGTCAAGAGTATACGGAGTTTCCCTTCCGAGACGTGTCAGAATTTTTAAAGCACCCCACACTTCACTCTTAATA
This sequence comes from Phoxinus phoxinus, assembly GCF_949152265.1. Classification (NCBI taxonomy): domain Eukaryota; kingdom Metazoa; phylum Chordata; class Actinopteri; order Cypriniformes; family Leuciscidae; genus Phoxinus; species Phoxinus phoxinus. The sequence goes on from NC_136894.1 coordinate 9,626,643, forward strand.
AATAAGTCAAGAAGAATACACAGGTAAAATAACCCAGTTAAATACACGTGATTCACAGCAATATCTCTACACACACACACACCACTGCAGGCGTTTGTCTCGTTTGGAAAACTACACGTTACGTAACAAGTATTTCAATTAAAAGAGCCCCACAGAGCATACATCATGTTATCAAGGGTCACAAAACAAAATAAAACAAAACAAAAACACAATATAAAACAAAACAAAAACCCTCCCTCTCTCCTCACATGCCCCACGGGCGTTCGGCAAACGCTACGTTATGTTATAAATACTGGTAGGCAGTTTGTGTATCTAAAATTACTAGGAAAAACAGTGACTGGATTCGCTTCCTGAATAGTGAATAAATGTTTGCATGATGTGTTCTCGCCACAATCTCACACTGCGTTACTGTGACAGAAAATAGGATGTGTCCGCACCACTCTCTCAAACTGCGTTACTGTAGCAGTTTGCCCAGAACAACCGACTTGTCCACTGGCCAATCTCCAACCTCAAACAACGACAACAGCAATGGTTTGAACCCGCGATCCTGATGCTTTCCTTCCCCACACTGTACCGACACGCTATACTGAAACGCTAGCTTGGTTTGTCGCTTTGTGACTACGTCACACTAAATAGCCAGCTGATCAATGAAGCGCTCGGAGGTGATGTTTACTGGGTCCTAATGTCCTACCCCTTACATATTGTTCACAAATCTGTCTAAATCTGTATTAGTGAGCACTTCTCCTTTGCCGAGATAATCCATCCATGTCACAGGTGTGGTATCAAGATGCTGATTAGACAGCATGATTATTGCACAGGTGTGCCTTAGGCTGGCCACTATAAAAGGCCACCTTAAAATGTGGGCAAAAACAAAAGTGTTGCGTTTATAATTTTGTTCAGTATATTATATACTGTATTATATCCAAACTGTACCCTATTCATGGAAAGTGCCAGGTAACCTCATCTCATTCATGCTCCTGGGATCATTTCCCCCTACTGTATCTGTGTCATCCCAACCTCCTCCATTCTACCAGACAAACCTGGCGTCCTGCTGGGATCTTTCATACATGCTCCAGATAAGTCAAAGTGGCTGTAGTAGCCTACAGAGAACAGGAGAGGAGAGAACGGAGAGGAAAAACAATATAGAACAGTGACCTCATATTATTGATTAACTGATATAACATCCAATATAAATCTGCCTGTATTAAATTAAACTATACATGATTCACTAACCAACATTTTAAAAAATATATTTTTCACTCATATTCTAAATCTCAGTATGATGTTTAAACAGATACTGATAAAAAAAAAACTTAAATATCAATACTGAAGTGCTCCAAACAGTTGAATTATTTACTCAGTTCATGACTAAATTCATGAATCCACTGCAGAGCTTTACTCCAACTGATCTCTGCAATCTAAATCCACACAGATCTCTGGAAATCCAACGGAATAAAGCCATTTAGAACTTTGACCTCTAACATAGAGCGCAGAATATCTGTGCATGCTCTACTTTAATATAACTCGCTGCCTCCTCCAGAAAACAGTGTTCCCAAAACTGGGCTTCTCTTGCCTTCCTTCCAGAAAGCACTTGCTTTCTCTCCCACACATAACAGCCCTTAGGTGATAACTACATTTCATCCTATTCTGTAGCGTCAAATAATAGGCTTACAGAGACCAAGATGATACATTTTTAGCATTTTTAGTGCTGTGATATACATGTCCAGTGAAGCAGGTTTAAACCTAAAGGGCTATGTTCGTTTTATTTCCCCTGACCCACAGCACTCAGACAGAGCACTTAACTTCCCATGATTCTCAGGTCCAAAATCAACATATTTTTCGTCATTTACCGTGTGCTTTATACAGTCGAATAAAGAGACATCTGATTGCATAATCCAGTGAATACAATGGGCTGTATAGAGGAATTATTTGAAAAAGGAACAGACAGAAGTCTAACGGAGAACATTCTTTAAAGTGCTTTACTGAAAATAGCAGTGCTTGAAACCTAATAGGGAGCTGACAAATTATTTAGTAGTTGGAATATCAAGAATCAGCTCTCCATCTTTTAATTTTCCAACCAATGGAATATTATTCACGTTTGCCTGTCATGGTTTAGACCAGACTACAACATCTCCACCTAGTGGCACATCAGTTGTAATGACAAAGACAGTTTGCCATGGTAATTACATAACATTGTGTAAAATGATCATGCCATTACAGTTAAATGAGATGATCCCTCAGGTATGTGATGGAGAATGGAACTATTTACATAATTTTATACTTAGCATTTCATCCCCCATTCCAGATATGACCACATGAGGGCGCTGTCAGCTTTTGTTAGTAATTCAAGGTAATTCAAATCAGAACTTGAAGTTTGCATTTATACTCTCTATAGATCTCATGACTAAAACATAATCCAATTGGGGTGAAATATATAGCCTGGTCAACTGTTTATACAAAACAAAATAACCAATAGAATAAATACGGGTAGCCTACTATAAAAATTAATTTATCTTTAAAAAAAATCTTTATTATATTATATAATTATATTATATACTTATATTCTTTATTTTTTGGGGAGACCGGGGATGGTTGTAACACGGGTCAGTTGTAACAATTCCAATCTGTCCGATCAGGAACTAGTTACAAATCACCTGATTCACTTCGCACATGCTTAGTTTAGTTCTTATTCCAAATGTGATCAAGTAGAGCCCTGTGGCAGACACAGCACATGTTAGAGTGGAAAAAAACAATTTTGAGGTAAGAAAGTTACTTTTTCTACTTTTTTTATTTTTGTTATGGGAATTTCTGCTTTGTAGTTAAACTCATCAAACTTGTATTATGTTTATTGTGTGTCTGTGTAGATATTTTCCATGCAAGTGGTTAGTGCTAATGTTTTGCCTGCTAGCTGTAAGGTGAGCTAGTTCAATTCATAATGGTCAATTACGACTGAGAGTGACAACCACACTGAGACTAAGAGTGACACATACATCAGTTATATTGAAAAGTCAGTGTTGAATAAAAACCTTTAAAAAAAAAGGTTGTCAAAATCCTTATTTCATTATGTTACATATCACCCCGGTGGATATCATAATGTTACATCTCACCCCAGGGTATGTTACAACTATCCCAGACTATGGGGTGAATTGTAACATTTCACTCCTCATGTTTGAAACTAAACCATGCATTTTCTGTTTGTGTTGCAAAGATAATAGCTATGTCAATAGCAGACACTTGTAACTAGTTTGGATCACATTTTAAACACACTGACTTCAAAGTACTACAAGATATAGACAGAAAGGTCAAAATTGTTACAACCATCCCGGCTCTCCCCTACTCATAATTTTTTAACATTTATATATATTTTTTATTAAGCAATGAATCATTTAATACTTTAAAAAGGATTTATTTTTATAAAAAAAAAAAAATGAAGCAATTTTACTAAAAGAAAAACTATTGAATGCACGTTTACTGTAATATTTATTTACATTATTTGTATTTAATCATTTGATTTCTTTGTATCTGTTTGTGGTTTTATTTCTCAGCGGGAAATTATCTGGACAAAAGTCACCTAAAAAATGTCTGATGGATTAATCCCAACATAAATTTTACAAAAATTTGGCATGGCTCAAAGCATTGCTGTCAGTGCATTCGCAAATCATGACATCGTCAGGCTACTCTGTAATGCAGAGACAAATCAGTGACAGACTGAAAGAGAGAAAAGAAAAAGAGAGAGAGGTGCTTTTGAGGAGAACCAGTGAGTGAAGTCATAGTTCGTTCTCTCCGATACAGAGCAGTTTTCCTCTCTGGCTTTTATCAGTGAACTTTCCAAGCACTGTCACTCAAAATGCAGTGATCATAAAGTGTTTTGAAGTGATTTGTCCCATTACGACAGAAGACGTGTCAGTGCTTTATAGTGGAACACAAATGATGAGAGACAAAACATGATTCCAAAGAGGCCATCCGGTTAAATAAAGGAGTCCATGTCATTCTTTGCGGGTAAACAATCCGAGACTGATGTCGCCAGTGTGAGTGTGGATCTTGGAACAATCCTAACATGAGTTGCATGACAGATGATGTTTGCCAGTCAGACATTAACTCATTTGATCAACCTGATTTACTGGAAGATCCGAACATATGAGCCCGTCCAACTTTTTGATTTCTAGTGGAAATTTGGCTCAGGGACAGGAGAAGGTTTCTGGATGCTGAGCTTGTCTGTTGCTTGAGAACAGCAAGAACCATTTCTGGCATTACAATCATTTGACATCATTAACAAATGTGGGGCAATGATGTCTTTGATACTGGACTTGTTTTTATCTTGTATGTTTGAAGAAACAGATGTTCAGATTGCTCCGTCATGCTCAGAAATCAAGTGCTCCCCTAAGTGAGATAAGCTTCATCCTGAGTGTCCAACTTTGGAATAATTTGACGTATTTTATGATGCATAGTGTGCATCTGAATTTTACCTCACTGCAGCTGATAGAGAGAAGGAACCGGTTTAGTCATCTTCATTGGATTGTTTGTTTTACTTCTGGGAGAATCGAGGGACTGTAAAAATTAGACCACCTTGTGTCTCTTGTATTCATAGAGCTCTGAAACCAAGCACAACGGTCAGTCTCACTGTTTCATTTAGGCTCTCAGTAATGAAATAAAACAATACTTGTAATAAAAACACGTGAAAATAGAGCAATGCGTTTCAAAATAAAGTGTAGGGAAGTAACTGAAAAAAACAAACAGGTATTTTTTCTATTATGAGACTTATGAGAAAAGATTAGTATAAGTCTAATTGTTTAGAAAGTATCGAGACATTTGCCCAAGCACTGAAATGGCAGAATGCACATCACATTAAGCAAGACCCAAAGAATGTACTGAGGACATGAAGCGCATTTATCATGATCAAGCCAACAACCTTCCTTACCAGCCCAGATCTTTAGCCACGCAAAATCTAGTCAAAAATAAATAAACACAACAACAACATAAAAAAGCATTTTAAAGAGATCACCCGTTCCATTAATGATACATCTTAGTATGATTTTTATACCAATAGGTGGCGCTGTCACCAAACTCTACAGGTACAGTCTCAGATCAGTTTGAAAATGACACAAACACGAAGTTTCATTTCAATATTCCAAAACATAGTCACGATGCTGCAAGTCCTCGTGGTCAATTATGTCTGCGAGTTTTGAAAATCAAAAATCCAGATGGTCAGTTATATGTGCAGCGTAGTCTGAAGATCGTCTGAGCAAAAAATTTGGTCTAGATCGAACAAACTCTGTAGGAGGAGTAGCATCAAAAAGAAAAGCTTTCATCGCACTTTAAGATGGCAGACAGCAGACATTTCTGTGCATTATAATGATCAGATGAAGTGTTTCAGGTGGCACACCGCTCTCTGATGTGTGTGTGTGTGTGTGTGTGTGTGTGTGTGTGTGAGGGGTTAAGGAGGCGGCTGGGATCCGGAGGCTCGGAGCAGCTGCACTCGTGACTGAAATGAAAACAGGACTGAACGAGGCTGTCAGGCCTCTGATGTACGACTTGTAATGGGATGTTTCCAAACCTCCTTTCTCCATATGGCTGCCGACACAATCAGAAACACCCACCGCCTACAGAGCCGGGGACTCTCAGAGCACTACATCTGGTACACAGACACTCACACTTACACACATGCCAAACAAACACACTGATTCACTGTCTCGCATCGTGTTGACCTGTTTAATATAAAGCGTCCACCTTTAGTTTAACAATCAGATGTTCATAGAGAAGCTTTAAGGCTAAACAACATCTGAATTCGAGTTCAGGTAACTCCACGATTTGCAAAATTCGCAAGCCTTCAGGCCTCATCCTCCCATCTGCATCAAACATGTCACTCCGGCGGCCATGTTCAGACATTTCATTCTTCCCACACTCACTGTTCGCGGCTTAACCCAATCAAGTTCTCCTACATCTGTTTGTCTGTCAGCTCTCCAACGTTTTGTGAAATCTCAGCCTGTCTGTTTTTGTTTGCCGTCCTGTGCGGCGACTCGGAAGCGCTACCCTTAGTAAACGTCAGTTTGAATTTATCAGAAGCCGAACTGTTATAAAAACATCATGACTTTCTGAGACCCCGATGCTTTCCTGAGTCGTGCTCACAGGAAACCACAGAAGGAGACACCGCCGCGTCTCGTGAACTCATCCAAGCCGGTCTGTTGCTCACAACGTTCTGGCTGTGGGAAAAACGTTTCATCCAAACCTGAAAGACTCACAACAGGAAGTATCATCCGTTCACTCCCTGACCTCTTCTAAAGAGGTGGACACACTCGGCCGTCCTCTTAACTGCCCTCGCGTAGAGACCCAAGAGCCCTTTATAACTGGAAAATAAACTCTCCATGCAGTTAGGTCAAGTGAGTGACATTCATAACCTGCCTATATTGTGATAGGCTAAGATACACTTAAAATCTAGTAAGACTAAAGATGTAATTTGCATTTCAAATCTGCGCCTTTATCAGATCAGCGCATTTATTCAAAGTGTTGACATTCTACAATCACATTAAGCTATTTATTTTATCATTGATTTATTCAAAAGCTTATTACCAATGCTAATTCCTGACTACATATAAAAAATAAATGTTTTTAACTTCTGAATTAAAATTTATTTTGATATTTTCTAGAGGCATGCAGATGTCTGAAAAACTGTCTTGATTTCATAATGAAAACATATCATCATATGCAATTCTTGAAAAGAAAACATGAGTAGATTTGCATAAACTTTTATTTTATTTATTTTTATTAGAAACAATTTTTCTTTAACAAAGCAGGGAATTATATCATAGAGAGGACCCCTGCAGATCCTCATGTTTTACAGTATTATCAATAGGTGTCTTAAAATATATGACAAGTTTAGTTCAGGTTGTAAAATGTCACCCCCCAAAAACACAATGATAATGACACTCTCAAAGTTAAATTAAAGCGTTTTCTAAAGGATTTGAAACCAACATAAATACAAAGTGTGCATTTTTAAGTCATGTGTTTTAAAGTAGATTTTAGATTTATCATGGACCCTCCTGTTTGTCATTGACCATCTTATAATACACCAATCATTATGCATCTTAGAATCAGGTTTAGATTTGGTTAGCAGGGCTTGATAAAGCAACTATTACTCATATTTGAAGTTATATAAAACACTTTTGTTTTTACATTTATTAATATTTTGATTTCATTTATATTTAAATTTAATTTTAGTTTTAAAAAATTGTCAAGTATTTGTAATTTTTATTAGTTTTTGGCCTTTTAAAAATAACTATATTTAGCTTTAAAATATTTCAGCTTAGTTTCAGTAATATCAGTACTTCAACATACACATATTTCAGTTAGCTGTCAAGGCATTTGTTAAAAGATTAGGTGTATCATCTAAAATGTATATTTTATTTCAGCATTTTAAATAGTTTTAGTTAAGAACAACACTGAACAGACATTTTATCCACCATCAAACATCCTAACACTGCGGCTGCCAGTTTTGCACTCATATTTCCTGCAGAAAATGTAAAACACTACTTAATGATTAAAGTAGCATTTTTATTTCATACATGTAGTTCTGTCAAAGTGCACTTCTTCATCTTCAAACAGGCTCAGGGGCCATTTCAAGTTTTAGCGAGTTAAATTACACCCTCTGATCAAAACTGTGCTGCCGTGAATAGAGCAGACTGCTGTAGCCGGAGAGGGCGGGTTTGAAAATCACAACCAGTTTCCTCACAATTATGAAGCAGTTCAGTGTCCCAGTCAGACTGCGGACTGCCAGGCAGGTGGGTTTTTATTGGCTTTTGTCTGAAAAGGCTTTAAATGACTTCACTGGTGGGTCAGGGCCAGCCTCCATCAGTGCTAATGTTGAATAGGTAATTACGGAGGGAAATACCATGAACTGCCTTCAAAACCACCCAGCCAGGGCCAAGTGTTACATCATTAGAGCACACACACACACACACACACACACACACACACACACATCCAGACATGCATTCCCCCTCTCTCATGCTCATGTGAAGGTAAAACCAGTGCATAGCAGAGCAGATGACCATCACCTAAGTTTATGGTCCAGGCCTGGTGGTATTTTAGAAAAAAAAAAAACTCTCCAGCCTGCCTATAGCGACACCACAGTCATATATCACACAGGTCTGGCTTTAACACACTGCCGTTTCCATACACTCTTTAACTTGCACTCCTTCAAAACCAGCGCAATTAAATGCTGTCCCACTCCGGCACTCCGAGGCCTTGGTCTCAGCCACAGTTAATCGACTGGCACGACTTCAAAACAGAATCCTTGAGAGTCAAGTCTTGGCCATTCACATCAAGAGACCTACTATTATATTGTTAACATATTATTTCAGACTAAATAATGGGTTCCCACTGCTGTCGACTAAAAATCATTACTGCCATGGAGGAGGTGCGTTCGAGACAAGCCACTGACGTATCTAACAGGAAAAGTACTCATTAGGTTCTAAGATTGAAGGAGAACATAAATGATGTTGCCTACGCCCAACTATAGAAACACCATATGGGCCGTCCATGTAACATGTACTGACTTACACCGAACGTGTAGATTCTATACACTGAAAGACAAACTTATACTAATAAAAGCATTACCTTATAGAAGCTCATGGATACTATCTAATAAATGCCAAAGCCATCTGCTGTTGTCATGTTTTGTCAGTGGTGGACAGTAACAAACAGTATTTTTATCACTGAAAACGTTTACTTCCCTACATTTCAATTAATAATATCTTTCTTTTTGCTCCACTGCGTTTCATGAAAGCAACTTTCCTTGATTTTTCGAAGTGAAGAACTCAAAATCAGGTCAAAGGAATAATGATATAGCCGATTCTTTTCAATAACCCTGTTAAACTCATTCTGAAATTGCATAGAATGATTCATTCTAAAGTAATGTCCAATTCATGCTTTTCAACAAACCTGTTCGCATTCAACAATTCATTTGAATAATTCATTTTGATAAAGAGATATCCGATTTGTGGCGAATCATTTTTTTTTTTTTTTTTTTAAACTGATTCATTTAAAATAATCTGTTGAATTGGTTTTAAAAATTGCACTGAATTATTATTTATTTGAACGATTCATTCTGATGAAGTGTTGTCCGGTCCTAATCCTAAACTATTCTTTTGTGCTGATTCTTTTCAATTCACTGAACTGAAATGGCACTGAAAAAAAAGAACAACATTCTCATTATACAGGTGAAACTCGAAAATGTTTAATATCATGCAAAAAGTTAATTTCAGTAATTCAACTTAAAAGGTGAAACTAATATTATAGACTCATTACATGCCAAGTGAGATATTTCAAGCCTTTATTTGTTATAATTTGGATGATTATGGCTTACAGCTTATGAAAACATTTTCACAATATTCTAATTTTGAATTTTGGGGTTTCATAAGCTGTAATTATAACAAATAAAGGCTTGAAATATCCCACTTTGCATGTAATGAGTCTATATAATATATTAGTTTCACCTTGTAAGTTGAATTACTGAAATAAATGAACTTTTGCACGATATTCAAATTTTTCGAGTTTCACCTGATAGCATATTTTTACTTTTGATAATTAAGTACATTCATACTTTTTGATTTATATCTACTTTTCATCTATACCTGAATACAGGACTTGTATATTGTCCACCACTGCATTAACATATGCGTGCATGGGACTTTGACACAACAATAGAATGGAATAATTGCTACATATTTTGCAGTCATTATTTTAAGCTGAAACTAATTTCAAGAAATGTCTGAAATGTAGCTTTTAATTGTGCTTATGGTCCAAATGAAAGATTGTCTAATGAAAATATGGGCATCGCTGTCACACAAACACTCAAGGAAGGAAGTCCCCAGTGGGATTTACCACCTCGGTCATGGCGAGCAACAGATGGGCCGTAACAATAAAAGACGCATCACGGACTCACGTGTGAATCGCATCAGCACACTCTCTCTCGTTAGCACCAGACATGTCTAATTGATTCCAGATGCAGGTTGACAGGAGAGGAAGTCGAGTAATGAGAGGTCGCCTGCGATCCGCCGCTGCCACACATCCTTAGTGACGAACTGCAATTTTATGGTCAATTGGACCCTACAGCTGGAGGGAAACTTCACATGCACAAGGAACGTGAATCTCGGGCGGATTTTACAGATTTGCAGAAAGGCATCATATACAAGCAAAATAAGGTTCACTAAAGAATATAGTATACCTCCCTGAGAAGGAGTGTCTTTTCATCTCAGGTGCAGCGGTTCTATTCTTTAGTTTTGCCACAAAGAGAGTCACACCACACTCCTCTCAAAAGTGAGCGCAGACTCAAGAGAACCAATTACTGTCTGGAAACAGTGCTCTCGTTTTCATACCTCTAAAGACTTCAGTGGCAGTCATAATGCACTGAGCTATTTGCAGTTTGCAGGACATCTCAAATGGTATGGAAAACAGTCATCTATAGCTGACAGCTTTCGCAAGTATACCCTCTTCTGCATTATCCTTTTTACTCTGTGTTCCGCTGTTATGTCTGGGGAGAAGCACTGCTTAATAGGGATGTGGCCAAACTCGGATGCCTGATTTGGAAAAGCACAAATAATAACTTCAAAATTAATAATAAATTCTACCGAATAATAGAACATATATTCACTGGGAAGTAAATGGTGATTTCAAGATGATATTAGATGACCATGCTGAAGTTTAATGTCAAAGAAATCCAAAATTGTCAGGATACTTTATCATAAATTACTTTTTTTTTTTTTTTTTACATCTTGGGACGTCAATGTTAATATTTTAAACCTTCCGATTGACATATTATATGTTTCTGTGTCTCAAACATGCTGCACACAAATGTTATTTTACACATATTGCTGGTCAAAAGTTTGGTGTCAGTAAGATTTTTTCCATAAATAAATTAACTTTTCTGAAGGATCATGTGACACTGAAGACTAGAGCAATGATGTTGAAAATGCAGCTTTTGCTGAGGTATTTCAGGAATAAATTAAACTTTTAAATATATTCAGATAGAAAACAGTTATTTTAAATTGTAATGATGTTTTACAATATTACTGAATTTACTATATTTTGTATCAAATAAAAGTCCTATTTGCTTATGAATACTATAAATGAACAAAATGGTATTTTTATTTAGTACACTTCTGGTTTACGCCATGGCTTATACTATATATTCAGAAACATAATTGTATCCTTGCAGCAGATATAAAATGGCTTTGCTGTACTCCCCTACTGGATCCTACCGGCCATATAGGCCTATGCTCAGGACTGAACAATTCCAAACGCGTTCTCCATTTCACTTCAAATCCATTTTCATTAGTGACAAATGTCTGTGTTGGGATAAGGAAATGCATACCTGTCGGCCATGTTTGTGACCAATAAAACGTTCCCTCGTTAAGTTTAGTCAAAATAAATGTGACAGTTGAAATGAGCTCAAACGTCATTCAATGCCAAATATGAGACCGTTTCATTTGAAGAGGATTAGACTGGAAAATCACTTCAGCTCTTTCAAGAAGGCTGTGCCTCTTTTTCAATTACCTTAATACCGTGACAGCGGAGAACTGCTGCTATGATGTCACGTAAATAATATAGCCGCAATTACTTTACATATGTATCTTTTCATAGCATGCTGCCACAAAACTTTAGGAACGTATAATTTATGTCCAAAAAGCCATAAATCCCTCTAAGCATATGCAATAGTCATGCATCCTAAACCTAGATTCATTCTGACTGGATAGCCCCAGTGATTGATGAATTTCTAAATCAGACAGGAAATAGGCAATGCTACCACACAAATATTTTCCACAGACCACCGATTTACACTCCCAAGAGGCTCCGACAGAATCTTTGGAAAAAAAGTTGCAAGAGAAAAGACGCAGTACTTGTACTGCAGTATCAACAACATGGCGAAATACAAAAGATGTGGGTTTTCTTAGAAACCACACAAAGGAAACTTAAAGGACAAAACATCAATCCAACATTAAAGCAATGGGGCCATACTGTTACAAGGCTTCAACAGTGTGCCAAAAATATCCACAGAGGGCTCCAAAAAACGACCCATAATTAGAAATTTCAAACCCAACCCCAAACAGTTCAATTTAGATTTTCAATTTGCAGGCATTCCAAAATCTTAACCCTCTGGGGACGGCAAACGCGCCGGCGCGTTTTGTTAATTCTTTTGTTCATTCTTATATGCTTTGTTAATTCGCCTGGTTAATTGCCTTTTCAAAAGTTGCACAAAATCAAATGAACATATTAGCGAGAAAAAAGTTTGACTTCTTTAGACTCAAGAGATCAGCTAAACCATAAAACTAGAGGGACGGTCTACTCTTATTGATAACATTACAACTAAACAGCTCCGCTTCCAAATCAACGGGAAGTCGTAAATTAAATGTAACTAACCCGCTTGGCTCTAGAAGTTATGATTATTTTGATGAAAAATTTCCTGCGAGATAAACCCTGAGGCTGTAAATTTTAACTCATTCCCTGGGCCCCGAAGTAAACGGCAAAAGCAGACACTTATAATACACACACACCCTCTTTAACTGAAAGAGTACACTTATGCAACCCCCAGCAACAATAAAGGCTTATTGTCTGGTTTGAAGAGCAGACACGGGTCTGACTGTATCCCTGTGGTCATTAAGTCTCCTTCAGAGCTCATAATAGGGATCTCAGCTCCTCTCTACAAAATGTAAGTCCTGTCTTGCTGAGGGCAGAATGTCTGGACATCGGGCGCTTTATAATGGCTTGGAAGGGATTTTCAACCCAAAGCAATAATTCTCTTCTAAATATATCGCTTGACACCACAAATCATCTGGGAGGTTGGGAGTCATGCTTTTTTATATTTGGGTGCAAAAATATAATTATTTTGTGTTTGAGAGGAGTAATCATTCGCACTGACAAAGCTGACAGACATCTGCACTATATTAAAAAAAAGTAAATAAAATACAAAATAAATGTAAGGAGGTTTTTGCTTTTAATGCATTCACACTAAACTTTGAAGGCTATAGCAGAACATTGAAAGCTAACGTATGTGAAAATACAAGTCCTCACATTGTTACAATTATTAAAGTGACCCTATTATGCTATGTAGCTTTAGAGGTCACTTATTGGTTTACGTCAGTCCAAGTTCCAAAAAACGTACATTGCAGCATCACCTCTTATCACATGCCTGACACGGTTTAATCCATTTTGGTCTTTCTAAACCCCTTCTTTCTGAAATCATATTCTGCTCTGATTGGTCAGATGGCCCAGTCTGTTGTGATTGGTCTACTCCCTACAAACAGGGGACGTCCCCCAGATGTTTCCAACACCCCCTTAGTTCGGAGGACTTCCGGATTTGGCCCGCTTTGTGACCTTCGCTGCTTTGCGTGTAACAGAAACAAACCGCTCATTACCTAAACTTCAGCTCAAGAGGCTTACTTGTGGGTGGATGAGAGATAAATCATTAATGTGTTGATTTTAATAAAGACACGAAACTATCATTTTACACTAAAATGCCACAACAACACGTTTTTAACAACAACATATATCTCTTCAGGCAAATCCAATTGAGGAAAACGTATGCCTAGAGCACCTCCTAGTGGTCATTATATAATACAAAAAGGAAAAAAACCTACATGAGATATTGCTTAATAACTTAAAAATAAAAAATAAAAATATACAGAAGTTAACAGAAATAATTTTAATAATAGTATTTTCCAACATAATGATGTAAATATTAACATATTTAAACCTTAATGTGCAAACTAAGCTATGCAATTGTGGTACACTTGTTTAAGCAGCAATGGAGGCAAAACAGATCTGAGAGAAATTTCAAAAAGTTACATCGCAAATATTGTACACTGTGCATATATATATAAGCTATCATATAAGATGCAAGACATCATATAAGATACTGATTAAGAATATTTTATTTGTTTTTATTTCTCTATCATAAACCCACTTTCTTTGTCTAATCTCTTTGTGCAATATTGGGATATTATATCTCATTAGCTGTGCTGAGGAGTAACATATGTATTTTTGCACAGTCTAGTGAAGGTGAAGCTCTATATGCTTGTATAAAGTGGCTGGTTTTATAGACTGCTTCTTATTTGGACTGAGTTTTATGGCCTTTTAGAATAATGGGATTATTGTAGAGCGAGCGTTACGTCTACAGCTGGGCCACAGACAGTCCATGGCAAGAGGTTAACTTCCTCTCTCATCACATGCTGTGAAAGATGCATTACCTTGGCATCTAATTAAGTTCTTGGGACTAATTACATGCCTGTTAGGTTCAGCAGTCTGCAGACCTAATGGCGGACCACCCATCCTCTTAAGCCTAGGCGCTTTGGCCCACTGACCTACACCGGCCACCACGAAGCAGGTCTACAATTTCATCCATACCACATACTAGGTAATCTGAATAAAAAAACAACCAAATGTGCCCATGGACAGCTGCTTTTGCTGATCCAAATAGGCTTAGATTTGCTTAAAGCGCTGCACAATTAAATATATCGCTTATGTCACGGATATAGCAATAATTTAAGCTCTGAAACAGAATATTTCACCATTTTTGCCACACCCAAAACATAACTAACTCTCAAAAAACTGAAAGGAGATACAAGAATATCAGAACAATTCATGAAAAGGATCAATGTTGTGAGAGATAAACAACCCCCCAATGTGTTTACATCTGCTGGCAGGCACGAAAAGTGCCAGAGGCCAAAACCTCAGGCGCTGTTATTATATTCCCTCATTGATCTATTACATATTTTTAGTAGTTGGGGCATCATGGAAGGTCTCAATCCATCATCTGGGCCTCAGAAATCAGTGTTTTCAAACAGTTCCCCAAGTTAGCCAGCACTTATAAATAACACAGCCTCTGAGCTGCAAACATCCATAGCAGACAGCTGAACCTATTGTTGATGCTCTACTGCGTTCCCCCTCCTCTCTGCATGGGGATGTGGTGGAAGATTGATGCGAGATGTCACTGGAGGGAAGTAGGAGTGGCCGGGCTTCAGTGTACCGCGTGTCCCTGCTCTCCAGCGCAGCAGGCAGCTGCATAGTCTGGCGGCCAGCGTTCCTGCGTGCAGTCACGGAGGGATCTCGGGGAACGCAGCAGAAACCATCCCACCAAATGCGGTATGCTGAGGCCTGCAGATCTACAGTATTATACCTAGTCGGGGATGCTGAGCAAAGGCCACATCAAACAATGCAGAGGTCAAAAGAAGTGGGTTATATCGGTAATTATACTGTATAGAAGTGTCTCAAATCAACACTGCAGGCCAAAAAAGGGGAAATGGTGGAGTACTGAAGCATGTCAAGAAAGTAGTCCCTGTGTAGTCACCAGTGGTGTGAAATGAGGCATTGATTTGCAATCTGCTGAGTAACAGGACGCCTTGTCAGTCAGGTTATCAATGGGGTGTAAAGGCTTTTGGTATTTGGCACATAAGCCTCCTCACGCTGGGTGCCAACTTAAACAGCAGTTTAAACCCCACGACGCAGGACAAACCATTCTCTGTCATCGCAATACTTCACGCTGTCTCCACTACTTCACTGCCAGAACTTCAGAATGAGCATTTTCTAGGGAGGTCTGAATGGTAGAAAGACACTTTAAACACGTGTTTTTGGTCAAAATGTTGCAGGGGAGATTTTCCTTATAGGCCATAACACCACATTAATGCTCATACATAGATTTGGAAATAAGCTATTTGTATATATATGTGGTAGCTATTGATGACGAAAGCACTGCGGAGTTAACAATTCACACAATTGTTTTGTACACAATAAAAATGTAGGACTAATCAATATACACGCGCAAGAACGATGTTTCAACCAAAAGCACATTTACTAGTGTGGTATTGTTGTTAACATAAACAAGAAGAACTAAATATGATGTGACTTATCAGGCTGTGTTCCAGTACACTTTTAGACACGCACTTGCAAACTTCCCTAAGCACTTCCCCTCAGGGGAATTCCTGCCGCCATTTTGAAGTGCGTTGTACTTCGTGAAGTGAACGAGGGAAGTTTATATCCACAGACCCTCGCTCCCTAGATTTTGACCGAGGGAGCGAGTCTACTTATGTACACTTCAGGCAGCTCCATATACCACAATGCAACACGATTGTGACGTCAACGCATATTGCGTTTGAAATTATCAAGTTGTCTCCACCTATGTTACTTAAGTAAGGCTAGTCAGTGTTGTTATTGTTAACTAAAACATATGGCTGTCGTTAAAGCTGAAATAAAAATAATGAATATTAGATGAAAAACTTAAACTTAAAAGACTAAAAAAAACCCCCGAAACTTAGAAATGTTGCCTTGGCAGTTGAAGTACTAAAATTGCTAAAACTAAAACATGAAAATAAATTAAATTAAAGCTAAATAAATACCAAGACTAATAAAAATTACAAAAGCACATCACTTTTTTTTTTAAACTAAAATGACATTTTAAAACAAAACTGAAAATATGAAAATAAAAACTAATTCAAAATAGTATTAAATACTAAATAATACATAAATAACACTGAACAATGCAACCTGCAGAAAGAGCTCTATGAGAAAGAGTCACAGACTGTATAATGAGCAAGCACACAACTGGACAGATGCAGTGCAAGTTGTGACCCAGAAATGGTTCTAATTGGACATAGGAAAAAATACTATTCAACCCTAAAATGCATGAATGTTTCGCCAATCATTTGTCTTTAGCTATTTTTTTATTTAAAAAAAAAAACGTTGTTATATTGCTTAGAATTAATTTATAGTTTTGAGGAATAGAAGGTTGATATCTTTTCAAAGATTAATGAGGAGGGTAGTGAATGATGTCCTGGGTCACTAAAGACTAGAGGTATGCGTTTAAGGGTTAAAAAATATTTTTTGCAAACTATAGGCTCATCAACTTTTAAAAGGGATGCTTCCCACATTTTTGTAATTAATGTTGAATATAAATCACACTTCTGGTGTTGTTTATGCATTAACAGAATGATCAGATTTTTTATTCAGCTTATGTTTATGGTTATCATTTTGCATATTTGGACCTTCATGGTTCAATGTTTTACTGCAAGGACATTTTTTTTTTTGGTTTCTTATTTTGTACGATAAGCCATTTTTGTTTGTTTTGGGTCTAATGTAAAATGTGTGTCCTGAATCAAATCCAGTAAAGACCCACAGATCCACAGTGATGAGATTTTGATAAGTGATCTGGAAGAGTGTTAGACTGAGGCTGTTCATGAAGAACAACTATAGCGCACCTTGCCAAAACCAGAGCCTGAAATCTGTTATCAATCTGAGAACCGACGATACATTACAAGCAGAGCAGTTTTATGTCTTTAAATAAAGTTTTATTTCTTTAAAAACTGTAGAATCCATAAAGGCCTATCTAAATAATTAAACTACCGACTTAATCTGCTTGAACCACGTTCCAAAATCTGCATTCAAAATGTTTAACTTGGTGAGATGAAAGGAATTACAATAATACATCTTTTAGAGTGACACTTGAAAGTCCTTTTACAGCAGCAAAACAAACTGCAACTGCACAACTAATAACTGTCTTCAAAAACACTTCACTGTCACCTGTCAGTCAAACAGTTAGTCTCGCTCCAAACTCATGCATAAAATTGGAATATGGATTTAACATGTTCTACCATGTAAATCCAGTAAAATATTTGAACACACACAAACACATAAGCAGACGTTGGCTGACCCCTAAGGTCTTATGCCGTGCACAGGGTCTGGGTCACTGTTGATGTTATTTCACGGCCCCTCAGGCTTGACTGTAGAGCACATCCTGAGCACTCGGCTACTTTTGTCCTCCATCCAACCTGCACAGCTAGGGACTTCCAGTCAGGGTCCAGATTTATGAGGTCCTGCTCTGCTGGGGACTCACCCCACTACAGCAGCAACAGGCTTGCTCTTCAAACAATAACATCCAACTTCCCTTTTCACTCTTACTTTCTTACCTTCACTATTTAGCACATTTTTATGGTAAGTTGGATGATCTTTGCCATTTCATTTTAAATAAATGTATAAGTAAAAACTCTTGCAGCCTTTTTCTCTTGTATGTTAGATAATTGTAAAAATAAGCTAATGAGTACTTACCTGTCCACTTTTTCAGCAGCTTTGGATTCAGATGTGTTTTTCCCATACATTTTTCCCATGGGGATCCGAAAAACTGAGTGTCTATTTACACTAAGTAGGCCTCCAAATAGCCCACCTTGGCAGAGACTATTATATATAGCCAAGGTGTGGGGAGGGCTTTTTTGTCTCAATCCATTTAATAATTTTAATAAATATAATCATTAACACTCTTTGTTATTATTGAATACCGTTTAATGTACAACAAGGTGCAAATAGTATCTGCCACTATTTATAAATACATATAAAATATATACTTTATAAAAGTATAAATAAACTACTAGAATCTATCGCTATTTTCACTTATAGTGTTACACTATTAATTGTAGAAAAGTGTAAAACTTTTTATTGAAAGTAAAATTACTGAATGCACCTTTAAGACTTTAATGCACCTTTGCATGTAATAAAAAAGAGAGAAATTAGCTTACATATCCATCACACATCTATAATACAATTTGTCATAGTATAGACTAGAGAATGATGTGACTTTGGTGAGATAAAGCTTGTTATTTTTCAATAAATGTTGGGGAAGCTACTTTAAACCTGCAGCTTGCCAAAACGTCCCATATTTTAAACTATTTAAACTGCAATCACCCTGTGACCCTACGAAGGAAAATGCATGTATTAGACAGATGACTATGTATTCAAGCTACTCATTTGAAAAGTTGCCAGCTACAGTATATACACAACAAATGAATAACAACAAATGAATAAATAATACAATGAGGAGCAGGGGGTATTTAACTTGAACTGACATATATTTACCTTTTATTTTTTTACAGTCTATGAAATTTACACCAAATACAACAAAAAATGACTATTACTGACTACTTTATTGAATGGATTGCGGTGGCTGTATACTGCACACACACACACACACACACACACACACACACACACACACACACACACACACACACACACACACACACACACACACACACACACACACACACACACACACACACACACACACACACACACACACACACACACACACACACACACAATTTTTAATATTTCTATTTATCTCCTTTATTTTTATTTCAATTTTAGCTTCGGTAGTTTTACTGAAGTTCTTCAACTTAAATATTCATTTCAGACAACATCTCTAATTTCATTTCATAGTTTAATTTATTTAATTATTTTATTTACAGTAATGAAAAGTTTTTTATTTTAGTTTTAGGTAACAATAACAACACTGCCACAGTAATTTTATATCTTTAAATTATCTTCATTTGTGGGCTTTTCTTAAATATGATAAAAATTTTCATGATTAATTAATTACAGTAATAGCCATATTACTGTATGTCGTACATTTTGTCATTTTTTTTATAAAACGTATTTAATTAAGAAGGTCTAAAAATATACTAAAAAGTATATATTTTTTTATTAATTTAGTAACTAATGTTAGCAGCGTCGCTACCTTCAGTTACTTCCCAACACTGTTTCCAATCAATTTCGAGTTATGGATGATGCAAGTAAAGCTGGTTTCCTTATTTCTCACTCAGACCCTCTTCCCACCTCCCACTCTTCCTGGCCCGTTGTTAGTCTCCTTCTCCTACTTTCTTTCTCTTGCGTTCCGGACAGTTTAACGCATGCCAGACCTCGGCAGAAACGTGTGGGGGAAGCGAGGGTGATGAAAGACCAGTCAAAATGCGTGTGAGGAACTGCCATTAGCACATGTGGCTTTCACATGAATCTAATAACGCCAGTGGACGCCTTTGCGGGCAATAAAGGTGGATGAGCTGTATTCATTGGTGTGATAATTTACAATGAAAAGGATCAACACTGAAGGAGGCCCAGGTGTGAGGACCCACGCTGAGATGCTATGGAGGGTTTTTCGGATGACGGTTTGATTTGTTTCCACAAACTTTAGGTCGTGGGGTTAAGGGTCACTTGTCCTTTCACACAGGAAGACGTGTTACAGGATTATTACAAGAGTGAATGAGAGCACTGTATGAGACACTGCCTGACCTTACACTTACGGGGCCGAAACTCCCTTGTGCTTGCTTAATCGCCACTTTTGCAAGGACAAAGTGTCAAGTGTTCTCAGTGGACAGGAAAAGTGAGACACCTTTGTGTGAACTCTATGGATGGCAGAGGCTAGCATGGGTTTGCTTGTTTTCTACAGGTCATTTGTGTCTCAACACAGTTTAATAACACAATCCACTGAACAAAACGCATTAAACTGATATATAGTCAACGTGCTTGTTTTTTATTTAAACACACAGGACTGGAGGACTGGATTGTCTTCACCTTAAGGGCTCTTTTCACAATGGATGACAAATGTGGAGGTCCAACGGCCGCTCTTTCTCTCTGGTGGGCCATTAGGAGATGCAGGTGAAGCAGCATGATGAAAGAGGTGGTCACTTATTTTATATCTCCCATGGACTTTTTTTTATAGCTTCACTTCTCTGAAGTATACACTCTCAGAAAAAAAGGTACAAAAAGCTGTTACTGGGGTGGAACCCTTTCAAATAGTACATCTTTGTACCTTATTTACCCCTAGGGTGCATATATTAGTACCTTAAAGATGCAATATGTATTTTTTTTCCGCCGCTAGGGGTCGCTAACATCTTACTTATTGTAAGAAAGGAGTAGGTTGATGACGTAAAATTTCCTGCGGAATTATGGAACTTGGAATTGGAATTATGGAACTTCTATTCTACCGAACTACCCGCAACTGCAGAATTACTACTCACACAGGTCAGTTTATTAGACGAAATAAACTTGTGAGGTAACGCAACGCTGTTTCACTTGGCCTACACTATCACACTAAACTGCATTTGAGTGTGTTGAAAGTTATAATGTTATTCTATGTTAGTTTGTTGGCTATATGAGACTAGCAGTAAGCTAGATCAACATTAGAATAACATTCAGATCATTTTCTAACATTTCATCATGTTGAACTATATAACATTGATTAGTTTTATGTACATTTGCTCACCTGTCTAATAAAGTACATGTACAAGCTCTGTCAAGTCGAAGTTTGTCACGGATGTGGAGCTCTCGGCATCTTGAAAACGCCACGCTGATATTGATCCTTGTTTTAAGTTCTCCTTTTTTCCAAAAGTCTGCTTGCCATGGTCCATAATATTTGAACGAAACAGCAACAGCGTGCAGCTAGACTTTACGCACTACGCGGTTGTCCACGTCTGTCGCCATAGTACTACGAGCGGAAACCAGGGATAACGTGGATATTACGTCAGTGACAGACAGGCGACAAGTGAACAGGAATCCGGGACGGCCCAAAATTTAAAATGGGAATTTCTCTGAGACTAAAAATCTTACACAACTGCATATGTCACACTGTGCAAGTGATTTTTTGGATATTTTATTAAAAAATTATTACATATTGTACCTTTATACCTTTTGAAAGGTGCTTTTGTGCCTTTTTTCATGAGAGTGTAGTTTTTGGTGGGTCACAAACAGGAGTTAACCCTCTGAGGACGAATTGGGCGGTACCGCCCAAAATGGCATACTTTTACAAATGTGCAATTATCTTCAAAACTATTAATGATAGAGAGGTGCGGTCTTTTTTGCCGTCTTCCTCAGATTCCGCTGAAAACAGTGATATCCCGTTTGTATTATTCACACGCTTCGCTGTTGCGCAATACCACTGCATAAAAAGGCCAATGAAATCGATGTTGTTAGGCAAATTCCACCAATGGAAAAATTGCCGCTGGGAGGATTTTTTTTTTACCCAATCAGAGGAAGGTTACCAAGACGTATTCTAGCCAATCAGAGGACTCTGTAGCCTTCAACATGTACAAACAAACAGCGTCATGTGGACGGAGAATGAGACAGATCGCGAACGGAGCGGAGTATTACAGAACGCACAGAGATCTATATAAGAGAGAGACAAAATAACTTAAATAGCATTATTATTGTATTGTTTTAGCACTTTTATGATGGCAAGCAGTAAGATGTACGGCAGAACAAGCTCTGGAACAGTTAGTGGAAAGTAAATCTGCCAGGTTGTGAGTGTGTCTGTTCTTCAGAGCAAGCAGGTCTCATTTAGTTCGAAGCAGACCGCTTTTTCACGCCTGGGACTGTTTGTAAAAAAAGTTCCTTATTTCATTGTTCTTAACACATTTGATTGAACAATTACAAATGTCTGTCAAGCAAAGGGTTTGACAAATATTTTTTTGGTTCAAAAACTGTTCACTATTGTTGTGTGAGGTGTGATTTTCAGTAATAAATGACAAAAATCTAATTTTCATTTGTGAAATTCTCTCGATTATTGTACATTTTTCACTCATACTTCCTTTATAAACGCATTACATGCATGCTTATGTTAGCTTAGGGTCTTCTGAATCCATAGATACCAAACACATGGTGTTCCATCTCCATTACATATGGTTTATAAGCCCAAATGTAAAAATAGAGAAAACGGACCAAAAAGGGCTTAGTCCCCTGAGGGTTAAACTAGTTTGCGTGACATTCCCTCATCCTCAAAATCCATCATCAAAACTACAAAAGTAAAAGAAAATACGCCTCAGACTGCATTTAGTATGGGTTCATTTGCACTGAGGTTAAACATGGTTTGTGTCGACCACAATGTGTTTTGAAGGAAGAATTATTGGCTGCTGAGAGCATGAAACCATTGAAATTAAATTTTGTACAGTAAACAATTTTGGTACTGTATTGGGTCGCCACTTAAGCCCAATGTAAAATCTGGATCCAGAACAACTGCTCTAATCCTCTGTTTGTTGTATTTGTGCATTTGCGACCACACCTGCGGTCAGCCTTGAAAAATGTTCCTCTCTCAGCTTTCTAGTCCTATTCCATCAGTCCACTTCAGTTTAAATGTCTGTTTCCAGGTTGTTGAGTTTTGGTAAAGTCCTCAGCTGGACCTCATGAAAAGTCTCATTACCGTTACTGGTAAAGATAACTATCTCTTGAAGTAGTAGTATGCTTTTAGTCTGGTGAGGAAACTATGTAAGTGAAGGATTGTGGCGAATCACCTAATTTCCACAATTCCTAAATAAAGACTATTATTAAAAGGAAACCAGAAAGAGGAGCACCCATTATCTTTTCCTATTTGCTGGTAGAAAAAGGCCCTTGTGACCTTTACTGACGTACAGTCAGAGTCTAAGCTTGGAAAAAGCCAGATGGCCAAGGACACAATGTCAGTCAGCATGAAGGAAATGAACAGGGCATAATGTATTGACGACTGAAAAACTCAGCTGGAAAGAGAAACAAAGACTGCCAAAGAGGGAGAAATAACCTGGAGGATCCATGGATTTGATTTAGATATGTTTTCATGACACTTTATGTCAGAAATTGGTGCAAATCATTTTTAGCTCAAAGCCCTTTTATCAAAAAAATTAAAGACATTTCACATTAAACACAAAGGAGACTGAAGTATTTATTATCTAACATAGTTTCTGAGAGATCAGAGATCTCTGAGAGAAAATCTGAGAGATTGTGAAGAGATCTGTTCATTTGTGAAGATTATTATGATGAACAAAATGTTTAAGAATCATAAACTTTTGTTGGTCACAGCAATATTTTCTGCAGTATCCATAAGCCAATGGAAAAATCCTATTGGGTTTTTGCGGATGGAAAATTATCAGTTTATTTTGTGATAATGACCGGCTGGTTGTACACTGCACAGGCATTATTATATTTAAACTGCTGTAAAGCATTTGTTCACTCTCAAGGCAATATTAGTTACATGGTCACCAGCCCTCTCACTAAGCGTGATGCACAACCCTGATGGTGTTAAAATTATATCACTCTACAGAATGAATTGAACTGTAATTGAGTCAAAAAAGGAGTAATGGTCCTGTTATCTACTAAAAAATGTACAATAAGACCTATCTAAGGTAGACTGTATAAACATGAAGAAACATAACTTGGAGTTCACTTCAGTTATTTGAGTGTTATTGTAACTTATCTTCATCCATGCTGTAAGAAGTATGCCTTCAATTTTCTTTCTTTGGGAGAGAAAAAACGGGGATTTGCAGCCAAATTGGCCCCTACTGTACATCCAAAACTGTAGCCCCCAAGAAACTAATAGAAGTCAACAGTGTTTCTTTTGGCGTGGAGTTTTACTGTATAAAATACTAAGGCCACAGTAAGAAACTTTTCAAAACTGGTAGCTTATTGTGCAGACGCTTTCTCAGGCGTTTCTGTGCATTTCTGAACAACAATTAAAGGGATAGTTCATCCAAAATAATAGGTTTATTTCATTATATTTAATCAATTATATCAATTAAACATGTTCGATATTTCAAATGTACATCACTTTACCCCAGCCCATCATTTTTGAAAAAGAAATGAACATAAAAAGGTTCAGTGGCATTCTATATGAACCCTAGGGTTCCTGTTTAAATTTCAAAGAAAGTTTTATGACACAATTATTCAATATATGAATCAATATAAGAGAAATGTCTTAAATGATTGTACCACTTTTATGTTGTTTTTGTGTTCACTTTAAGTCACTATTTATTGTGGTTGCATGTAAAAGATCATGCAGTACATTGTTCAAAATGTATCCTGTTGTGTTCCCTGAACTCAGGTTTTGAACAATTAGGGTAAACGATGACCGAATGTTCATATTTAGTTAATCCTGTGTAAAAGTGTATTTATTCAGTGTACAACATCTTTGTTTCTCCCAGAAACTGCTGCAGTGTCGTGAACTTCATTAGAGGACACTAGTTGTACAAGGTCCAAAAAAGGATACCCATAGCTGTCATATAGCTAATTTATAGATTGCCTCAAATTCCATTGTAACACAGCAGGGAAGATGCATCACACACACAAACCGTGGTCTGGTACATGTGCTTTATTCTCAAAGTGGAGCAAATCTGACCCGAACTCTACAATAGATCAAAGAGGATATATATCTCGCTCTTACTGTTGGAGCCAGATGCTTGTAAGGATGAAGGGAAATGGATCTTACACGAAAGCCTTATTAAGCAGCACATCACAGCTCTGCTGTCTCCCAGAGTCTCCAGATTTCTCCCCAATTCTCCACTGCAGGTGTTCCTCCCGGCACAAAGCCCAGAACCTAAGCGTTTACCCACGGATCCTTCCGGACAAAGACCTAGATGGGATAAGCTGTGATGTTCCTTGATTCAGGTCCATAGAAATATCTGGGCACTCCTTTAACTCTTGGACCGAGAAGGAGTGTCATTGCCCAGTTGATCTCCAATTTGGAAAATTTGCAGCCATGGGTCTTATTACTGCATCGGTGCATTCAGCATGTGGATGTTTTTGTCTTTTGGGAGAGGGGGGAGTTTTTTGGATTGATGACTGTCCACGCACAACTTAAACCAGATCTTCCCTATCCACACAAATTTCCTCGCCTGCGGAGCGATGGGAGTTGGGCCTGTTGTTTTTTCTCATTGCGTGGTAACTTATCTTTGCTGCAGTGTTCACAGTAGCCACAGCTGTTTGACTTGGACCTGGACGGCAGGTTAGATGAACAGAGTTCAGAATAAGTGAAGATGTATCAGGTTCCCCTGTGCCGGGCTGATGCGAGGAAACGCAGGGTGGACCGAGCTATCATCACTGTGCGTGGGATCTCTGCCACGCGATGACTGATTCAACGCTCTGGTCCAAACTCTGAATATTAACCTTAAATAACCTTCTGCTCCATCGTAAATCAAAGCAATTAACTGAGAACTGCCAGAACAGTTCGGAACAGTTTGATGCTTATGGCATATCAATGGTGAAACAGAGAACATAACATTTTTAAGTTGTATGATAGTGATGAAAAAAAGGCTGATTTAATTTTTCCACACCTATGATGATAGGCTACAACTTATGGTGGAAAAATGCTTAAGGAATTAGATATTTCAAGGTTAATTGTGTAACTTGCATCATACAAAATAGTAAAATAATCAGCACGACTGGTTTCAAACAGGTTGTCTTATTTTGACCATGTTTTGACAGTGCCACAGTCTGGGATTAATTCATGAATGTCAACTTACTATTTATAGATAAATAAATAGTTTTAATTGAATCATTTATAATATTATGTATAAAGTTTTATAATATTTATGTATATATGTGATTAGGATATCTATATAAAATCATGTAAATTTAGTTAGTTCATTGTGTACACACTAAAATGTACTTTTTTTTAGCTAAAATGATATTACCTCACATGAACATTTCATTAAATTTTAATTTGCAATACTAATTTGTTAAGTAAAAAGTAAAACATTCCATGTCATTTACATTATATGCATTAATGCAAAAAATAAGCTGAATATCTAGATAGCGAAGTGAAATACCTTAACCATGATCAGAGTTTTGTTCTTCCCTCATGCAATGGCATGTACATAGTAGTTGCTATTTAATCCATAAAGCATTTAGATGCAAACTCTTAATTTAAACAATGTTGAACAGGATCAGCATGTGGTTACAGTAGGTAACTAGCAAATATGAAACTAAATGAAACAAGCAAAATGAAATGAATCAAATGAAACGGTCAACAGGAAGTGAGAACTACTCATATACCTTCATCAGTCAACACTGGAAACTCTCATGTAAATAGGCCGACAATAAACGACAAAATGTTGAAATAAACCTTTCCTGCACCTACACCTCACATATAAAACATTTTGATGGTTTTGAGGGGTGGTATAATGCCCATTTCACAATATGTAAAATAAGCCTTTGATGTCCCCAGAGTGCGTATGTCAAGTTTTAGCTCAAAATACCCAACATATATTTGTATATAGCATGTTAAAATTGTCACTATTTGAGGGTGAGCAAAAACGCACCGTTTTGTGTCTGTTCCTTTAAATGCAAATGAGCTGCTGCAATATGCCTGTTTTCCGCCAACTCGCAACCTGTAGTGTCGAAATAGTATTGAGTAAATTGGCAATGTTGCGGTATCACCAAAACAAAAACAAACATTCCGACATGGAACGCACATTTCAAAGTAAAATATCTGGCTGTAGCATTGTTTTTCCAGAGAAACGAGTATGTGGACTCAGCATGTTTCCTAAATATCTGCAAACATATTATAGTATTTGTATGCTTTAGTACAGTCAAAAACGTACATACGGCGCCTTTTATACAGCACATCATTTAACTTGAATAATTCAAGTTAAACGAACTCTATTCATTCACATTAAATGAACATCATTGATTCTAGTTTTTTGGGGGGGATTTTTTTACTTGTTTCAATCACATGGAACCACTGTCATGTTCAGCCTATCCATCTGTTTTTATGAAGTAGAGAAAGAATGAATGAATTCCGAAATGACTTGTGCTTGACTCTAGAGTGTGGAGTGGTGCAGGTGGTCCTCCAGTGGAGGCAGGGAGTGTTTGGGAGTGCCTTGGAATGACTGGAATGTCATGGAGTGTGTATACAGGTGGGCTGGGATACAAGGAGAGATTGGATCAGACAGTTAATTGGGAAACCAAGTCCCCGACAGTAAACTAACAGCTGCACTTTGCATTCTGCTCGAAGGCTTAATCAGTGAGAACAGGCAGTGGAAGGTTCTGGAAATAATCTGGGTCTGTGTATCGCCACCATTTGGACAAACTTGATAACAATAATTTCCCCCGCTCACTCAGTGTTCTACTGCAAACCTGCTGCCAAGGAACATTTCTGGAGGTTGCTTTCTCCACTTCTAAAGATTAATGAGTGTGCTTCGCCACAAACACATGATGTAGTCCTCTCAAGATAAATCAATAAAATTATGATAAGCTGTCCTCTTGAATCCCAAACATTAAACACTCAGCTGGTGCCAAACTGTTAAACTAATGCGCTATCACTTCTCACTTGCAAATCTTGGATTGGGGTCCTGAATGGAAAATCACATTCATGGTACACATTTGTGTGTGTGTGTGTGTGTGTGTGTGTGTGTGTGTGTGTGTGTGTGTGTGTGTGTGTGTGTGTGTGTGTGTGTGTGTGTGTGTGTGTGTGTGTGTGTGTGTGTGTGTGTGTGTGTGTGTGTGTGTGTGTGTGTGTGTGTGTGTTTGTCAAATGGAACTTTCTGCCAACGTTGTGCATGATGTGAGAATTGTTTTTTGAGTGTGAAAAATATTAAACTAAATCAAATTAAATCAAAATGTCTAAAATGTGTTTCTAATTAAACTACATTTGGAGGAGTTCCCTCTTTTATACAAGCAGAAAAATAAGTGTTAACTGTATTGTGTGACATTGCCTCTGGGTACCAAACCCATTTTCTTTGCAAGGTCACGCTTCTTGTATGATGTACCTTGTGGAAGCAGCACATTTTGACATTATTAAATTTGTCCTGCTTTTTAAAAAAAAAGTTTTTTTTTGTTCTACTTCTTGTAACCTTTTTCTTTAGCTCATCTCTGGGATGCAATTAATGTATGTTTGGATTGTGTCATTTGATTAAATTGTCCCATGCATGAATTGGTACATTATACGCAAATACAAATATGCATTATAGCCTACACTCACTGGCCACTTAATTAGTGCACCCTGCTATACTGGGTTGGACCCCCCCCCCCCCCCCCCCCCCCCCCCCCCCCCAGAACCGCATTCATTCTTTGTGGCATCCTATATAAGGTGCTGTAAACATTCCATAGAGATGTTGAAATTGAGACTCGTCAGACCTTGTCTCGCGTAGCCAGACCTTTAGACTGACGGTAGAAGGTCTGGAGTCTATCGCAGCTTTTCTTGGCAAAGGACCGCCCAAGGGGACGTTTGACTGACATTTAACGCAACCAATCACAGTTCGTTTTGTTCTACGTCATGTTTAGGGGCGTGAAAATATAGTGTCGATGTCCCTACAATAACAGACCGGCGTGTATCTAATAAATGATCAAATCAAGAACATTGTGCAAGTTTACTGCAACAATGGAGCCACAAACCAGATACTTTTAAAAATCCAGCATTTAGTTTATCCTGGTAAGCGGTTATTGTCACAGCTGTAAACACTACGGCATTCTTCTTCCACTAGGGGGTTTGACGTCATGGCATTTGTTTCCAGGCGGACCATTAAAGAACGCGAGACACATACGTCTCCCGTACATCGTGTAGAATTCAACCAATCAGATTACGACTTTGAAACTCCTGAAGTGTTTCCAGAAAAGTGTACCATTTGCATCAGACGTTCAGCAAACGGATCGTGGGCGTGAAGCCTGAGGCTGAGACCACATCAGACCAAGCAACGTTTTTCCAATCTTCTATTGTCTAATTTTGGTGAGTGTGAATTGTAGCCTCAGAAGTGCCAGACCATTCTCTGTAAACCCTAGAGGTGGTTGTGCGTGATGTAAGACTGGAAAAAAAACAGTTGAGGAACCACTCCTCGAGTAGACAAAGGACCTTGCTGAAATTCCCTGAAATTCACCCAAGAATATATATAGTTTAATGTGAATGATTATCGTCAAGTATTATACATATTTAGTATAATTTAAAATGTCTCAGAGTGACTGGTACAAATGTCTCTTTTCCAAATAAGTAAAACAAAAGGTAATAAGGTTTTTTAAGAGTTTAGAGATTACTGGCACACAAAGGAAGGTGGTCTCCTACCCCCAAAAGGTGTCAACTCTGAATGTAAATTCCCATTGTTACATGTGAAAGAGGTTCTGGCTATTTAATGGAATGCAGCAGAGGGATCGGGGCCTTCTGTACCTCAGATCAGCCCGTGAATGTTGAGAGCCGCCGGGACTCTCAGCTTCATGTATTTTCTAATGTTGGGTTTGCATCTTTATTCCAGAGCATTTGATGTTTTGTATCGATTATCTTGAAATTTTCATGATACATTTACCTGACGTAATAAATTGTTACATTTGATTAATCTAACAGACTTTGACATTATTTTCATTAGAGTTAAAAAGAATAGTCAAGCATTCGCTCACATTTAATGATGCACGGATATCATTAAAAACCTTTTCATTTATGGAGTCAGACGAAATAACGAGAAAATACATATGAGAAAATGTATTGCATTTAATCAAGAATACTTTGCCACGAGAAAAGACTGAACACGTGATGACCTTCCCTGCTGATCAACTGCCCCCATTGGTTCGATTTAGACGGGCCTTACAGTGAAAATCCCAGTAGAATCCCAGAGTTACGCCTACTGGAAAAACTCAGACCAGCCCGTCTGGCACCAACAACCGTCCATGCATGGCATATTCACTTTTCTTTCCCATTCGGATGTTCAGTTTGAACTTCAGCAGCTTGTCTTGACCTTATCTAAATCTCTAAATGTATTGAGTTGCTGTCATGTGATTGGCTGATTAGATATTTGGGTTAACGCAATAACTCAGTTGAACAGGTGTACCTAATAAAGTGGCCGGTGAGTGTACAAAGACAGTGATACAACACATTTAGGCTGCATCTGAAATCACATTCGCTCTTGAGCAGGTACTTATTTTTAATAAGTAATTACTTCACGACTGCTAAAAAAAGAAAGAAAGTACATTCTATATAGTATGAGTATCAGACGTACTACATTAGCCATGCTGTCATGATCATGTGACCTACCAGCTTCAGTTGTGTTGTTTCACTGTCATTCACAAATCCTCTCCTGTGGCCCTAATGGGATAGTAAAGTGTCCATCGTATGCACTATGCACTTCGAAATCTCGCTGGAAGTAGGTCATTCTTTCTTCTATGAGTACTGTGAATTCTGACATAATTTTTTTTGTCACAAACAATTTTTTGCCTATTATGTATGTAGGGAAGTGCACGGTTTCGGATGCAAC
The DNA here is from genome assembly GCF_949152265.1 of Phoxinus phoxinus. NCBI lineage: Eukaryota > Metazoa > Chordata > Actinopteri > Cypriniformes > Leuciscidae > Phoxinus > Phoxinus phoxinus. Next base: position 9,657,428 of record NC_136894.1, read on the forward strand.
CTTAATGTTTTGCATGCAAGAATGTTGCTTGTAGTTATCATTTTTAATTTATTGCAAAAAATAAATGTATATAAATTATATATTTTACCTTGATGAATTAAATAATTAAATAATTTAAAATTAAGTGTATGTGGTTTGGTCTTGAGTTTAAAGGAATAGTTCACTTAAAAATTACAATTCTGTCGTCATTTACTCATCCTATGAATTTCTTTCTTCTGCTGAACACAAAAGAAGATATTTTGAAGAAACAGTTGATGGGCCCCATTAACTTAGTAGGAAAAAATATACTATGGAAATCAATGGGGTCCATCAACTGTTTGGTTACTGAAATTCTTTTGAAAATCTTATTTTGTGTTCAGCAGAAGAAAGAAATTCATAGGGTGAGTAAACGATGACAGAATTGTCATTTTTAAGTGAACTTATTCCTTTAATTTTACCCCATCAAAAAAAGCCATTTAACCATTTTGACCTAAATGGCAGTTGTCATTTAAAGTGAACGTTACAGGAATAAAAGTAAAATAGGCTGCAAACTTTTCTATTATAATATTTTCTTGCTTTTATTCAATTCCATAATTATCGGAGTCCTTCTCCTGTCTGTTCTGAGGATTATATTCGTGACTTGTGGTTTTAATGCTCCAGGTGTGAAGTCACATTTTACGCTGTTAGTTTCAGTTCTTGGCCAAATTCTTCTGTAGTAAAAGTGACTGTTGTGCCAATAAATAAGATTCTAAATGGCTAAAACAGCCGTCAGTCATGGTCCCCTGCCAGTTTATTGGAGGGTTTGTGGTTTCCTGCATTTCGTCATCCTGTATTCTCCGGCCATATTCTTAAGATTCAGAAGAGTTTCCTGAGCCCTAGCCGAATAGAGAATATGTGATATTATGATAAAACCACATCACTGGATTGGTCTGAACTGCTATTATTAAATCTGTCTCACTGCATAATTCTCATTATTCAAGCAGGTTAATTAAAAAAAATCCATTGGAATAAAGGAAAAGGTTAAAAATAAAGGTTTCAAACACTGTTAAAAAAAGAAAAACACTTACCTTCCATTCTTAAGTACAATCAACTTGACTGTCATTTCAAATTAAATTACATTACACCGAATTAAGTTGTGTACACTGTAAAAAAAAAGTTGGTTTAACTTAAAAAAGCAAGTTACCTTGTTGCCTTAAAATTGAGTTAATACAATTAAGAATGGTTTAATAAACAGAAAATCAAAATATGATGTTATCTTTACACATTAGTTATCGAAGTTGATTTGACAAAAGATAAAAAAAAAATTGTGATAACAAATCATGAAAATATTTTTTTACAGTGAATCTCGTATAACTTAAAGAATATAGTTTCAAATGCGTTGAAGTAATGTGAAAACATATGTTGTAATGACTTATTGATGTCATTTTTTACAGTGAAGGGTTTTCACAGCGATGCCATAGAAGAATGATAGATTCCATGGATATTTAAGGTTCTTATTGGAACCATCAATGCCAATGAAGAATCTTTATTTTTAAGAGTGTAATCTTAATAGATATTCTCAAAATTCTGCTAAATACAGCATATGTGATATGATTTTAATTCCAAGTTGTTTCTAATTACTTAAATAAACATGTAACAGTTGTAGATTTTTCACAGACGGCCTTTTTTTAACGTGTCCCAGATGCATCATGACCTGGCCTTGACCTAAACGGTTTGTAGAAACTGACAAATTCAGAGCAGGCGTATCCGTAGCCATTTTACTCTCGAGACATGTCTTTCACCGACGCAGAGTCTCTATAAAATGCCAACGTTTCATTACCTGCATAACCGTTTCTTTTGTTCCTTGATGAAAGACAAAGAAAAGATTGGGCACGTTCAGCCACCAGAAGGAAAATAACAACAGTCACGTGGTATACAGAGGATTGTACCTCAGTGAACATCATTCGTCAACACCTACAGTTGCACTGAAAATGATCCTAAATCACTTTTTGGAAGGAGGCTGAGCAGACACTCAGACCCTGTGTGGAAAACTCTTCAGTTGGCCATGTTGTTCTTGGCATGGCATGGAGAAATGACAACATTACCCTTCCTGTTAAAGGAAAGTTGTTCCCTGTGGGGTCAAGGTAGAAGGTTCATTCAGGATCAAAAAGTAACAGGCCAGAGGTATTCCAAAACAACTGCATTAGAGAGAGAAAACATCTTCCTCATGCAATGCACTCACTGACTGGGAAGTTTCTAGATGCTCAGGAGAACAATATAAACCTACATAATTATTTGAAAGCAAGAAAGAAATGGGATTATCTTGCACTCTGTGCAAATAAAACTGTGCCTGGAGCTTATTGCTTCAAGATAATTGCTCTGGGTTACATTTGTCAGTAACAAGACGAACTAAACTCTGAATTAAAGGGACAGTTCACCCAAAATTAAAAACAGTTCCACGGTAGAAAGAAAGTCATACAGGCTTGTAATAACATAATGTTGAGTAAATATTTTTTGGTGAAAGGTCCATTCAATTCTATCTTTTACTCACCCTCATGTCATCCTGGACACAAAAGAAGACATTGTGAAGAATGTTGGTAACCAACCATTTTAGGTTCTCATTGACTTCCATATGTATGGTCAAAAAATATAATGAAAGTCAATGGGAACCGAAACATTCTTCGAAATATCTTCTTTTGTGTTCGGGAGAAGAGAGAAAGTCATACAGATTTGGAACTTCATGAGGGTAATTATGTTTGGATGGACTATCCCTTTTGGGATCCTACTTCTTTACACAGTATTCAAAGCGATTGCAGAGAAAAATCACACCAACAGCAAATCAACAAAGTCTTATGAAAGTTAGGTTTGTTTGGAAAGACAAACAGGAAAAAAGTCTTGCTCGTTTACCTCCGTTTGTTTGTGCTCAACTTTGTTTGTGGTCCGGGGTGTATTTTTCATACCAAAGTCATGTTTGTCTTGATTTGTGTTTATTTGCTCGTGTTTTTATTGATTTGTCTGTTTGGGACCGCTTCTGACGGGCCATATTCATCATGTGTTGTTTAGACGCGGCTGTGATCAGTGCAGCTGGGTGCTTGGCAGGGTTTGAGGGGTCATAAATATATTTCCCATTCATTTCGTAAAGCCACGAATTGTTTCCCCAAGGGGATCGCTCTTCGTCTCACTTTGATCACAGTATATCATACACAAACATCTAAATCGGACGGCTAATCAAAAACGTCTTCCACAGAGAGAAAATGCATGGCTGGCTTTGACCACAACTGAAAACAAATCCACTTAGCCTGGGTTTTGCCTATGTGTCGGGGGAACGGCAAAGCCACAAATCAAACCAGTCCAAACTTCTACAGCTATCGAATCACCAGCTGCTCTCATATATGAGCAACGACGTTCAAGAAGTTGGCCGACTCGATAAAGTGGCAGTCCAGAAATTAGAATGCTCACTCACGTGGTCTTCACAGAAACGCCAAACCATAATATTAGTTCTTTAACATGGCTTTCCACAACATTTACATCACATAATCCTCTTCAACGTTTGGTAAGATTTCCTTTAAAAAAAATGCCTTTCAAATTAGTTTTTATTCTATTTTTTTTATTATTTTTCTTCATGAAAAAAAAGTTGAAATCAAAATACCTAACATTTGTTTTATTTACAAGGTAAATAAAAGATATGAACTATAATCATAAACCTGAACAACAAAAGAAAATATTCCATTTGTAATGTTGCCTTCATATGAACACTACCATTCAAAAGTTTGGGGGCAGTAAGATTTTTTTAAAGAAATGCAATGATTTATTAAATTGATCGCATAAATGACAGTAAAGACTTTTATAATGTTACATAGGATTTCTATTTTTTAAATAAATGCTGTTCTTTTAAACTTTCTATTCATTCTAAAGAATCCTGAAAAAAATAAATGATCATGGTTTCCACAAAAATATTAAGCAGCACATGCATCTTGACATTGATGCTGAAAATTCAGCTTCAAATTATGAATTGTAATAATATTTCACAAAATGTCTGTTTTACTTCATTTTTGATCAAATTAATGCAGTCTTGGTGAGCATAAGAGACTTATTTCAAAAAGCAACCCCAACCATTTGAACTGTAGTGTATTTATTTTGTAATGACTCCTTCGGTGATCATGGAAAATTATTTGCAGTCCTCAAGTACACACGCATTAGGAAAGGCAAGTGAAAATTATCCTTTAATTATCCTTCTAAATTAAATGTTTATCACTATGCTGCATATGTCACTTTCAGTCCATTTGATAATCCAAACGTACCCATATTGTGGAGGGGGAAAAAACACGGACATTTGTCAGTCTAAAAACTACTTTGTTTCATTCTAATTCATCAATTAATCAACAAATAATCTAGACCACTTGGTCATTAATGATTTTTTTTCTTTACAATACATATTCTGTGCTGTCACAGATTATGTAGATCTATTTTGTAATCAATTATATATTTTTTTATCAAAATCTGCGAAAATACAGTAGCAATCAGTTAGGCAAAAACTTAAAACAGTGCAAAAATCCTCCCCAAGGCACTTGTGTGGAATGTTTACAACATTCAAACTTATACATTTATTTACAATGTCAATCTTAAGAGTCAAACGTGGATGAATGCATAGTCTCTTGAAAAGTGTGGCCACCTTTAAACCCCTTTGACGTTTATTTAGACTAATCTTCAAAGTTTGGTGCCATTGGGGGCTGAGCTCTGGTTTGCAACCCAGTGAGCATCTGTTTCACAGACCAAGAACAAACCCTAACCACTCAGAGTGAAATAACAAAGCATGGCCCAGTACTAGTTGTTAACAGCCTTCGGAGTACCAACATAGTTGATTCCTGAGGAAATTGCCAGGTTGTGACTGGGTGGAGTCCGGGCATCATAAATGTGCGTGCTCGGAGCTCTGGTCACTGTCGTGACTGTCGTCCTCATTGCTAGGAGAACCGATGGGATGGTGTAGTCCGACCATTGGGGAAAACTCGGAGGGCAAGAGAGTTCCTTTCTTTACATTCACCAGTTCTTTCTCGCGCGCAGCGGCCCCTTGCTGACCTCCCTTCACCCGCTTCCATTTCATCCTTCGGTTCTGGAACCACACCTTTACCTGCAGGAAAGAGAAATGATGTTCAAGTAGTCATATTAAGTATATAGAAAACAATCAGAATGCAGAAATTCAAGTAGTTAGTCAAATAAATACATACAACTGCTGTTAGTGTCATTTTTAATAGTACATTTCATTTCTATATATGAATTGGATAATGGGATAATGGGATAAACATGTTATCATATTTTAGTATCATTTGATATACTAGTATAGTTTTTGGTAATACTTGAAATTAGATTTTATTTATATATGTTTTTTTTTTTAATTAAGTTAGTATTTAAACTAAACGAAGATGAGAAATATTGATTTGGCAAGTAGCTGAAATAAGTCAAGAATCAATATTTGAAATGCTACCTACCTAATTTGTATTGTATTCTAACATATTTAATAAATGAACTATTTATGGAACTTCTTATCCATAAATGCTCTAATTGTATTACAAAAATATAATAATTATATAATATTAATATAATTGTACATTTATTTGGATTTAATTTTAAACACATATTATGGCCATTTTAAATGATTTTAACAGGAAAATTACAGAAATATATCCAGGTAAATAATTTATTTTGCATATTTTAGAGTGCGCATAAATGAATGATGTCATTTTGTTTTATTATTATTTTATTTATTGCAACTTTTGTGTGAATATCTTTGAATTGCACTTCAGTAAAGTTCCTGTAAAACGTCCTGTGGCCGATTCAAAATGAAATTCACACTCAACTGAAAGAAATAACAGCAAAGGAGCATTTTTATACTCTGAATTTTTTTGCCAACCCTGTACTATAGTAAGTACTCATAAGAATAATTAAGAATAGGTTTTAAAAAAAAATTTAAATAAAAGGGTTTGTTCACCCACAAATTCATATTCTATCATTAATTACTCACCCTCATGTTGCTCCAAACCTGGAAGTCTTTTGTTCATCTTCGAAACACAAATCAAGATCTTTTTGATGAAATCTGAGAGATTTCTGTCCGTCCATTGACAGCTATGCAACTACCATTTTGACAAAAAGTTAAAGAGATCGTAAAAACAAATCCATATGAATTGAGCGGTTTAGTCCAAATTTTATGAAAAGACGCGATCACTTTATATGATGAACAGATTGAATTTAGGCTTTTATTCACAAAAAAGTATTCATCAACACACATCAGTTGTGGCAAACGGAAGCTCAAGCATGTCCATTCTCGTGTGTTACGCCAGGTTACTTCCTCAAGAACTAATGAGGTTGTTTCTTGACCGTCAAGCAGGTTCGGTTGAGCTTCTGTTTATGTTCGCTGATCAATGTTTATATGTGAATAAAAGCCTAAATTAAATCCGGTCATCATATAAAGCGATCGAGTCTCTTTAGAAAATTTTGACTAAACCGCTCGATTCATATGGATTAGTTTTACGATCTAAACGATCAAGATGAAATCTGAAATTAATTTGTGTTTAGAAGATGAAGGAAAGTCTTACGGGTTTGGAACGACATGAGGGTGAGTTAAAATGACTGAACTTTCATTTTCGGGTGAACCAACACATTAATAAATTAATAAATAAGCGTTGTTTGCTCATTAGGAAACAATTTTGGCAAAGCTATTATACAGTAGTCAATTACACACACTGTTTATAAGGCGTTATTGGTGTCTTAGCAACGCAGGCGCCCAAGATCTGCATCAGGGAAACTCAACGCCACTTTGTGGGAACGTGTGTAAGGGTGTGTGTTATGGCACTTTCCAGAAAGAGTTGTTTTGGCATGTAGACCCCCACTCTAAAACCACCATCATGCTATCTGTATCAGAACCCCCTTCATACTATGCCCGTGTATCAGATTGGATGAGCGACAGATTTCAAGCTTTCTGCCAACACAGCACTCAGATCCCACACGTATAGACCACATACATAAACCAAGCAAATCACCTCATTTTGTGCTTTGCGGATAGATTCGAAGGGTCCTTCATATCTGCTTTTAATCTTTAAACTCTCTCAAAGTCACAGTGGATCTGCTCTTGTGTTTTTCTTTTGGAGCAGACTTCTGGGAAGTTTGGTGGAGCAGCGATATGATTGGCTCTCGTGGGGACTAGGATTGGCTCTCTAGGCTATTTCCACCTGGTCAGTTATGTGCTGATGCAAAAGTCCTGGTCGCCCGTTGACCCATGTTCCAGGTCCTGACTTGACACTTTTCTCTGTATTTGCGTCTCCACTGTGATGATCAAGCTGCTGCCTAAAACGGGTCGATCAGATCTGGACCGAGTTGCGGCGCCTCACCCCCCACCTAAGGCTTGACAGGGGACTATTTCAGGCTGAGAAGGTTATTTTAGGAAGCGCAGCGCAGGTATTTTAGAGTGAGCTCTTAAATGAGTCGGCAGATTTCCTTACACGACAAAAACTTTAAGTGTGAGAACTGAGAACTCTTTTGCAACTACACGCTCCCATATTTCACATTTCATTTATATTAGTGTGTGTGTGTGTGTGTGTGTGTGTGTGTGTGTGTGTGTGTGTGTGTGTGTGTGTGTGTGTGTGTGTGTGTGTGTGTGTGTGTGTGTGTGTGTGTGTGACATAAATTGTTAATATAAACCCAATACAACGAATGTGCACAGAAAGGGCTGATTTTTTAAAGACTTTGTTGTTTAAGATCTGAGATCAACCCACGTCTAGATTTCTTGGATCTGTGCTGAGAGTCAGTGGATAGGAAGCAATTGTGCAGGAGTAGGAAGGAGTAATGGGAATGAAACACAAAAAGGCAAATCCTAGGTGAGTTGCTTAAAGTGCTTCTTTTTAGGTCAAGACTCAACTGGAAAGATCCTAAACTCTGGAGTGGGTGTGTGGGACATTATGAAGAAAGCACTTGTACAGTGAACTTCACCACTGTCTAATTTTAAATACGTTTAAAGATTAATATGGAAGACTGGAGCTGGTTTTTACTCCAGTGAATTTTTTTTTGGTATACGGAATATCGTTCCATAGTATATTTTTGAGTTGATAAAAAAAAAAATCTAAAAAAGGGTGTATATATGCACCCACACATATCATTATATTAATCAAAATTAAACTATCCCTTTATTTGTATATATATATATATATATATATATATATATATATATATATATATATATATATATATATACATATATAAATAAAGGGATAGTTTAATTTTTCAATAAAAAAGTGCTCATGATCCAGCATGGATCATGTCCCACTCATGTTGTCCATTCTCTCTCTCCCTGTTGTTTCCCTTCTGTCTTTTTTTAATAAAAGCCATTAGAAAAAAAATATTCTTAAAAAAAAATGGCTTTGCATAAAAAAAATATATTCTACTGTAGTTGAACCTGAGGTTTAACATATGGCTACATTTGACAGTTTGTCAGACTTCACTGTCAGGGTTATTTACAGGATCCGATGACCATTCAAATGATTATAATTTTTTTTACAAGTGGGAATACCTCCCTCAACCCAAATGAGTAGGCTATATCATATAGGGAACTGGACCCTTCGACACAGGGCTCTATTTCTAACGTAAAACATATTTTTAGAGAGCTCATACTATAATACTTTGAGATTTATATCAGTAAATGAGGGCATACAATTTAATTGGTTGAGAATTGCTAACATTTAACATTGCGTTTATCACTTTTTACGACTTGATCACATTAAATGGAGTCAGCCTTTATGCAAAGTTTTTCTTTTTTACCCATCAATCTAAGAACATTTTTCAAGGCCAATGGAAGTGCCATTGTTACTGTATGTCTCCTGGTAACATCTGAAAACAGGCTCAGCGTTGAACGTACTTGTCTCTCTGTGAGGTCAAGGTTGACAGCGATTTCGTAACGTCTAAGCCGCGTCAGATAGTTGTGGTGAGCGAATTCTGATTCCAGCTCTCGGATCTGTTCCTTGGTGAACGCTGTGCGCTCCTTCCTAGGTTTACTGCTCACGTCTGACTTATAGCTCCCATCCTGGGAATCTGAAATGAAAAACAGATCACTTTCCAGCCGCTGTAAACGCACAGAAAAAGAAAAAAAACATAAGAGAAAGCAAAAAGGGTGAAATAATAAGATGGTGTGATAAACTGCAGGGCTCTGAAATAAAATAAACGAACAAAAATAAAAATGAAAGCGGAACAATTTGGCCTGCCAATCACCATTTATTATGGCGATATGGCTCTGGTGTTTTTAGCAGACGGAGGATGGCAAGAGAACGAAGCACATGCTCTCAAATCTGGCCTGAATCAACAGGGCTTCGTTCACACTCTCCAACAATCAGATCAATTTACTCTTCATTTTCCACACACTTCTCTTTTGACAGAATGCATGAAACGCTCTCAAGGAACATTTCTGATTGGTCCAAAAATGATCAAATTCAACCGTAACTGTGTAGATTGAAGCTTGTTAATATATTATAGTTATATATATAACGTTTGTATTATTCAGGTGCATAGGAACATGTACAGGAGGGTTTAGAATCACAGAGTTGGATCCCTTCATTTATTAGTTTCATTTGAAATAATTCATTTAAAAAGAAAAAGTGCAAAATAGAACAGTTTGGTGCTGCCTGAAGCATTTCTTTAAAAGTAACAACGGAACTGAATTGTTTGTCAGTGAGCAAAGTATATTAATTCAACTTTTAAAAAGTACATTATGTGGTAACCTCTAAATTATTTTATTGGACTCAAATCAAACATATTGAATCAACTTAAATACAGTAACTCCAAAAAAAAATATTTTTTAGGGGATTGATAAGGTAGAAAAATCTTTTAAAAGGTAACAATCACAGGATACCACAGTGGAGTATGTGAAAAGTGGCTAATATGATTTTCATTATTATACAATTCCTTATAACTGTACAGTATGTACATTTTCTATGAAAAATATATGATCTAAAACTACTGTGAGTTTTATTATCACAGCCTTTTCTTTACTCTACTTATTTTCAAATCTCTCTCGCCCTCCCTTTTAAAAAAAAAATTGACTTTTTTTTATAATGTGACTGACAAAGTAAAGCAGTTAATAGACTGGGAGAGCCCTATACAAATCAATTCGTTTAAAAAAAAGAAAATATGTTTGCAATTATTATTTTTAAGCTTGCCTTTCAAAGACGAGTGTGATGTCGAATTTGTGGCTCCTTTGAAAGCGGCAGAGAAATACAACTGCTCTAGAAATCCACGTTTTTTTATAGTACACAAGATTATGAGCTTTAAAAATCGTATTTCATATGCAACATCACTTTTCGGAATAATCTATAATCTGTTCAGGCTATCGCTGCAACATCACGACATATGACACGGCTTTAAATGGAAACCACACTGCCTTTGATAACTGCCAACAGACTGGAGGAAATTAGATTTGGTATAAAGGCACAGCAAGTGCCAACAGGAGCCTTCTGGAAATTTCTACCACCATTGGGCCTATCCATCAGTATGCCATCAAGCCATAAATTACAGGCACCTGGATGAAAAGCTACAGCATCATGAGATGAAAAAAAAAAACGATTTTTGGATGTACAGTAGCCTATAAGATGGAGTAATTCAGTTCAACTAACTGTAAAGGTGACAAAAACCTTGAGTTCAATCTCAGAAACTTTCGTCTTTATAATTTTACACACAACAGTGATATTTTTCTGAAGACATTCACAATTCTTTTTTTCCTGCACCTCTGTTTTTAAAGTCTATACGTCAATGTCAAACCACTTAGATCACCAGGTGTGACATTTTCTATTGTTCTTGAAATTTAAGGGTCACATTTTATATAAAACCTGTCCAGCTGCAGCTCTAACGGTTTCCCCCAGCCGTAAATGGTGCGTATGCATTTGGGGGGTATCAAAAGCGCAGCTGCGGGCAGTGTGAGCATTTAAAGCGGCTTTCACCTGTGCTCTATTAAAGACCTGAGGGTAAATGCCAGAGTGACTTACACCTCTGAGACTGATGAGAGAAAGAAACAGGGCAGCCTCACAGCACCAGGCCCTGCCATTAAAACACGACTGTGCCGTGTCCGGCCCGTTCTGGATTCCGTTCCTTTTGCTTTATTGCCTCAGATTCATTCATATTTTAAGAAGCATTTTCTCTAAAATACTCGACATATCTCTAGACTTATCAAGCTGCTTTTGACCGTATTTATACAACTGCTCAGTTTGATATATTTGTAAAGCTCGCACGCTCCTCTATATGGTTCATGGATGGATTAGAACGATTTATGCGTGTGAATCTGATCTGAATGTCAAATGTGTAAAACGTTAGATTTTTCTCTTAAACTACTATGAGTTTGATTATCACACAGCCTTTTCTTTTCTCTGGTACTAGTTTTTTCTTCAGTTTAATTGTCTGCTTATGTCTTTTCTAACACAGGGCAGTTGTATTGAATTATCCCATGTTAAATACTGCAGAAATAAAATTAAATCCATTTACTACATATAGTATGTTTAAACTGTCTTGATATGGACCAATTTCTATACATTTAAAACTAATAATAATAATTCTATTTTTTTCCCTATTTTAATTAATTTTATGACAGAAGGTACTCTAATTTGTAAATTCTAAATTTTTAATACATTTATCATTTTTAATTTTTTAATTATCACAAAATATTGCAAAATAATATTTTCTGAAGTTATATTAAACTTATAATTTGGTGCATATGTGCATTTCCCTTCATATTAACAAAATTACATTTCATTTCAAATTCATAGTGTCTTGAAAAAAATGTGGTGCTCAATTCAAATTCTAATTCCAAACACCCAATTCTCTTTTCCAAGGCCAGATTACAGAAAATATAAAATATGATGAAATCCTGTATTACTGACCAAAGTCAGTAAGTCCTTTACTTAAACTGTTCTGAATAAATCTGATGAGTAATAAAACTCTCCAGTCATGACAAGCACTTGAATTATTTATATCGTAAATAATGCAATTTGATAATTTCCAATTTAACAAAAAAATTAGAAATAAAATTCAATGATTTTTATACTGGATGCATAAGAAAAAAAACATACCTGAGCTGTCACTCTTTCCTTTGCTATTGCGTCTCTCCGGCTCAGCAGGCGACATGTTCTGTCTCCCGTATTCTCCAGGGACACATGACACCCCAGAAGGGTCACTACCGGTGAGCGTTGGGTTACCCGCGCACATGCCCTGTGAACCCGCTCCACACAGTTCTGGAGCCGAAGACTCGCGGTGCGGCAGGCAGAGATTGAGGCGCTCGCCGTCAATCGCCGGCATCTGCGGGACGTGCCAGGAGGACTGATGCTGCGAGAGGTGTGGATGCTGCGGAGTGGGGTGAACCCTGTGATGATGTCCTCCGAAGCTGCCCTCCTCCCCAGCGTAGCTGCAGGGCGGCGAGGGTCCTGGGAGGTCAGGGTAGGAGACGTGGTCGGAGCGCCCGTGCAGCGCCAGGGAGGACTGGGTGAACGCCGGGTGCAGGGCTTGGGATGGGGCGTGCGGGCTCCGAAGGCATCCGAACAGAGAATGATCCATGTTCTCTTAGTGTCGACGGTTCCACTTAACTCCAGACTCTTCGAGAAACCAGGGAAGCCGAAAAGCCCCAAAAACACAGCCTCGCACCCGTTTCCACCGTAGTCCAGGAGTCAACGGCGAAAGGAAGAGGGAGCGGGCGGCGATGAAAGGCAAGGCCTCCGGTAATCCTGAGCATGCAGCCCCGTTGCCAGGCCGAAAAAGAGGGTAAACACACACAGCCTGCAAGAGGAAGCTCGGGTGACAGATGGGAGAGAGAGAGAAAAGAGAGGGAGAGGGAAAGACAGAGCCGTCTGGGCCCGAGTGGATACAGCGCTTCTGGAGAAGTTGGAGCGAGGGAACGTGGGAGGGGGGGTTAAACGGAGGTGCTGGAGGAATAGATGTTATATATAGGGCGTAACATGAGAGGGAGGTTGGGTCGCAGGCTCCTCGCTACTGACCACATGCATACGATCTTCCTCCAGAACGACAAGGTACAATAAATCTGAGGCCAGCCAACTAGTTCTGGGCTCATGAAAACGGGGGTACGATATTTTGGACTCGGGCTATCTGATCCCATGGACACTTTTTCTAAGAAATGAGTTGAGTAAGCTGCCAAGGAGTGAGCGTGGAATGGTTATGGGGGTCTAAAGGGTGGGACGAAGGACTGGGGTGCTAACTTGTGTCTATCTGTCTGTGCGTTTACCCAAAATCATCTAGATTGTCAGCATCATCTTGTAATGTCCTGGAATTCTTTCGGACTGTGAAAAGGATAATTTTCCACCAAAATGTCTGTAAAAAAAAAAGAAAGAAAAGCAAATACAACAATATTTGACTTAACCGCTTCCAGTCTGCATGAGACAGAATAAGTTTGCATTGCTAAAATTTTTTTAATGTAATGTAATGACTATCATATAAAAGCATCTTTGTATTTTAAATTATATTCATTAACAACTAATAAAATATGATACTGACAGTATGTCTACCCTGCAAATGACAAGACTTGCTGTTGGAGACGTAAAACAATATGCAGATTTCTATAAATCTGTCTAGAAATAGATACACTGGTCATTTGAAAAAAAAAAAAAAAAATCCTTGAAAACACAGATGCTGTTCATTCTCTTATGTATTTCTGAGATGGAAAACCATATTTCTCTCCCAGAATGCTCAATGAACCCAAAATAATTTTTGCTTGTCAGAAAAAAAAAAGTATTTTGCTTTGATCAAGGCATGAAAACTAATTTTAATCTAAGTTGACATGCAGTACAGGAAAATTACAGATTTAATGAATGAGTTTCTGAAAACAAAAACATTTTTATTGTCTTTTATTAAGTTTTCATACTGCAAAAATTCAAAACAATCAAGTGAGTGTTATGGGTTGGGGGAGCAATTCATTTTTTTAACACCGTTTTAATTTCACTTTATAGATTTCAACCACAATGAAATAACTCTAGCAATGCAAAGATCATAAAGGATCTCATTTTTTATGTGGTGAAAACTTGCTGAAGAAAGTGTTGCTCATGAATGCATTGCAATTACAAAAAAAGCTGGCAAAATGGAAAATAAAAGTGTTTAATCTCCTTTCAATGTCTAATAAAGTTATTAAAATATAGTCTTGCGGCAAGTTCATAGTTGATCATTTTAGAATATTTTTTTGCAACTTAGCTGTACATTTAATTAAAAATAAAAGGCCTTGGAATTCTTCATTGGATAAAATAAATAAATAATTTATCCCAGTTTTATTGAATCCAGAACTCGCTTGGACCGGTAATTTAGCACTTTTATGATTGGTGTAGCGCAGCTGGTGTAAAAATATAATAATAAATCAAATAAAACGTAGCTGTGGACTTTCCACCAAGCTGCATTAGCTTGAAAAGCCATCCTTATATTTTGAAACAGTTTTTTACACAATTACCAGGTCTTTTTTCAACCCAAACTTTGCGATTCAATAGTTTACATTGTGCGTTTCAGAAACATTGACCGCTGTCGGTCTTGTCCACACATCCTTTACATTCAGCACTATCTCTGCATTTAGATGACTGTGGTGAACCAAACACGCATGAGCCTTAACCCAGAGAGGAAATTAGGTTCATTTTGAGGGGAAATGACTTTAGCAGACCGCCAAAACCCGATGTGGGTGTCGCTGCCCGGCTCAGAGTGACTGCTATGTCCAGTGGTCCTGTATTAAGCTTCAAAAGAAAATATAGTGTTTATTCAACAAATTAGGTCAATTAGTCGTTATGTAAAGTAATCTCCGAGAACGGCCCCCGGGTGCGTATTAATGTTCACATGGTTTCGGTTTTGCCTCAGACCCTGCGCCGTGTCATTGCCCCAGGCCTCTGAGAGGTTGTGCGAGTCTGACTTTCCTTCCTCATTCTCTCCCTCTCTACGGGTCCAAGACATAAGCCTCCGTAATAGCTAACTGCTAATTTGACAGGTCCCTGGGGAGAAGGGATTTTCTGCAGGTGAGTCCTCTCACCTGGTGGCCAATTTTTTGAATGTGTGTGTGACAGGCTAATGCTTATTAGATTTTGTTGGATTTCGAAGAGCCTGTCGGTGTCAATCACACATGTACAAGAGTAAAACCAGACAGATTATGGTTAAAATAGAGCGGCGATGCTTTCCGGGATTTTATTTTGGCTGTTTTGGAAGATAATTAGGAGGTTGGAGGATAATGTGAAACTTTTAATGATTTAGTGTCATGCATTTCATATTTGTAGTCTTTTAGATTGTATCAGTTTGTCATTTTATACATTGTAATTTTAGTGTCATTCTGTTTCGGTTCGTATTAAAACACGTTCTATTTTTAAAAGGCCCCGTGACGCTCATTAGCTGAGTGGAAAAGGAGCTCGGAGACGAAACCACTAACTCTGGTATCTGTTAATGCCAGACCTCAGACAGACATTTCCAATAGGATACTCGAAGCGGGTTTATTGTAATGTGCACTGCTTTGTAATGAGAGGATGAAAGGAGTCAAAGGAGGAGGAAGTGATGCGTTTCATATTAACACACAAAGACTGAGAAAATATAGAGTCCTCAGAAATCTCTGCTATGCTCGAGTCAATTTATAGGAGACTGTGTAGGAACTATACAGCTATTAAAAAATCTAAAGTGTTGTCATGTGATCCGACAAAATCCATTCTTGAACACTTTGATGAAGTTATTGTTGTACTTAATCAACATTTTAGTATGACAATAATTTCATTTCTAAATGATAAACTAATATGGCACTAAACCTAGAAAGATCATTCAAATCAAATACATAAATCTTCTATTTGCAGACATAGAATTGATAATTTGCCAAAAGATATCAAATACATATGTAATTGAAAAATGTTTTTTAAAGTTTATTGAATTAACAATTAATTAAAAGGATTTACACACACACACACACACACACACACACACACACACACACACACACACACACACACACACACACACACACACACACACACACACACACACTATAAAGTATATAAATACTTTATAGATATTGTTTTTTTCTTTCGGTATGTTGCAACATAGTATTTTTATATTTTATTTGTATCTTTTTTTGTTGTTCGAAATAAAATAAATATTCAATATTTAGATTTTTTTTTTACACTTAAAATATCAGTAAGATTCACTACTTTTGTGCAAGATTTTTTCCCCTGACATTTATGCTATGTAACAGTTCATGTTTTAATTTCTTGTCTATTCTTTTTATTTATTTATTTACCCATTTATTAAATCATTAGTTGTGATTTACAGTTTAGTTACCAAAGTTGTTGCTGATGCGTTTGCAATGCACTACAAAAGTTGCAATCTGAAATAAAAATTAAAAACCCCTTTTCACGAAGTAAGTAATCGGAGTAGATCTGAAGCACAGTGTTTTAAAGAGCCTGAAATGCGCATGAGGCTCTGTGTTTTCCTCAGCCAGAGTATCTGATTGAGCCTGTAAAGTCAATCCGTCTGCGCTCATGACACGAGCTGAGACTAATGTGTTCCATGCAGAGCCTACACTTCGTCAATGCTTTTTAGAACCGAATTTGTTTCTGGTGGAATACTGGCATATGTTAGAGGCTAAAAATAATAATCGCTCTCTACCTCCAGTGCGACATGTTGTTCTAATATCAGAAATAATTCTGAAAAGTAAAGATGACATCTTGTGATTTAATGGCTTCCCTTCTCCTATTAAATTCCTAATGCAACAGCCCAGATCTAAAAACTAGATTTTACTTTGCCTATGGTTTTGTATTACTACAAAAAAAATGTCTTTCTTTATCTCCAAAAGTCTTAGCCACAGAGCTGATGCTAATGATTTTCATACATATGATTTTAACAGACAATTCCTTGCTGCGGATTGAGCTGCCAAGACGCCAATCTCAATTCAAGGTTATGTGCCTTAATCATTCTTGTTCATTACTAAAATACAGCCACCAGGACTCACATACCAAACAATGAAGGACACATTACCTCATGCCTCGTCTATGGAGGAGGTTTACAGATTTAGGATTTTCTTGATAAAAAAAATACTGCTAACTGTGAAGGACAAACACTGTCAAACTGATTATTAGCCTGAGCTTGACATGGATTTTATGTCATAATGCGACAAATGAAAATATATTTGAAGGCACCTTTTTAGGTTCCTCAGACTGCCGGAGTGGAGAATGAAAGTGCCTCAAATATCCTATTATGAAAAGAATATATACACTACCATTAAAAAGTTTGGTACGATTTAATCTGTTTTTATGCTCACCAAGGCAGTATTTATTTGATAAAAAAAAAGTAAAATCGTGAAATATTATTACAATTTAAAATAGCCATTTTCTATTAGTATTTTATACAGTATATATAGTTTATATATATATATATATATATATATATATATATATATATATATGAATATATTTTAATGTCAAATCTGAATTTTCAGCAGCCATTACTCCAGTCTTGTTTAGTAATTTTGCAGAAAGCATTATACATGTTGTCAGGATTCTTTAAAAGTACAAAATAAATAAATGAAAAATATATTTGAAAAAATAATATGTAACAATGTAAAAGTCTTTAATGTCACTTTTGATCAATATACTGCATCCTTCCAGAATAAAATTATTAATTTCTTCAAAAAAAAAAAATCTAACTGTCCACAGACATTTGAATGGTAGTGTATTACAAGTGTCTTGTAAACCTTTTCCTTTTCTCGGGTTCCAAATGGAAGAACTGTTAACAGGGACTTACAGGTTCCTCTGAGAATCTCATTTTTTTTGGGAACCAAGAAGCTCAAATGGGTCCACTCCACACTGCAAAAAAAAGAAAGAAAAGGAAAGATACTTGAGGCACATGTAAATTAAAGAGGAAACATTTAGGTCTTCAGCCCTTTTACAGCCTTAGAAAAGGCTTCAGTCTAAAACAAATTTCTAGTCAAACTATGAGTTGTAAATATTTAACGAAAACAAACTGCATTTAAATATTTAAAACCAGAGCAAAATATCTCCCATGAAAATTGCTAATCTATTTGACACATCAACAAACTGATCATGTATCCAGTGAAAGAAAACTAGCAGAAGATAATGACAGATGCTTTCCTCATCCAGCAACAAGTGTTTACACGTTAAAGTTTCGCAAATCATTCTTTTTCAAACAGTGTACCAACTTCGGCTGAACGCTTCATTCGTCCAGCTAATGACTGCTTGCATTTTGTTGCCACATGTTCAGTTGTTCTGTAATCAGGCCGTAATTTACTATTTTAGCTCTCTGAGCACTAATTCTGTGAGAAGATTAAGTGTAAACATTATTTGCGGCTGGCACCATCCCGCTGAACCGATGCTGAGGCCTGTAAATATGTGAGCTCTTAACAGAAAGCCACAATCACATTGCTCTGAATACACCATTTTCTTTGCTAATGAGCCGTGTCACACCACCATGCCATGTTTACGTGGAAAAGGGTTCACCTCTTCAGGGCGCTGATTAATCTGGGAGAAGAAGAAGAAGAAAAAAGAGGAAAGAGCAAACCACACGTGTAACACACACTCTATCTCTGTCTTTTCTAGACTGTATACAAACAGTCTCTATCTGCCAATGCCTTCTCCATACACTCTATGTAAGAGTCTGTCAACTCAAATACAATCAGTTACAGACACAAACACACATACTTACACAGGATAAAGCTGATGATGTTTACATGACATAAATCTCAATCATTCAATAGGAGAAAAATTACATAATGTTACCTAATATCACACATGTTTTTTTTTTCCTTTTCCTTTTTGTCTGTTATGTTTTAAAGCTTCCATAAACATTGCATGCAGGTTTCATAAATGAACTGCTGTTTTCGAACACTTTTTTTATTTATTTTTTTGCTTTGTTGATATTTTCAGAAAGAACATTTAATCATTCTGCAGTCTCTTGGTAGATTTGTACACACACATTTTAATAAGGATATTTATTCAAATAAATAAATAAATAAAATCATGACTTCTTTCAGTCATTAACAATTCAGTGTTTTTTTAACTAATTGGTCGACTGAATTATTAAAGGACTCACGTTCAGTTTGGTTTTAGTTTTGTTTTTCTGGACTCTAAAATCGAATACTTCCGTACTATATAGAAAAACAGTATGGCAACACAGAGTATGTCCGAATACTAGTATTTGAAAAAAGGTGAAAAAGTACCCGATACTACTTTTGCCGAGATTCTGAAGTGCGTATACTGTACAGTAGACACTTTACTATCCCATGAGGTCATGCGAGAGCATTTATGAATGGAAGCGACGCAACTGACCCTGGTACTGTAGACTGTGGCAATATGGCGGATGCAGAACCCCCGAATTTCATTAATACCACACATATTCATACTATAGCCTAACATACTTTTTAACAGTACCAAAGAAAGTTTAAAACCAAATGTAGTACCTGCCTAATTGTATGATATTTGAGGCAGCATTAGTTTGTAACTCATTGTTTCCTTTTTGCTTCCAGGGTTTCTATAATGTAAAAAAAAAAGTCATAGTGACTCATTGTTTGATTGATTTGAATCACCTGTTCCTTGTTTAGCTCTTCAGCTACTCTGTAGTTGTGTCCCAAATGACACACTATACAATATGCACCTATACACTACTTATGCACTCAACCGTGCAGTGTACGAATTAAAGGTTATGAATGAAGGTTATTTTGTCTTTCGACACAATGGCCTTTAAATACGCATTTTAAGCTGCGGCAGTTTAGAGCATGAAGTGTCCAACATTACAGACTTTGTTTTTTTCGGTTAATTGAGTGCATCATCCAGGTATTTAAACACAACACACTACTCCCACTTTTTATACTAAAAAAGAAGTAATAGAATAGTGCATAAGTATGCAAATTGGGTATTTATGGCTCTTAGTTTGAATCAGTCTTTGTCCGTTCTAATCTAAGATAAGTTGGTTGTAATTGTCTTGCATTCCTTTATCCTCCTGAGCTCCTGCGTGTTTGCCGTTTTACTTTTTTTTTTCAATTAAAGTGACTGATGCGTATCCTGCCTTAACTTCTCTTCCTTACTGCAACCAACTGAGACAAACATCATACTGTACATCCCTTGTGGGTCAGTCAATGAAAATTAACAAATCCTTTTGGTGAATGAATTCAAGAGAATCGAGTCGCTGTCTGAGATGAATCAAAACCCACACTAGCATTTATTTTATATACAATAGCTTCATTTTACATATAGTCGGTAAAGAAAAGGAAAAATAAATAATTTGATCAATTATACAAGCATTTTTCCAATATGGAAACTAAGAAATGGAATAGAGTTGGCTGTTTTGTTCATGTTGTTTTGATGCATCCGGTTTAAGGCCTTCCAGATAATTTCACCATTTGCAACAAATACAGATACAGTACATACAGATATTGGCTTTGTGATAAGAACATATCATGCTTGATATGCTTCTTTTTCTTCACAGTGAAAAATAAACAGCCCAAGCATATAAATGGAAATACAGAAATTGTAATTCAGAAAAGAATATCTGAATGATTCAGAAACCCCTCGCTGGCCCCTCCATGTCAGAACATGTTTTTCATGCAGAGACTGAGGGATAGATTTTATTACACATTAAATGAGACATTTGATTCATATGCAATGAGAGAAGTACAGTTGTCCTTAGCCTTTCCGTCTCAAATATTCCCAAAAAATATGTTTACAATTATAAGGTTTCCTTTAATATTATAATCCAAAACATCATAAATGTTCTGAATTGATTGAGCTCCCAGTGATTCATGAATGACATGATGTCTTAATAAAAACACAAAACAACAAAGTAGTCGTTGATAATGTGTGAGGAGAGCCGCTGCAGGAACAAGGCAATGTGATTTTCCCCATAGCCTAAGCCCACGTCTACAAATAAATCTTTGTATTTGTTGTATCTGACTGTATCTGGCTGTATTTGTTGAGCAGTAACGAACCATTTGTAAACCGTTAAACGCAGGACCAACATATCATTTGTTGAACAATTATATACAATTTGCACAGAATTTCCTTCCATACAGATATAATTAAACCCATGAGCGATGTGATGAAAAACAGTCAAAGCTGCAGGATTTGGGTTTAGTCTAGCAATCAGCACTGCTTCTTTTTTTGACATGTACAGCTGGAGCAAATATCAGAACACATCAACCTCAGCAGGCCCAATGATAGATCTACAGTTCAATCTTACTCCATCTCACAATCCCTCTCTGGTGGATGGTGGAAGAAGTAAAAAATATTCTGATGCAGCTCTTGCTAAATACTACTGTAGTCGTGCTATTATTTGCCGCATGGAAACCCCATAGTCAGTACAATCTAAGAACAAACAATGGACTGTCATGATTGAACATGTTTAATCATTTAAGATCAATAAACACTACATAATACGGGAACACTTCAAACAATTCATCTGAAGCCTTAAACAAGTGATACTACAAAACAAAAAACCTTTGAAAAATGAATGCTTTTGAGGAGCTGTGTGGTTTTATTCTGCAAAAGATAAACACCAGTGAAACAAAAATGGCACCAATTCGAATGTAAAATGCTGAGCGGCATTAATTTGCATGCGCTTTCTTTGTCTTTGCACCTGATTCACTGAAGGAATTATGCAAATCATACAACAACGCTCTCAACACGCAAAACAAATGTGTTATAAAGTAACTTTCCTCACGTTTGAAGTACTTTATTGTGGCCTTGCTGCAGTTCAGGAACTCGACTACATCGTATGCTAGAAATTGGTCTACTTTTAACCTTGTTCATCATATGATCATAAAAAAATAATAATAATAATTATGCGCTAAAAAAGAACACAAACACCAAACATTTATCGCATGCTTCTTTTAGTATTGTACAACAAAAATCGGTTCTTCTAATGGCATCACTGTGAAAATCTAATCTGAAAATTTAGAAACCTTTATTTGTAGGTCAAAAATCCTCATTTGCACAGAAAGGAAGTGTGTTTGCACTTTGCACTGAAAAGAATTACAGCTTAACCAATACAAACAAGCATCTGGTTAAACTATGTTTTGGATAGTTAGTGAATAAGACGCAGGTTTTGTGCTGAAATACTATCCTGTAAAATTGTGTCAAAAGTTAATTTGTCCTTCTACGATTTAAATCCAAAATTTGCTTTCAAATACTCATTCAAACCATTTGGTTTAGTGGCAGACGTGTTGATTCAATGGTGCTGAATCCTGTGACATGATCAGAATAGACACACACACTGATACACTCCTTTCCGCCTACATGTCCTTAAATTTCTCCACAGTTTTCTTTCTTGGCTCCTCTCTCTCTCTGTCTATTTCTCACTTTTCTTGCTGTGGTAAATCTGGGAGACCTTAGGCCTACTAGAAGCTTACTTATGTCCCTCAACGGGCCTCTTTACCCAGTCTGTAATTAGACCTGGCCAAACACACACACACACACACACACACACACACACACACACACACACACACACACACACACACACACACACACACACACACACACACACACACACGCGCGTACCTCAAACCAGGATATGACATCAGTGTCGGTTAAAAAAAATGCCCCATCCAAACACAGCATAGGCTGGCATCTCTGTGATGTAGATGAGAAGTAATTTTGAGCCTATAGATTTATTGCACACTTCCCATCCCAGACATCTGCGGTGGAGCACACAGCCTTCACCAGTTGCCTATTGGCACCACAAGGTCAACCTACCATTAGTCAACACTGCGGACCAGCAGTTAGACATCCATTACCTATACTGTGCATCATAATCGAGTAGCTTGGCCAAGGTCAGGTTTGCGGGTATAATTAGTGTGATTCATTGTGAATTGGGTTAGAAAGGTGAACATGGACAGCTGAAATTATATAACATGTAATAATAAAGGTGTTTTGCAGCTGATCGATCTAAATTATAACATACCGGGACAGTGAAACATCTAAGAAACACTGTAATCCGCTCTTGGAATGCCATTTATCTTACTATATTTGCTCCAAAGCCATAATTATGATGCTTGGATTTGCACCGTATTTTTTTATTAAATGATAAATGACAGCTGTTATGATAGTTATGTTATGATAGTTGTTTTGTCCATTTAGTCTCATATTCCTCAGATGTAACATATAAGAAAAAAATAGGACAATCTCTCTTTACTGTCAGTAATTGTTGGTATGCAAAATG
Source organism: Phoxinus phoxinus (assembly GCF_949152265.1). Taxonomy (NCBI): domain Eukaryota; kingdom Metazoa; phylum Chordata; class Actinopteri; order Cypriniformes; family Leuciscidae; genus Phoxinus; species Phoxinus phoxinus. The sequence goes on from NC_136894.1 coordinate 9,680,588, forward strand.
TAAAAGTTTAAAGAATTAACAAATAATAACAAAAGAATAATGTAATAATACACTAAAAATAAAAACAAAATAAAAAATAAGTGAAATAAATTGGATATTATATTAAATATGCTTATAAGTATACAATTCAGTGAATGCCTAAGTAAATATAGTTGTGCATTATATTAAACAGTATTGTTTGGACACATTAATATTATTTTGAAAGAGTTAATATTTGAAATTAATTTAAATTAAATGCTAAAATGACAATATTAACTACACCATTTAAACATTGGAATTTTACAATTTAATACAACTGAAATCATGTTTTTTCTTTTATGACTGAAATATGTGTGGTCAGATGTGCCAGATGAGTGTGTAAAAGACTCTATTGTGTATGTTTAGATCGCCACCTGCTTGTTTAAACGGTGCACTGCACAAGGCTGAAATTCATTGCAATAACCAAGTAATACGCTAGGGGTCACGCTTACGACATGTCTGAAATACACAGGCCACCTCAGCAGACTTTGACTCAAAACTAAAAAAAATAATAATAATCATCGTGCAGATAAAGAAACATGGGGACAACATTAGTTGGTTTGACCTTGGCTTGCATGACCTGATTCCATAAACAGCAAAAAGCCAGAAAATAAAACATAAGATTAGTCTGCACAATAAAACTCTCTCAAATTAGTTTAGAGCTATTTTAATTGAAAGTAATTCCCTCTGTTCCAAATTAACTAAAGGTTTAAGTTCTCATCACACACCCTCACACAGTTGCAAATCGGTCTGCCAACATCTAAAAAATCTTTTGATTACAAACCCTAAAATGTGCAGCACATCGTGGCCACTGATTGGCTCAAATGACAAATTAACTAATATCCACTGGATTAAAACATCTCTGATGTTCATTAATACATGCAGAGATTCCCAACTAAGGCTTATGCATTTGGGTCCTTAAGCAGATGCCAGAGAGATTTTTATTTGCTTAATGTAAAAAAATAAACAATCTAATCATTTCAGATGAGAATATGGAAGTGGTCATGGGCTAGGGAATGTTAGCACCATGTCGCGTAACGCGTTGATCAATACACCATTTCATGTTGCAGTTTTATTGGCTGGTCAGTAGACACAGGTCGTATAGCAGCAAACACACTGTAAGACGATCATTGTACATTTCTGACACTTTCAGAAAATTATTGCAGGCTATCTTTGGTTGCAAGACTGTGACAACGGCCATCTTTGAACCTTTCTCACTGTACGACGTAGGACAAGCGTTCAGGAGCCACGACCACAGATATCACCATGATTGGTCATCTTTCGTTTGGGACAGCCCAAAATGTTGTGGTTATAAGTAGTAAATGGACACATGAAATTGATTGGCTGTGGAAGTTATATTGAAACAACCAATGAGAATGCAAAGAGAGTTTCTTGGCTGAACTATTCATTTCATGTGCAATATCTTGATCAGTCCATTTTGCATTCGTAATCCGTATTATATGGATGGATGGATGAGTTTGGTGTTGATGAAGGATCACTTGATCCTTCCTTACTGATGGGACTGTGAGGAAACACCACACTAATGGATTGTATTATTCAGTTCTCACAGATCATCACTTGTTTACGTCATTAAACAAACCTCCCGTTCCAGGGAATTGAAATAGCCCTGGTAAACAACACTAAAACACATCCAATGACTGCAGAAACACCCAGGATGCCCCCCTGTTATTCCTCGCACTAGTGAAATGATTCCAAATGTTTGTGCAAAATGGTATTTAGTTGCTAGGAGACATGTTTACCTAATTGCATTAATTACATAGCAACGCACAATCTTTCCGCAGTTCTGCTTTGATTTGACTGATGGCACATATGAACATATCAGCACCGAACACAGATATCAAACATATAATTTTTTTTGTATAGCAATTAGGGTTGGCTTCCATTTATGTGCAAATTTCAGATGGATGGAGAACTTACCAGCAGACTTAGTACTGCATGCATTTATATACTTTTTATCCATCTATGACCTTTCAGACAAGTTAAAAACTCACCAGGGCCTAAGTACTATCTATAACTATAATACAATTAGTATTATTAATACTACAAATAAGGATGAAATAGTGATATAATCTTTGGCTTCAGGGGGCAGTTAAGGCCACACTACAGAACTGGAAATGTTTATTACCGTAAATTTCTCCATCACACTTAACCAGTAACCATGAAAGTGTTACGGGCATGAAATATAGTCTGTCTGGCAATGATAGCATTGCCTTTTCATTTTATATAGCCTAACATATAAGGATTGGAAGTGGATCTGCATCTGACGCGACCTTTGTAGTCACTGAGGTTGGACTGAGCTGGCATACTTTGTATTTTTGCGTCATTACACAGAATTTGGAGAGCCCGGCTGTATAAAGACGCCTTGCACAATAAACAAAGTGGGACTACCACACACAAACACGCTCGGGTACATAGGCACAGTGCAATACAAGTATGTATACTTTACTTTGCCAGAACATTTTACCAATTTATTTTGGAAAGAGAGCATATTCTTTTCAGCAAAACAATGGAAAACACAATCAACAATAATCAGCTGACTGGATTAGATAAACAGAATTTAGCAATACATACACACAATGTTCCAGGCTATGAATACAGGAATGGTCCTCACAGAAAAGCAACAAGCTCTGACCAGGTCTAGCAATTATCAAACAACCAACCATCACCATCTTTATCCTGGCATCAGGACCGAGCATGCTCAGAAACCACTGGCATATTCAATGGCTTTGAACTTCTAGCACTCCATGAAGATCTAAAAGACAGATAATTATAACATGCTCTGTAATGTAGGTTTAATGTCAGAGATTTATTTCTTTTCCACTAACTGTATCCGAAAAGACACGGCATGCTTGTTTTGATTATGAGGTGTTATTATAGTCAATTTGATTGGTTGCTCTGAGCAATACATTACAAATAATAAATAAAAATAGAAAAAGGCAGGTTTGACTTGTAAAGGATTACTTTTTAGTCCTTTAAAAAGGCTACTTTTTTAAAAAGTACGGAAATAATAATATACTTCAGTGGACACTTAATCACATGTTAATTAAATGAAAATTAAAATTTATCGAAAATATATTCTTTTTGTAGTTTGTTAGTTCTTTTTGTACATGTTATTCTAAAATGTAGTTCAAATTTTTATTGAATGCAATCAGCTTAACTTTGAACAAGAACTGTGCTTTTTTTAACCTTGTCAAATAGGCCTTAAGGGATAGTTCACCCAAAAATGAAAATTATGTCAGTAATTACCCTCATGTTGTTCCAACCCCGTAAGACTTTCGTTCATCTTCGGAATACAAATTAAGATTTTTTTTTTTATTACTGTCTATACTTATTTATTACTATAGCTGTCTCACTCCTCCATGGCTTCTATTGTTATTTAAACTTGCCGGCCCAGAAAGTTAGTAAAGACAATGTTTTAAATAGTCCAAGTGACTACAGTGGCTCAACCTTAAGTTTATCAATCGGCGGGAATACTTTTTGTGCGCAAAAAAATAAATAACGACTTTATTCAACTATTCATTTTCTTCTGTGTGGGTCTCTGAGTGAGGTTACGTAGTGTAACAGCACAGCGCTTCTGGGTTGTACGTCAGAACTTAGGCTCACTATTGGCCGATGCAGGTCTTTTGTGTGATGAGTGTGATGCTGGCCAATAGCGAGCCTACGTTATGAGTACAACCCAGAAGCGCCGCACTGTTTACACTACGTGAACTCACTCAGTGTGGAAACAAGTGTAACTTGTTAAACTTTAAGGAGGCCTCACATAACGGGACACAACAATGTTCAGCCGAACTACTGTCTTCCCGCTGTTGATATTTGAACCCATTACTACAATGCTTAACTATATAATACTTAAATTATAAATCGCTGTCAAATGAAAGAGTGTTGCCACGCGCCACTATGCGGAACTGGCTAAGATTCTACCTGAATTACGTCAGCAGCGCTGTAGTATTAAGCACACTTCCTATTCACAAGGCAACGTTTACCATGGGCAATATACAACATGCAGGAAAATGTAACAAAAAATTCAAGTGAAATTACTTTATTTTCTTTTTACTCTGTCTCTGTAATGGTCTCAACATCAATAGCTCGTAATTATGAAATTTTAAAGGAAAAAAATAAAGGATGCCTTTTTGTTTGAGTAGTTAACAACATGGTTGCCAAACTTTATTGAGCACTTCTGTAATGATTGCTCTTTGACATGAACATTTGAAAATGATCAATATGATTTACATTTTTTTAGTGCAAAATGATTGAATGTTCTCAAAGAGAAATCATCAATGAGATCATTGACACGTCAAGAAAATAAAATGAAAAAAGATCAGCCAACGTGTCCTCGCCAATCTCTTCTCATCTGCTTCCAGAACAGCAGTGGACCAAGGACACAGAAATCCTATCCATGACCTCTGTGGGTGGCCGCAGCGCTTGACAAGACGAGATAAAGCCAGGTGATCCCATAGTGGTCACAACACACACAAACACAATCCCCACCAAATCAAACACATATTTACAGACCTTTGAGTTAAAGATTTGTTTTAAAACATCTAAACATCCTATAGTATACTGTGACAATTAAATTATGTTTTAATTAAAACTATTTAAATAATGTGCTAAATACTACAGAAATTTTTTATTTCTACCTGAATAAGTTAGTTCAGGCAAAAATGTCACACAAAAAAAGTAAATTATATATAGTACTTCATTTAAAAATGAAATTGAAGCATACATATCAACATTATAAAATTAAGTAAAACCTACTCAACTTTCTGATAGTGTTCCCATCATGCATGAATAGGTATGAATTTTTCACTGTTTTCCAGCTGTATTTAAACTGTTTTATCAGTTTTGTGACATCTGGAGTTCATTTACTACTCAGAATGACACATTCATACAAAAAAATTATCCAACTAGTCTCACTGTAATATCCATTATTTACAAGCATACACTTTAAAAGCATGGCTTAACTCAGTGTTATATTATATATAAATGTACTTGGCTAATTAAAGTTTGAGTCATTTCTGCTTGGTTTAGTTTGCTCTGTTCCAAGTTAACTAAATAGTTACTTATTTTCGTTGTTTATTCTACTTAACTTAGTTGAGTAGATTTTACTTTATTCCATATGTGAAATTTACTCTTTTTTTTAAATATGCATGCAAAAACTTGCAAAAGAACATTTTAAAGTTTTTTTTTTAGTGTAGGCCAGATCTGATTCCATATAACCCAATGAGGTTTTGGGGATTTAATCTACAGGGGGAAAAAAAATACAAAAAAATGAACATACTGTGAATATTTGAATCCATTCTACACTCTAATGAAGTGTTAGGCTTCGTAAACAGGAGAGGTCACTGGGGGCAGCTTTATACTCTGTCTGGGTCTTTTCACGAATATCACTGGATAGCAAGGTTGCGCGAGTTGACCTCAGATCCATCTGTAACCAGAGACTCTTCTTACAGATCAGGTTTGAGGTGTTTTATCTTAACCGTTTGACCAGCTGAAAGTGTCGGGCATGTAAAGATCACAGTTTTTCACTTCATGGTTCAACAAGTTCAATATCTCTTCAAAAAGGCCTTGTTTACACCTGGTATATAGATCTGTGGTCAGCCAAGACACATCACTTTTCACAACTAGTAACATGCATTTTAAATGCGTGTCCTGTTACCACTTTTGAACAGAAGTTTAAAGGACGGTCTCTAATTTAGACACATCACTCACTGTCTCACTCATTATATCTTCCACTTTAAAGTAAAAAAAGAAGAAAGAAAAAGCAAACATGGAAAAAAAAATGTGTTCCAAATTTACTTGAATCAAGGTGTTAGCTTAATTCTTGAATATTTTAATGGAGTAACATAGTTTTTTTTAGTGGTCTGTTCATTTTAATTCTGGACCTTTATCCATTTAGCGCATATTTACATAGAAAAACAATGGCATAGCATTGCAGTGGAATGTAAAAACAACACAAAAAAAACACTATGTGTGGACAGGTTCTAAGTCAGACTTGTTTAAAGTGAAGTAATCCCACTCTAAGCAATCAACAAATCACAAGACTCACAGAAAAGCCCTCGTTTCTGTGTTTAAACATTCACCTAAACACGGTCAGGAAGAAAATCTCTTGTGCTGTTCATGCTCCAATTACAAGTGTTTCTGTTTACGCATTCATATTATGCAACGCGAGAAGGCCTTGGCAAAGATTTCACTCACTAGGTACAAAATTATTTTTTTTATTAATCTGACAATCAGAAATTAGATCTTAATCATTCATCAAGGAATACATTTTGATTGGATAAACTTTTCTAAACTTTTTTTTATTTGTAAACATATATCTCCGTACGGGCAGATTCAGGAAAAGAAGTGATCTAAAATACATGAGTAAAGCAAAATAAAAATAATAAATTATTGATTTAATCTGAGACCCGTTACACCAGGTATTGCTGGCCCTGAGCGTTTGCCACAAACATTCAGAACATTCCCCTAACAATTCATTCAAAGGAATGTTTCGGTTTAGTATTATTTAATATAACTGACCTTCCCAGAGCTTTTCCAGTGGCTGAAATATATTACTAACTATAAAAATAAAATAAAAAAGTTAATAAATACATAAATAAATAACCCGATACTTTCTGATCTCTCCCCAATCTCATTGATGTATTAAAGCTGAATCTGCTTTGGTGGTTCGTAGCCTAGTAGCCTATGATAAACTGACAGCTGTGTGTAAAAGGATATTCGACTTGGTCGCCAAAACCCCAGGATGGATTAGCATGTACAGTACCAATGCAATGTGGTCATGTGCACTTTCAACCATCTCCAAATGTAGTTAGAGTGAGATCAGATTACAAATCATTTTGGACCCTGTAAACATATCTTAATGTCAGGTGTAAATGGGGCGGACTGACCATCCGCCAAAATCCTGTCATTATGACCACAAGACTAAAATCACAACTGTCAAGCCACAAGATGTATTTACTTAAAGGAGGAAGAGAGATGGATTGCTTCTCACACTTCTACAGAGCAAGTATGACAAAGTTATACACATTTTTATCAACAAAAAAAAAGAGCGAGAAAAGATCCACAGTCTCATTGTGCCATGATCCCATTCAGGCAGGTTTCAGAGTGTGATGCAATACAGATAACTAAAGAAAGGAATGGCTCCAAACATGAGGTCACAGGGCGAGGAACAGTGGTATCATGTGGTTCCATACACACAGCGCTGACACATAATACTGAGGAACAAATAGTGCTGTTTTTTTAAACTGCATTTCCTCTCTTTCTGGATCGAATGTCCCCACCAACAAAAACAGTCTCGTGTATTTGCCGTGATGAGCAGTCTCATCATTACCCGAGATACAGAGGATCAGTGGATTCGCAGCACTTAAAAGTGGGCCCACAAAGCAGACTATAGACTTCAGCAATGACTGTGGGGCACTGTACTATGGGAAGAGTGACATAATGCCCATGTTTTATTTTCTCCACTCCCTCTTTTACGATTTTGCATAAAAATGAATGAATATTAGCACAAGTCTCAGTGTGTCTCAAATTACCGGATTATCATTTTAAGGGTTTCAGGTTTTTTTTATACTTTATCTGTGCTCATATTTGATATGAGAGCTGCAGTGGAGGTAAAACATTAATGGATCAATATTCTCTTACAGGTTCGAAGTAAAATGGGTCAATAAATTAAATAATGTTTAAGTTAACTATATTCCATGAAAATTAGGCTAACTGTTTACTAGCTAAAAACTTTTCTATTAAAGGGTTAGTTCACCCAAATTTTTTTTTTAAATGGTCATCAATCGCTCACCAGATGACCGCCATGTGAAATGACTTGCCTTAAAGTGACTTTCTATCTATGCTGCCTTCCAAAATCAATCAGATGAAGGTGTCTCAGGAGACAGGAAGTAAAGATAACATTGGATTCGGACGTGCCTTTATGCCTTCCTATGCATTCTCCAAAGGCAACATTTTTAAGCTTTCGAACACAGCCATGCTCAAGATGATCTGCTGAAGTTGAAACTGAGCATCAGAATGGGGTAAAAGGTGACCGAGTGTGGTATGGTTGTTGGTGACAGACAGGCTGGTCCGAGTATTTCAGAAACCACTGATCTACTGAGATTTTCCCGCACAACCACCTCTAGGGTTTACAGAGAATGGTCCGAAAAAGAGAAAATATCCAGTCAGCGGTAGTTCTGTGGGTGAAAATGCCTTGTTGATGCCGGAGGTCAGAGGAGAATGACCAGACTGGTTTTGAGCTGATAGAAAGGCAACAATAACTCAAATAACCACTCATTATAATCGAAGCATGCAGAAGAGGATCTCTGAACACACAACATGTCGAACCTTGTAGCAGATGGGCTACAGCAGCAGAAGACACACCGGGTGCCCCTCCTAAGAACAGCAAACTGAGGCTACAATTCACACAGGCTCACCAAAATTTGAAATTTGACAATAGAAGATTGGAAAATGTTGCCTGGTCTGATGAGTCTCGATTTCTGTTGCAACAATCAGATGGAAGGGTCAGAATTTGGCATATACAACATGAAAGCATGGATCCATCCTGCTTTGAATCAACGGTGTAATGGTGTGTGGGGGATATTTTCTAGGCAGACTTTTGGCCACTTAGTACCTGAGCTGACCGATGCCCATCTCTTTATGACCACAGTGTGATGGCTACTTCTAACAGGAAAACACCCCATGTCACAAAGCTCAAATCATCTCAAACTGGTTTTTTGAACATGACAATGAGTTCACTACACTCAAATGGCCACCAGTGTCACCATATCTCAATCCAATAGAGCACCTTTGGGATGTGATGGAACAGGAGATTTGCATCATGGATGTGCATCAACAAATTTGCAGCAACTATGTTATGCTGTAAATCTTAAAGGGTATATTTAATATTCCTATTCAATATAAATCCTGCAACCACTAAAATAAATGTATTTTTTATGGAAATACTGAAGATATTCAGTCTTGCCCTTTATTACACTGAATTCTATAGAATCAATGTTCAGTACAGTTACAGTGAATATTCTGAATGAGGTGGATAAAGTGGCAAATTTGTATTAATACAGACATATGCCAACTGCCTTCAGATTAGAAACTATTTCAGATTTTTAATTTCAGATTTCTAGAAAATATTGCCTTACGGCAAGATTAATCTATTTTACATGATGATTACATTATAATAAAACATTTTAATTTTATAACATAAAGTGCGCATGTTGCAGTTATTGTCACAAGAAGCTTAGAATATATATTTAAATAAATCTATTTGCCTTTTAATGGAATCTGAGTACAAAACTAAGTAAACATTAAAATATATGAACATTACAATTTAAAGAAAGGAAACCCTATAAACCAAGAGAGAATATTAAGAGAAATAGACAGAAAAGAGAACTAGACAGCGGGAAGAAAGATGAAAAGAGTCCTGGAAGCTCTCAAGTCTGCAGATGTTGGCCTAGTCCAGCCCACCCACGTTGGCCCCAGTGATCTCTGATGGTGATGAATGATGATGTCACAAGAGCTCAGGCCAGAAGACAAGAGGAAAAAGCTTATCATCACTGATGCAACAAAGCGTAAAGTGAACACACACACTCACACTGTATATGTGTGCACTTACACCAACACACATCCTACACTCATCACCAACCAGTTAAGCTTTCTGCATTGGCAAAACTAGTAGCCTAGATCCATGAATTTTAAATTAAGCAAGTATTACATTTTAAGATGAAGTTCTCCAATGAAAGTTATGAACAGAAACTGTTATTTGTAGCAGTATGTGCATGTAATAATTATGCAAACAGTACAAAGTCTTTTGTATTTCATTAACATTAACATGGCATTTAAGGTTAAATGAATGGTATACAAAAGGTAAATACACATTTTATGCAAATATGCTAAATAAAAATAAAATACCTATGTTAGTATAGAATGATTATAATAGCGAAAATGCTTTAATTTCAGGGCCTCCTAAAGCAGAATAAGGAAACATGCTGAAACTTGCTTAATTGCATTCTTATATAAAAATGTTTTCAATATTTACATGGGTGGTCAAGTTTACCAGTTTATTTATCTATTTTCTCTCTCTCTCAACCAAAATGTTTGCTGTATGTTACTGAATGAAAAAAAAAAACGTCTGGAATCTCTGGATGTCCTGATTTATCATTCTATCCCAAATTTGTAATTTCCAAAATATAGCAATATTTGAATTTCACTCCCTGGCGGGGCTTACCACTGGAATGATTACAGAATCAAAGCTATATGCAAAAAAAACATTAACTTTCTAGATTCTCATTCTTACTCAACTTTCCTTTTGGAATCTTCATTTTTAAGGCTATATAGTTCAGTCCCATAGATATTAGGACCCCCAATGTGACCAAATTGGTCAAGAACCAAATGGTAACATTTTAATAGCTGATAGTTATTGTGTTTAAAGAAGAAAGATTGAAGATCAAATAACAGTGAAACTAAAAATTTATTTTGTTTTCCTCTATCAAAACAATTGAATACAACACACCTCTCTGAGTGCCAAAAACTAAATAAATTCCAAAGTTTACATGTCTTTAATTCAAGAAGTGTCAAACAAATCTTAATGTACTAATTTTAGATTCTTGTACTTGGAATCTTGGAATCTTTTAAGGCCCCTGCCCATATGGTTCAACATCATTGATATAGGGATGTTAATGCTGTAACGTGTACGATAGCTTCAGATGTTTTTAAAAATGAACCCATTTTTCAAAGATCTATAAAACTGATTCAAATATAGATTCTTATAAATACACTTTTGAGGGCAAGTTAATGTGCCTCAACTTAACCATTTTCAGTGGATTTGTGGTACGCAGAGAGTAGAAGAGTTGTAGTCACATTTTGCTTCGTTTATACTTTTGCAGTGATTTTTAAAAATAATAATAATAAATAAATAATCTGATCTATATGATGGAAGGTTATGTCCAATTAATCCTGCTACCACAGCACTATAGTCTAATATTCATGTTGACAGCTATGCGCGGCTTATAAATCCTGCTCTGGTGCCTTGCTTGGATTTTCCCAAATGTTCCAAAGACTGCGTTTTCACTGCCAGTTGAAAGAAATACACAGCACCACCTCAAAATAGTATCAAAGGAAAGCAATATATTAATGTGTCATTATATCTTTTCCCTCAAAACTACTGCCAACTGCCATACAACACTGCATTCTGTGTATCCCTCAATGCTACTGCCAGCTGCCATACCAAACTCCAAGTCATATTTCTCAAATGAAGTGACAGAACCAACACATCCTTTAATGATGGAAAAATACACCATTGTGCCAGAAGACACTAAATCTAGACATCGAAGGGACTAATCATCAACTCTGCATTAATAACAAGGATTAAGTGTGCTCAGTCTCTGCTGTCATGAAGGTGATGAATGCCTCAGCCCCCACATTCACGTACACACTATGCAACACAGGTAACAACTATGGCGAAATCTGCTGTGCCTGCCGCCCGAGAGTATGAAGTCAAGCAATTTGTGTTACTATGATAATTCAGGTCGAATGTCTTATTTGTTATTTAGCTCCTTCGATGCATTGAGACATCCCTTCCATCCCAAAAATTCAGTTTTCATGACCAGCTCCCTACACAACATGATAGTCCAAGTAATGAATTTATTAAAAACGTGACAAGATTAAGGGGTTATAGCGATCAAAGAGGAACCAAAAACCATGTATCCAAAAAGTGAGATAATAGCCTACTCCTATGTTATCTCACTTTTCAGACACACTTTGGGAGGCGATACTTGAAATGGGCGGTGGAGGAGGTTTAGACGTTCCAGGCTTAAACAATAATAATGCAAATGAACAAACAAGCAAAGACGATACATTGCATACTCTCCCATCGTGAGAGTACACCCTATACATCCCTTACTGCTGATTGGCTACAAGTGAAGTGTGCTTTGGTGCTCGGTCCGATTCACTTTTCAACAGCATTTTTTTTTTTTTAAACTTACTGCACTTTTAAGACATAAGAAACCTTCATTGCTAGGTACAGAAATTATACAGGATTTATTTTAGTGCATGTGTCAAAACAGACAAATAAGAAATATGGCTATGCCTACACCTGGAGCGTCTTGTCCTAGGAGACTATAACATAAAATAATAACAACACAAGTTGCTTTTTACTGTTTTGTTATTTGATATGTTGCGGTTTTCATAATTAGCAGACAAAGCTATTACCATTTGGCTGCTCAAACTTGCTTGTTGATGATTGAAGTGTAGGTAAAATGGTGTTTCACAAGTCTTTAAGTCAAGCCCAAAATTGTGTGTAACAGATGTGTAAAGAGTACCTGTGAAAACACAACTTATGTAAAAGCAGAAATACCTTACAGCGAAAATGACACCAAGTTATCAATTTCAATACCACTTCAGTAAGAGTAACCCAAGTCCTGAATGTAAGTCTCAAAGATGCACAAGTCCTCAACACCAAAGATATATCCCAGCGAAAACAAGAAACAGTTGATTTGTGACTGTACAAAACTGTAGGCCTATTTCCATAAATCAAGGTCAACACAACAGCCTCAGTTAAACTCAAGTGCCTAAAAATGGCATAATTAAACCAATAGCCTATCATTCAAAAAGGTCTTTTCCATAAAACGGATAAATAAAGTAATTTTTAAGTCAATTTAGCCTACCCTAAATCGTCAACGCCTACTTGCACCGGACATGCTTAGTTCCGGCCTCATCACTGGCTGCAGACATGTCCTAATCTCACACAAGGCAAAATAAAAGAGTAAAAGGCAAAACACACAAGATATACAGCATATAGCCTACCTCCAATATTGCTTCTTTTGAAGCAGAAATAAACTGCAGAAAAAGCCATGCAAAATGTAAGAATTTGTTACTCTTACAAATGTATTGGATTAAAGAGTAGCTACATGCTTGTTCAAAAATGTAGTCAAGCAGTGTAATAGTTGCTAATTTTTTGTACCATAACTACTTACATTTACTACTAATGCAAATGTAACATGAATCTCACTAAAAGAATCCAAACCCAGAAAGGGAACTTTGCCTCCACATGTCCACCATGGCCTAAATGAAAGAGAGTTTAAGAAGTGCCCTTTTTTGGCTAGCCTACAACAAATGAATGTTTAAATAATTGTACAATCTTACCTGTATCTTAAAGCTTCTGTTTAGAAAAAGTCCACTACAATGTATAAAAACAGTCGAACACTATTAACTTTGAAGTCCACTGAGGTAAATTTCACTATAATCGATTCGAGACACAAGATGGCGCCAGTTGCGCCGATTCTGTTACCCGGATGGAGCGGACTGATACATCAGCATTGCTAAGAGCGACGGAAAATATTATGAAATATCAGACCCTTTGAATGGCGCGATTGACCAATCAGAATCAAGTATTCCAGAGCGCAGTGTAATAAGGTTGATTAGTTGGCTACTGTCTGAAAATAGGCACAAGCTGGATACAGCAGGTTTTCAAAGAGCCATTAAATGTATCTAAACTAATTGTGATTAATCTGATTAATCAGTATGTCATGTAATTAATTTGATTAAAATGTTTAGGCCCTTATTGATTATAGTTCTATAAATGACTAAATAAATCAGAACAAAAGAAGATTTTTGGTCTGTTCTGTTGTATAGCTAATGGCTTCTGTTTGAAGAAGAAGAAAAAAACCATAGATATCAAACACAACCATAAAGATTAATTGTTTACTTAACATGTCACACACTCAGACATTAGCGCTCAGCAGGTTTGTGCATATCTCTTGCTGCACTCGGCTGAGACATGCCTGTGATAATATAAACAGATCAATGTCAATAACATCATGAAAAGGGCAGAAACACACAGTGGAATGTGGCATTGTTGCTTGCCAAAGTAAATAAAATCACTAAACTAAATCTTTAGTTCATGTTGCTCTTTTCTTAACTAGCGTACCTGCCTTGGCCATCTTAGCCATTCACTACATTCATTACAAACTGCATGCAGTATTTCTAAGACCATTCTAGTTTCCAGTTCATTGTTTACTCAGATTTCGCATTTTGGTGCTTAACATTCCAACCGTCATTTGTACTTCATTCAGTTTCTGTTTCCTACGAAGCCCAAAACTCAAATAACAGTAACAGTTTCATAATTGGATGTATTAACATATGAACCAGGGGCCCCAGAAACACTGAGGGTCTTTGTTTTACACAAGATGTGCTGTAGCTGGAGGATGAAACCATCTCAAGAGCATCTTGGTTGAATGAGAAACAGGTGTGACAGCAATTGGACACATTTCTCCCATGTCTGGGATGGGCTAAGCTGCATCAGCTGGATAGGCTCTCAAATTTGATTCAAAGTGAGCGACATTCGCTACTTTGACTTCTATATGAAAAGCTTTGCAGAGAGTGGCATATCTACATCTCAGAAGAAACCTTGCTTTGTGCTCTAGTCTTAAGACGAGGCAAAATCATCAAAATAACCAACAGGTTGGTTATGGTGTGTGTAGCTTTGTGTGTTGTTATTTTAAAAGAAGCAAATGTTTGTCTTATTCAGTCCATTTCTACAATAGATCTTCTCACATTCACATACAGTACAAATCGAAACTTCATCGGACCTCTTGTCTGGATCTTACCGGGCTTGTTACAGGAAGGATTAGTATTAGGTGAACTTTCCTATCCAGGCATCCTAGCCATGGCCCTATCATGATTATCATGATTAATTGTGCATCATTACTGTGAGAATTGTTCCCACATGCATAGAGACGGCCCCCATCTAACCCACACTTCCAGAGCTGAGAGGAATAGCCAAATATACCCTCGTTGGCTTTTTCCAACGGGTTAAATCATGAAAACATCAACCTTGTGAGTTTTGTAATCTCACAAACTATTTTGAATTTAGCAAAAGTAAGTGGCAGATGATTGAACACCATGCATTACCATGAATCAAAAACTGGCAGTCTTGTTTTTTTTTTTTATGTAATACTGCAGTGTTTATTATAAATTATTTATATTTGTTATGTGAATTCATGTGCCCTTATAATCTATAATCAAAGTAACTTCCCCTCCCTACTGCCGTGACATCTCTTCTCTTCTCTGATAAGGGCTGCATCCGAAATCTTAAAAATACTGCCTTCGGAGGATGCATTACAGGTAGGAATGCATGCATCAATGCACGTCCGAACACCTTTACTGTTTTACTATTTGTTGCTATTATGTTGTTATTGTTGTGTTTGTCATTTTCAGTTATTTGTCTTTTTGCTCATTATTTTTTCATCGTTATTGTGGTTTGTGTGATTTTTTTTTTAAATTGCAGAAAGTGATATCTGAGAATCATTGTTGAACAACACAAACAAACCCATCCCTTCATTGCTCCGCCCCCAAAATGCACAAACATGCAATGCAAAAGTAGATGTATCTGTATCACAGCAGAAGCGAAGCAAAATAAAGCTTCGTAAAAAAAATATGCGAAGATGGCGAACGAACGACAAGGAAGAACAAAAAATTAACACAGTACACAAGTATATACAAGCAAGAGTTTGTTGTTAGTTGCCAGCAGGACACATTCAAAACCAATGTTACTCATGTATGGAGCAGAAACAACGCAACCGACTAATATTAAAGGACAATTCCTTCGCAAAATGAACCTAGGGGTAATTAACACATGGTTACCAAGTCGACCGTTCTCTGGGATGTGTTTTCATGATAATCGAATGTAAAGAGTTTTATCTCTAAAAACAGATTAGCTTATAACGCTATGGGGCATAGAATATGTAAAAGAAATCGCTAGTTAATACCACTAACAAGGCTCAAAATAGCCTCACACTAAAACGGTAGCATAATGAGGGTCCCTGCATGCAAACCGAAGCATTGATAACTTTGTAAGTGTACAGACAGTTTAATAAGAAGATAGTTTATAAAGACAGTACATTATGCATATACAGGCAGGAGCCATCTTGGAAAACAGTCTCAAACCAGTCGAGCCACGAACGCCGTGCTAAGTGAGCTGGTCGATAGGTTTAAGTCACAGTTCATCTCACGTAGCGGGGCGTTCGTGCCTCGACTGGTCGAGACTGTTTTCCAAAATGGCTCTGCCTGTATACGTGACGTGTACTGTCTTTATAAAGTATCTTCTTATTAAACTGTCTGTACACTTACAAAGTTTTCAATGCTTCGGTTTGCATGTAGGAACCCTCATTATGCTACCGTGTTAGTGTGAGGCTATTTTGAGCCTTGTTAGTTGTATAGCGATTTCTTTTTACTTATTCTATGCCCCATACTAGCGTTATAAGCTAATCAGTTTTTAGAGATAAAACTCTTTACATTCGATTATCATGAAAACACATCCCAGAGAACGGTCGACTCGGTAACCATGTGTTAATTACCCCTAGGTTCTACTGCTGATTGGCTATAAGTGTGTTGTGGTGCTGTCTGATCTACTAATCGCTTACTGCACCTTTATTAGATTGTTCATCTGAAGAGTCTTCATAATGCCTAAATTGCCTACTCATACTATAATTAGGGTTAAACATGGGCCTATAATTTACAATTAAGGTAGATAAATGATTTTAAATGATAAATGAATTCAGTCATGCCCTTGTGCCAGCAAACACGTCATCAGAGAAGAGATGAAATGTTGTTGCAAGAGGGAGGGGAAGTTGTTTTGATTCAAGATTATGAGGGCATATGAATTTTGATTTCATGGTGGCTTCAAGTCCAACTGTTCTGTTTAAACAACTTCCATCTCAAGTTGATGCAACATAAAATTTTAAGACATAATTTTTTGTGTGTGTGACTGAGGTTGCTGTGTTGTTTGGTAATGGTCCAAACCGTCGGTAGGTGAGGTGGAGTTACGGTACAGCAGGCTATTTGGCTCGTTGTACTGTGTTGACAGAGAGAGTTATACATTACTGCTGCAGGAATGAACCGAAGTTAAGCTCTGCCCAGGGCTGTATAAATGTATGGTTTAAACAATGACAGTTTGTTGAGAATTGACAATTGTTGTGAAATGATGCACAGCAACATAATATTATATGGAGTGATGAAACCATGTGAGGAGAAACAAATTAAATGGTGTGTAAATTACGGATTTAATGGGTTGTATTTCTTTAAGTAAACTGTTGAATTCCGAGACACACGTATAAGAATTATGTACGTAATTATGTCATCATGTACATTTATGGGATTTTCGAGGTTCACTGATCACAGCATAAATGTGAATGTTAAATAATCATGAACACGAAAATGTGTTGTTAAGTTATTAAAGTATTAACTCATATTAACATAATACAGAATGTACAGTTACTTATGAATCTAGTTTACTTACAACTGTACCCCAACAAAACCCCTTCTATTTTCTAAATGCATGTTATAGACCTAATTATGAACAATTAACTCGTGTTTTATTTGTTTATTTGAATGTTTTTCACCTTGTTATTTTTAATCAAAATGTCATAACTGGATCTTCCGGTGAAAATTACAGACTTCTTTGGTGATGTATTTCGTTCTTATCCCCTTAAAGTTTTAGTTCACCTAAAAATAAAAAATGCTGTCATTAATTACTTACCCTCATGTCGTTCCAAACCCTAAGACCTTGGACCTTATCTTCGGAACACAAATTAAGATTTTTTTTCTGACCCCCCCACTGCAACGTAATTGCCACTTTCAAAGACCAGAAAGGTATAAAGACATCATTAGTTCATGTGACTACAGTGGTTCAACCTTAATTTTATGAAGCAATGAGAATACTTTTTGTGTGCAAAAAAAATAACTACAAAAATAACAACTTTCTTCTCTTCCGTGTCACACAATACTGAGCCGGCGTTCTGACATAGAACCTGGAAGTGCTGCACTATGTTTACAACGTGACCAGCGTCCGAGACTGACACGGAAGAGAAGAAATGGTTGAAGAAAGTGTTTTTCTTCTGCACAAAAACTATTCTCATGGCTTCATAAAACCCCACCCTTGCTCTCATTTATTTGCCTTCACTTTTGAGTGCCACACCCACATCTCAACATCCAATCAGCAACTGATGCTTATATAAAGGTTCTTTATTGGCATTGATTCCATGAAGAACCTTTAACATCCATGGAACCTTTCCATTGCTCAAAAATGTTCCCTATAGTGGAAAAAGGTTCTTTAGATCAGGGGTTTTTAATCTTTTAGATGCCATGGACCCCCCCCCCCCCCCCCCCCCCCCCCATAGTGTTAAACACCTAATAATTTTAAAATTAATATTAAAAATGCATAGAATAGTCTTGGGAAATATTTAAATCTTCAATGGCATCACAGAAAAAACTCCCTTTATGAACTTTTATTTTATGTAGAAGCAAGCCCCAGCCCTATTTTTTCTTTTCGTACAACACAATACGGAAAAAAAGATCGCCACTTCCGTTTCATCGCAACTTTGATGATGCCACAGATTTGCAAACTTTGGGAAAACCAAAGTCTCCTCATTTCAAAATCCTGAGTAAACAAATAAAACATTACCAAGGAAAAGCCTGTGTTTGAATAACATAGTAAGTGGGAGTATGCCGAGTTTTGTGGATCACAGCAAGCCGCTCTTTAGGGAATGCATTTGGTAATTGAGCTTATAAATAACAGCAGGTGGTCCTTGCATCTCAAAAACTCTGGAGGCAAATCTGTTGTCAGGGATAATTATAGAGATGGAGAATAAGTACAGACAAAAGCACCCGTTTCTGACTGCACCTGTCAACACACAAGAGACACCAGACATCCTTTAAAGACGTCTTCCGTTAGACTCGTGATATTACCTGCCTTAATGTCTCAGCTTTAGTCTCGGCACACCCATGGACCGCCCACAGACTGTTCGCTGACCTTCTGATGCATATATACAAAACTAGAATGCATCGTCTTGATTTGGAAAGCTGACATTACATAAAGTTTGAATATTTTATGCTTTTTTTATTGCTGTCAAATTTCTGTGATCCACAAAATGTCTCATCCTCCAATGACTTGCAATGTTACCTGTGCAGTGTCACCTTCCTCTGGATTCCTGGATTCACAATAAAAGGAATCTGATTCATAACTTGGGAATATAACCTCAGGCACGGCAACATGACTTTCAGAATGGCAGAGTGAAAGGATACGGGATACAACGAAAATGCTTTAACATGTTGCCGCCAAAAAGTAGCTGATGTGCCTGCAGGTGAGGGCAACCCTTCACAACAATGCAGCGTAGAGTTACGAAGACAGTGAGAAAGAACTCGCTTCTTGAACTAATTCCTCATTTGTTATAAAGTTTCTGCCTTTAGCTACAATCAGTGGTCTCCATTTCAAAATAATACAAACCAGCTTATGTAAACTACTCAATTTATTGGATAAATGTTTATTTACCTGTTTGAATGTCAACTTGAAGTATTCATAAAAAACTATTATATAAAAAATAAATGTAATTCTATTCAAAAACTACTATATATGAAATGCAAATATTTACATAGCTATAGTTATTATGGTTCAGTTTTTTCCAACTTTTGTCTGTCAAATGTAGTCGTATACATCATTGCTTTATGTAATCAGGATATTTGTACAAAACATGAACCATGTTACACTCAAAAAAGTGCATACACACATATGCATACATTTATGCACGGTCATAAAAGAATCCACATCTGAAAATAGTAAGAAAAACAGCTGTACATCATTGCAATCCAAGTCAGTGTCATTGTAGTTTATAGTCCCTTTCCTTCCATGAGCACAGGGTTGTGTTGATCAGATCTGCACCAGTATGGCTTGTTCTCAATAAAGGAGAGGCGCTATTCATTTTTAGAATTGAGCTTTGAGTTTTTATTTTTGCCTTTTCTCTTCTTGGGGTTCTGCAGCGGATGATCCTTTGAGGGACTCTGAGGTGCATGAGAGGACTCGTTGTGTTGGCGTGTGTATCTCTTGCACGTGCAGGATGTGACAGCGGTGATCTTGTAGGTGCGTGTGCTGCCGTCCTGGCACTGGAGTTTAATGCGCTGGGTGCGTGTGCGGTCAGTGACGCAGCGCCACTCCTGGGCATCCCGTCTGCTCCAGTAGTGACCTCCACCGATCCAGTTGGGAAGCAGGTGGGTGGGTAGACATTCTCCGGCACACACTAACTCCTTCACAGGATTCAGGCTTGTGCACTGGCCGTCAGATATGTATTTAGTGGACCTCAGCTCCCTGCAACCGACCTGGTGCTGTTCTGCAAAGGAAATTTCATGCTTTAGAAATCAGTGGACGGATGAGGAATTATCGTAACATTTTACATGATACATAACACTTTAAATAACTACTACAGTAATATTATATCCTTGTCTGAAAGTTGTAAATAACTTTTAAAAGCTTTAGGTTTGAAGGTTATAGATTAAGTTGATTGAATTTAAAAATATAAGGCAAAACTTAGGGTAGATAGCCTAGATAGATAGATAGATAGATAGATAGATAGATAGATAGATAGATAGATATGACTAGTTAATATACAAATATATAAAAGAAAAGAAAAATTAACGAGAGCAGACATAAGCACTTAGATGATTTGTATATTGTAACATTATTATAAATATGGATCCTACAAAAGTGTATCATAAACACAAGAGTAAACACGCACCTTTTTGGTCTCGGCTCTCCGTTCGTCTTCCTCCGTTGCGTGCTCCATTTAAAGAGGCGTTGTTCTGAGTCTCGTGAGGTGATGCGACCATGTGCCCATAAAACTCTTCAGTGGCATCATTTTTGAAAGCATGACAGCTTTTCATCAGAAAACAGAGCAGAAACAGCAGCTGGTATTCGCATGTGTTCCTGGGCATTGCAAAGCAGTTCGGTTCAGTGTCTCTTTGAAAATTCAGAGAATGATTCTACCTACCTGTTTACTCGTGTATGTTTATATACCCGCCCATTCTCTGAACAGCAGCAGCGAGTGGAGTATTGAAGTGTGCTGGAAATGGGCGTGTCCTCACCCTGCTGGAGACACGCCCACCTGCAGCAACATCATTCTGCAATATGCACGTGAAAAAGGATCTTGATGTGAGCCAATCGTCGTAGAAACATGACACGAAATAATTGATTAAATAAAAAAAATATTACATTAAATAAATAACTAAGATGAACTACATTAATAAGATTAATAAATGCTGAAGAAGTAGCCTACTGTTAATTCTTAGTTCTTTCTTAGTACTTAGTAAAGTAGTTAACTAATGTTAATGGTTGCACTTTATTTTACAGTACGTGCACTTACGTGTAAGTTACAGTTTACTTTAGTACTGGGTAATAAGTTAACATGGATTATGGTTAGGTTTAGGGGTAGGTTCAGGGCTAGTTATTACCCAGTTATCGTAATTACTAATAAGTACATAGTACATGGGGAACGGGACTGTAAAATAAAGTGCTACCATGTTAACTAATGAAACCTTAATCTAAAAAAAGGTTTTCAATATTGTATCCAGGCAAATGTATTTATTTTGTTATCTGTTTATTTATTCATCTTTAAATGTATGGTTATGAAACCAATTAAACTACATTTATACATTATATTTGGTCTAAAACAACCAACCTAAATGGATGTAACCCAACAAACCAAAACCCATTTACTATGAAAAATGTGTAGATTGTACTCTTGAGGATCTATTCAGTCTGACTGACTTTTAAAAAATGACTTTCAAACTAATATAATTAGGTTATATAGCCTAAAAGTACAACAACAAAATGAAAGCATTTTAAAAACATTTGATTGTTTTGAACATTCAGACATTTGAACAATTCACTCCACACACTAAAAGAATGAAATTTTTTAAAACAAAGATCAATTTTGGATGACCTTTTCTTGAATTCCCGTGACCCCACAGAGGACAAGTGGCTTGGAAAATGGATGGATGGATTTTCTTGAATTAGATTTAGTTGAATTTCCATATTTTGCTTGTGGATTTATTGTATTCTCCCATTTTGACAATGAATTATTTAATTTGCAGCATGCTAATTTTTTTTTTTTTTTACTAATGCAAACAATCTTTTAGTCTTTTATTCTATTAGTGCTGGTTCTATAAAATAGATAACATCTATTGTGAACCTCAAATGATACCTTCCTTTCATGCAAATGAATGCAAGCTTGACAGAGTAAACTCTATACTGCAACACTCTCAAACAGAGATAGGATACTGTGCTGAGGATGTTGCTCTCTATAAAGGAGAGGTGTGAGTTTTCAAGCATTTAGATCCTCTACATGTGAACATGATGCATTCAGCCCCGGTGAGTGCTGTAAAGTACGGACATGCATGACAAAACCCATGAAACAGGATAGCCCTGGATTATTTTACCCCAAAATTATCCAAACAGGTGCCTCCGATGAGCTCACCAAACGAATGTGCATAACACAAATGACATGGAGGAAACACAAAAGCCCAATGCTCACTTTCTTCCAGCGAAAATGTGTGGCTCCCCCAAAAGTGTCTAGTTTCACTCTCTCCTCAGACATTTACGATTAATTCATTGCGCTTGCCCACAGGTACACTTCTTTGATTTGGATGAAAAACACTTTAATATTGTGTTGATTTTTTTTTTTTTTTTTTTTTTTTAGAAAAAAAAAAAAATTCTAAAGCCATTGCTGTTAAAATGATCTCTTATTACCTAAAAAGCACTGTTAGTCATATTAGTAAGGGGGGTTTATTGGGGATCACTGAATATGCAACCTCAGGGCTTGAAAGAATATCAAAGTCATGCGATACGATGCGGCATTCGCTAATTTCTGCATCTGAAAACCGGATATTTGAGATAGTCTTTTCATGCACCTGTAATGACCGTGACATGCTTATAGATGGAGACAGGAGAAGGATGAATCTCAGGGGAAACAGAGAGGTTACGGCACTGAGTTATGGGTATATTGACATGCGACGTGACAAGCGTGTGCTAAATAGACCCTCGTTTGGCCCACAGGGTGAGATAGTCCCTTGGGATGAGGGGATGTGGAGACTGGGAACAAAGCGCTCGGGAACAGACAGAGCCGTCTATAGAATTCTTAGCGAGTGCCTTAGGATGTGTGCAACAGGACCAAGTGTGGGAAAGTCCACGGAGGAGATCCCTGCTCGCACAAAACTCACTGTACTACAGTTACCTTACCACACTGCACCTTAAACGCCAAATGTTTTCCTAAATTATTTTGGGAGAATATTCTGGTATACACTGGTTAATGAAGACAAATGATGATGCATATTCATTTAAATACTTTTTTAAAACAAAAACGTTGTCAGTTGCCCACTTCATTTGGTGATCATTATTGTGGTCAAATTGTGTCAAATTTCACCTGTAAGAGGTTTGTGTTTGTAATAAACACTGTGAATCTGCTATTAAAGCATTTATGATATTATACTGCACATTCTAAGAAGTAAATTGTACACTGATGTTATATTTGAGATCATATTTGATCTTCAGAGGATGGACGCTGCCATCTAGTGGCAAAACTACTGAACTAAAAGGGATAGTTCACCCAAAAAATGAAAATTCTGTCATCATTTACTCACCCTCAAGTTGTAATAAACCTGTATGAATTTATTTCTTCTGCTAAACACAAATATTATTAGTAACCAAGCAGTTGATGGGCCCCATTGAAGTCAATCGACTTTATGCACAGCTGCACTACTTCCTGAACTTTAGCCAGCTCCTTTGTTTCCTTGTCTGCCATTATTGGACAAACTGATTAATCCAGGTGTGTCTCAGCCTGGATTAATCAGTTTGTCCAATAATGGCAGACAGGAAACAAAGGAGCTGGCTAAATTTCAGGAAGTAGTGCAGCTGTGCATAAAGTCCATAATTGGGCCCATCAACTGTTTGGTTACCCATTTTCAATGAGGATGAGTACATGACAATGTTTCGGTGAATTATCCTTTTAAGATGCAAGATCTATTTCTTTATTTGATCAAGGAAAACAATCATCCTCAATGTTTAGATAAAATTAACTATATGAACTACTTTAGAGATAGTTGTGGCCTACTTTTAAAGCAAATAATGTGAGAATGCTGATTCTTTGTAACTGAAATGTATAAGAATTTTCTGAGTGAAAATTGTTTCTAAACCAATTATTATTATTATTATTTGAAGAAATAAGGGTGAAAAGGTCTGACTAGTCATTATGCAACTTTAATTCAAAATTAACAGGGCGGGATGATTTTCGCTGAAAAATTTGTTACTACACAGCTACTCAACAGGTGAGTAAGGTATTTTATATTTATTTTATAAATTGCCATAATGAAGTTCATTATAAAGCATCATCTATTGTGAAGGGTCATATTCATCCGCACAGTCAAGGAAAGCTGAAGCGTAACTAAAACAATGTTCTTCCACAAAATGCATGCAGTTTCGTTTTTTAACGACTAGAGGGCCCAAAGTGACAGTGTACCATTAAACAAAAGCATATCATGCGGTAGAGAAAAATCCTCAAAAGCTATTATTTTTGTCACTTGAGAACAGATGTCCAAAGAGGATGTCCTTTTGTCAGTAGTTTTCATGGGCGGTACACAATGCTGTATTCTGTGTGGTACTTACACAGCTCAGAATGAGTATACAATCCAACACTTCTGTATCAGGGTTTAAGTGTCCTATAGAATGCAGAGCACCAATCACAGCACAGCTGCTGAGCCTGAACTCGATGCTTAAGGGAGTTGACCTGGCCAACGAAACGGAACTTTTGAAAACTTTCTGTTCTTTAGTCCTGTCCAGCACGAGGATCATCTTCACGGTGGTCATCATAAGGACTGTGCTGAAATGCACACACGGACAAACCCAGACAAAGAGCCAGCATTGAGCTGGCGGCCTTCTCTGCATCCCTGTTATCAGCTGGGATGAAACAAAAAACACATAAAATAAGCTTCGTAGTTCACTTATAAAACTAACTCGTATAAAAATCACATTAAATGATGAGGACATTTACAACAAGAACAAAAACGGCTTTGGTTTCATCATGGAGCCTTAAGGTCTTTTCACACTAATGAAGAGAACTATAACGATAAAGATATACAGTAGTTCTAAAAATTGTTCGCGTCTTTTGCAGCGTCTCGCACATGACAAGACGTTCTTAAAATGAGGCGCTCGAGTTAAAAGAAGTTCAACTTTCTCTAGACAGTGCGTTATTTTTGTTCCACTGCCCTGTCGCGTTTTTAAGATCAGAATGTGTTTTTGCTATTAAAGTCAAGATGACCAAATGCACAGGTAAGATTCAGTAAGATCACAATTCTTACCTACTAACCACTGGTGTGCTAATATGCTAACAATGCTAAACATACCATTGCTAGAGAGTTCTCTCAGTTTTGGTTGGCTGTTGAATTGAGCATCTCATTGTTGCACGGGGGTTTTGCACTGCCTCTTATGGGTGAACCAGTGCAGCCTCTGCCACGTCTGCCCACAGTAGACCACCTGCAAAGAGATGAGATTGTTATTGGAAATGAGGATGGAAGTAATTTTTGCCTTCACAGAAACTACATGCTAAATAGCATAAAGGAATCATTAGGCCTATACTTTGCGGATGGTCATTATATAAGATTAACTGTAATCTACAATAAATTGTTGTTAACATTTGTGAGTGTATTATTTGGCTGCAAAATTATCAAATTTCAATATGAATGGAATAATGATATTCCATGATTACTCAAGGAAAGAGGAAACATACCATTTTACAGAAGGAGCACTTTATGTCGGCACCCCTGTCCCCACATGTAGCACAGTACTCTGTCCATAAGCACCATCTGACCTGTCAATGCCTGGGTCAGAACCGAGAAGGCTGTGGGGTCGTTCCCCTGGAAACAAGAGTGAGTGTTGACACATTTTTATAATTTGGCATCAGCCATCAAGTTATGTACATCTACACTACCATTCAAAAGTTTGGGGTCAGTAAGATTTTAAAAATGTTTTGAAAGTTCAAAAGTTTGGGGTCAGTAAGATTTTAAAAATGTTTTGAAAGAAGTCTCACCAAGGCTGCATTTATTTGATAAAAAAAAAAAAAAACAGCGAAAACAGTAATATTGTAAAATATTATTACAATTTAAAATTAAAAATTAAAAATGTTTTTATTCCTGTGATGGTAAAGCTTAATATTCAGTAGCCATTACTATAGTCTTCAGTGTCACATGATGATTTGCTACTCAATAACTATTTCTGATTATTATCAATGTTGAAAACAGTTGTACTGCTTAATATTTTTATGGAATTCATGAAATCTTTGGTAACATTATAAATGTCTTTACTGTCACTTTTGTTCAATGTAATGCGTCCTTGCCGTATAAAAGTATACATTTTTTTTTTAACTTACTGACCCCAAGCTATACAGTGGTGTGTATATGCAGTAATATGCTTTAATATTAAAGCTGTGTATATGCAGCAGGGGCGTAGAATTTAGTAGGGACGCTAGGGACGTGTCCCTACCAATATCCAGTGACACTGATATATCCCTAGCAATAATTTCGATCAAACCTTAAAATATATGTCCCCGTCCCCACCAATTTCAAAATCAAACCTATATGCCACTGATATGCAGTAATATGCTTTAAGCACATAGTGATTCATTATTTAACATTATGATTAAACATTAGTGCTGTTATATCAATGAATCGAGATTAATCGCATTTAACAAATTTGTGTTTATATAATATGTGTGTGTATATATATTGTATATTGTGTGTATATATATATATATATATATATATTGTGTATTATTAAATGTGTGTGTGTGTGTGTGTGTCAGTGTGTGTGTGTATATATAATATATATATATACACACACACATATAATACTGTATGTGTGTGTATGTATGTATGTGTATGTGTGTGCAAATATTATATAAACACAAACTTCGTTGTATATAATGATATTATATTTATTTTGTACTGTTTATATTACATTGAATCAAATTATATTAACAATATAAATAATAATATTTTTATAAATAAAAATGATATATAAAATATATATTTATTATTTATAAGTTCCATATTAAATTATCCCTTTGTTAAATCAAAGATGCTTGTTTTTATGATAGACAGGTGTACTGACAATTTCCGCAGGTGCTATGCTTTGGACCAGCTGTTGCAGCAAGGTTGCTTCACAATAGGGAAAATTCCGGATACAATCACGGATGAACGTCTCCTGGTACTGAGGGAAGCCATCAGCATCTCTTCCTTTCAGAAGTTTTGGACAGAAGAAAAGTATATAATTGTGTGACTCTATTTACAAGGCCATCTAAGATGGAAGGACCATAATGATGATGTCACCTCTTCAAAAGGGCGTCCAGGTTGTCGTCACATTCCTGCAGGAAGGCCAGACCCTTCTGCAGGACGCAGCTGATGTAGTGCATTTTCATGGCCAGAACCTCATTCATGTCCTGCTGTTTCACGCATTGCTCGCAGAGCAGATCCATCCCACGGTAGCACTTCTCCAGGGCAACCACGTCCACCAATAAGGGGTTCTCCTTCACCAGCATCACCCTCTGAAAAAGCATGATGGAAAAATGTGCCCCAAAATATGGGAAGTGAATATAGCAGAGAGACACTAGCCTTACTTACAATGCAAGTTTCATGGAGGAAATATGTTCTCACGCTATATGATTCTGTTAACTGATCCCTGCTGAGTGTGGCGCTGAGACACCTTACTCATCAGAAATCACTGGATGGGAGACAGCTGAGATAGCGCACATACAGATGCCATCCGAGATCTAAGCATACACGCAAGTCTATACTATAGACCACCTGTGTTTTAAACTACACTCTGCGCCCATTACTGTTTTTACGGTCACTAGGACCCTCAATACTAGGTCACATTATCAAAACTCTTCAAAAAACAATTCTCCTTAGCTAATTTCACTAACTACCAAAACCCTCATACATGTCTCAAATCAACTTATTCTTCCATAGCACTAGCAAAGGTTATCACCCAACAAACACAAATCATAAAATAATGACCTTAAAAACACTAACAGGTAGGTATGCAAGGCATGTTTTGCATACTGGGACCAGCATGGGATGCTAGTTTTGCTGGTCCCTATGGTAAGCATGGCCTGTGGACCAGCAACATCAGCTCAATTTTGCTTGAAAACAGCCTGACCATGCTGGTCCACCAGCTAGACCAGAACTGCACCAGCTCTAACCTGCATAAACCAGGCTAGACCAACATGGAATTTATACTGCATTATGCAGAATTTTTCAGCAGAGATGTTACATGGTCCATTGTATATTTCAGTACTAACTTTAATTGCAGTTATCCCCTTTTGTGTGGTAATGAAACTTAAAGGTTTACACCTGTTGTTTAGATCCACCTCGCTGTTTTAATAGTATTTCATTTTATTAAATTTAGTATATTTAAATATGGTATTACAATTAAAATGTAGCAAATTGCTGTTTTATTATGTAGGGTTTTGAACTTTTGAACAAATGTAAACGCATGTAAACGTGCAAAATGGCCAGGTATATCGAGTTTTGATGATGGTTGTGTCTGAGTGAGAAAATAATTCATGTAATTTGAAAGATGCAATCATTTAATGTATTTTGAACCAAAGGAATGGACAATGATCAACAGTTTAGCTCACACACACACACACACACACACACACACACACACACACACACACACACACACACACACACACACACACACACACACACACACACACACACACACACACACACACACACACACACACACACACACACACACAAATGTAGACTCACCTGTGATTATTTTTGCATTTCAGTCATGCCATTTTTTTATATAATATAATGAAGATAGTTTATCAGAGATAGCAGATATGTAGAATTCCAGGCCTGTGTTGAAATGGCCTGTTGTTGCTCTGTAATATCACAAGGATATATTTAGATGGAATAAAAGCAGGAGGGGTGTTGGCTAACGCAAACTGATGCTTGCCTCAGTCATGTGACCTTGTATGGTATTCTTTATGGGTCAGTGTTATAAAAGCATAGATTGCTGTGCTCCACTAACATTGTTCAGTTTGTGTGAGCGTGGTGGTTTACTGATGCTTGAAATCTGAGTTATATAAACACATTTGGCACTCCCTATCTTGACAGGATTGAGGTTAGTAGTCATGATGATTTTGTGTAGGGGACCTGCTAGTTCGAGGGGTAGTTTAGGTTCTCTCTCTAAGCCCTGGGGTCTGGTGTAGTATTCCAACCTCGCACGAGAAAAGAAATTGGTGATCACTGTCACACAGTCGTGCTGACCTGCACAGGGTGGAAAAGAGCATTTCGGTCTTCAAGTGATTATTCATTAATAATTAGTATGCATGCTTATGTATATGAATCTCTCACCCACACAGGCGGCCATCTGAGCAGCAGTCCGTCCCACTGAGTTGACCAGATCTGTCTCTGCTCCAGCATCTAATATCATCTCTGTAATTTCAGGATTACCTGTAGGATTATTTCAGATGAGCTGGGGAAATTCAGTCAATTCTAAGAAAATAATATTTTATTCACCAAGTATGCATTAAAAGACAATAAAGATATGAATTTTTTTCTAAAAGATTTTAATTTAAAAGGATCCTTAAAAGTATCACGGTTTCCACAAAAATACTAAACAGCACTACAGTTCTCAACACTGATAATAATAATAAGTGTTTTTGAACACCATATCAGAATGATTTCTGAAGGATTATGTGATTTATGTGTGTGTGTGTGTGTGTGTGTGTGTGTGTGTGTGTGTGTGTGTGTGTGTGTGTGTGTGTGTGTGTAACACACACTTCCACTTATTATAGAAAATAACGTGTTACAAGAGTTCAATACTCTTACTTCAGCACTAAAAAAAAAGAAACACAATTAGATGTTTATCCAAAGTCATTGTTGCTTATTTATTTGCATGGTTGAATTGAATACAATACTAACCATCATGTTTACACAGTAGACACAGCACCAACATGGGGACAGGAGAGGTGTCAGTCAATATAAATGGAAAAACAAAATAACTTACCTATTTGAAAAAAAATAACTGAGATATTTTGTTGTAAATTTAAAATGAATGCGTTACTTTACTTATTGCTTGAAAAAAGTAATCTGGATACATAACTCACTTGTAATGCGTCACCCCCATACTGTACATGTGTGTATGTATGTGTATATATTTCCCATAATCCACTGTCTGGACTCATTATGCTTGATTACATTCAGCTGTGTCTCATTACCTTATTAACTCTGCCTAAATGAGCCCTGTGTGTTCTGTCATTCTTTGCGAACATTTCATAGCTTATCCTATATATAAACTGTGACCTTGATCTAATGCTTATTCGCATTTCTATATTCGGTGGTTTATTAATGACAGCTATCTGTGCAACCTAATTCTTCCATTAAAAAAAAAATGCATTAAATTACCTTGCTGGTTAAATAAATGTGCAGTCTGCACATGTCTGCTTTGCCCTTATAGGCCACATGCATGAGAGGGGTCATAACATACTGAAACGACATGAGGGAAAAGACTTTATAAATGTCTCTTGCCAATCTTTTCATCTGCATGAGCAAAAGCAAATGAAATGACATTTAGCCTTGTTCAACCCTTTCACAAATTGTGAAAATCCAGGAAATGTGTCTTCGGCGTGGTGATTCTGTCAAAACACTGGCACTTGTTGAGAGTGACATGAGCAGGGTGAGTCATAATCTTTGCTGCTCCTTGGATGAAGTTGAAAGACTGCGTTGGTGGCACAGTGAACAAGCAGCACATCTGATTTTGACAGGTGGGATCCATTCATCAGCTGCTGTTTCTAACCATTCTGGCCCCAAAAAGACCTTAAGTTGTCTGTAGGTTACATCTAGTGGCATGTATCCATTATCACACCTCTTTAAGTACCTTCTTACCTCCGTAAGTAAACATATCCGCCACTCAAGAGTCTCTGCCATATGTCTGAATTACAATGCGGAACATATGCCGTCACCAGCCCGTCAGCCACTGCTAATGTTTATATAAGGGCTGATCATCAGAAAACAACTACATAATACCACTATTTACAGTGTAAGGACTGTGTATAAGTATTAAGGCTACAGTAAAATAACATAAACAATAATATAAGTAACATTAAGTATGGGTTGTGTTTGGCAAACAACCCTATGTCTGATTTTATGTTTTGTTGTGTTACAGTTGGTGAATCCCAATGAGCTATAACCATAGTGCTTAATGACCTGTAAATTACTACCCATATTTGTCACCTTTATGTTCTTACCTCATCCAGACAGTTAACACACACATTTGGATTGCTGAGCAGCTGGGTGGCCTCTTGCACAGCACCTTTTGAGAGAACACAGACTAGAGTTTAAAACTAAACATTAGGTATCATGGACAACTCATGATGATACACCATTTTATTCCCTTAGAGAGTCTGCATACCCAACTGTAATTACTGTCTATAAAGACACTTACAGTATATTGAGGGTATTTTCAACAGTTATATTGTCTACGCTTTTCTAATTATGCTAGGATTCATTAAAATACAGTTCAAAGACCTGCAGAAAGTTGA
Source organism: Phoxinus phoxinus (assembly GCF_949152265.1). Classification (NCBI taxonomy): domain Eukaryota; kingdom Metazoa; phylum Chordata; class Actinopteri; order Cypriniformes; family Leuciscidae; genus Phoxinus; species Phoxinus phoxinus. The sequence goes on from NC_136894.1 coordinate 9,712,057, forward strand.
CCTGCACTGGGCTGCGTTTCCCATTAGCATCGCTGATCATAGAGACCACTGGTGGCAATTGTTCTATGATCAACTTTTGATCGCTTTTGAGAAACGCAACACTGGTTAGTTTATAGATAAAGTGGATTATGTGAACAAATATTACACCATTCTCTCTTCAAATGTGTTTAGCATTAAACAAGTACACTCTTCAAGTTTGTGGTCTGTAAGATTTTGTTGTAATGTTTCTGAAAGAAGTCTTATGCTCACCAAGGCTGCATTTATTTGATCAAATAATACAGTAAAACAAACATTAATATTGTGAAATCACACACACACACACACACACACACACACACACACACACACACACACACACACACACACACACACACACACACACACACACACACACACACACACACACTAGAGTAATTCAGAAATCATTCTAATATGTTGATTTGGTGCTCAGGAGACTTTTCTTATTATCAGTGTTGAAAACAGTTCTGCTGAACAAAAAAAACAAAAACAAACACCAAACCAATTAAATAAATACAATTAATAACCAGTATAAAGTTTTATAAAAAAGTTTGTTCTAAGATTTTAAAGCATTAAGATACACTGAATTGTAAAAACAACAACAACAAAAACAGAAGAAAACTAAAAATGTCCAGTACCTGCAGCAGACACCTGTAGCATCACTCTCTCTTCAGATGTCAAATCACCTTTCTTTGCAGTGGTCACACTCGACATATCGACACCAGCCGTTATTATTAATTTTAGGGATAAATAGTATATCGATGTGAAAAAAATCTTCCTTTGAACATTGACCTTATAATATAATACTCAAATGTAAAAAAAAGAGAGAGAAACCATCCTCGGATCATACCACGATGGAGATTAAAAGGAGGGGGGATGGATATCCGGTGACACGATGTGAACGAGTCATAATGAACATTTTAGCATATAAACATCTATATAATTAAAAATATTTACTAAAATAAAATCCTATTACTTTTTTAATTCAAAATATTTGTATTATTAATTGCATTAGTACTTTGTGTCGTGCAATCTACCCCTGTCAGGAGTGGATCAGTCCATCTGTACTTAACTTGCTTGCTCAACGGTCGCGTGCGTGAGATACTGAAGCTGTGCTCGACTCGACATCATCATCACCACAACACCAGGCAGAATCACAGACAGGTAAGTACAAACACATGATGGAATGTCAAAATGCAACATGTTACAATTAGCCTAAATATGAGAACAAGTCTGATTCGTGCCCCATTCTCCCGAGCTTCGTCTAAGCAGCAAGCTTCTGAGCTTTGGTTTTTAAAGTGTAACCTAGTCTTGAAAAACTGATTAATTTCGGATGATAGTTAAGCAGGTGTGCAAAAATGCCACATTTGTATCAGAACAGACGGGAGGCATGTAAGTACTGGTAAAGTCGGATTACTTATTGTAATGATTTTTAAGCACTTGCCTGTATAATCCGTTGATGTTTATCTTCATTGGTAAATCTATAGAACTGAGGCTATGTGATGCATGTACCAGCAGTAAAACAAGTGCATTAAATCAGAAGTCGACAGCTTGACCTAATTATATTGTGCCTGACACGAGCGCACAACAAATCTCTTCTGTCATTTCAGTGCATCAAACATGTCTGAAAATTATTTCTGTCATTGTCTCAGTCTCAGACATTGATCTATATTTTGAAGGGGTTACCCACTATATAATAATTATAATAAAGCAATGATAGCCTATATGCAGTGTTGGGAAGGTTACTTTGGAAAATGTAATAGGTTACAGATTACAAGTTACACTATTTTGTATATTGTAGCTATTTCAATTACTTTATTAAAGTAATGTACGTTAACTGATTACATTTGATTACGTTTCAAAATTTCTAATGAATGTTTTCAACTTGTTAATCATTTTCAAGCACTTAAACCAGGCAGGGTTACCTTGCAGTAGTACTCAACACTGATTACAGTCAGACTATCAAAATCCTTCATCACTTGAATTTAGATTATAATCATTTAATTTTAAAGCACAGCCACCACACAATCAGACTTTAGCAGCTCTTTCTACATTGAGATCATTCTGGGGTTAAATACAGAATTAAAATCATAGCAAGACATGTTTAATAGCTATGATACTGTTGTTGTTTTTAAATCGTTGCATAGCAATATAAGGAAAAACTGTGACTTGAAAAAAAAAACATTTACTCTTAAAAAAATAAAGAATACACATAAGCCCAAATAGGAAATAAAACCGTTATCAAATAAGCGTGTGTCCTTGGCAAACTGTTATTTAATTACACATTTTTTTCTCAGTAATTGTAACGGGTTACAGTTAAAACATTTTTTTATAATTAAATTACATGACGCCTTTACATGTAACTAGTTTTCTGGAATACTCTGATTGTTGATCTCAGTTGTCCATAAATATATCTTTTAAAATATGAATGGCCATGAAACAAATCATGGTCTGATTTTTTTTTTTTTTTTTTTTTTGCAATATTTAATTTGTACAGTATATAAAATGTATATCCTATCTAAGCTTCGGTCCTGTGCTTTGTCCTAGCACCTCATTCTGACTTTGAAACCAGGTTGCATTCTCTTCCAGGAATGCCATAGCCTGTGATATTCTTGGCACTGTCTGGAGCACTTATAAATCGGGACCGGCGACACTAACTAAAGAGTGTGTGTCATGGAATGGAACATAAACATTCAGCTATATGTCAACACACAAGTTTGCATGAACATCTTTTTGTGGTCGCCAGGTGCAATGTGATATATGTCCCTACTGTAGTTCAATTTGTTTGATAGGAATGTCAATCACTTATTATATAGAAAGCTAGTGCAATAACATAAAACATCAAAGAACAGACTCTGGCTCTTCCTCTTCAGAGTTTCTCACTGTGTTTCTAGTTTTCCATTGACATCAGTACTAACCGGTCCAGGGAGGAGTTTCTTGAGCTGATCTAGGTGCAGTTTACCGCGTTGTCTGTTGTAATGGATTAAGTTTGGGTGGGTGACAATCAGCTAAATCATCCCCTTTGTGGGCTCATCCTTGGTGAGCGTGCGTGGTTGTTGATATAATTTATAAATCACACGGGACTTGCACATGATGAGTACATATTGTTCAGTGCTGCGTGGATGGACTCAATGTTAGAAAAACAGTGAGCCATGGTGCACAATGCTGTTTAAAAACAATTGTTCTGATTTCAATTAAGAAACACTGAGTTCATGCAGCTGCAGCTTTGAGGACGAATCAAGAGTATTCTTTATGTACGTAGTATAATGAAATAAATGTTATTTCTGTTTAATTTGGCACAACATTTCATGTCTACGAAATCTATTATTTAAATGTTTGATTATAAAATATACATTTGGTTCCAAAGCAGCAACTTTGTTGGGAAGACTTGCCTCTGGATGCTTTTATTAGCCTATTATTTTTTATTTTTTAGAACTTTTAAATGTGTAAGACGGTATTTACACTACCATTCAAAAGTTTGGGGTCGGTAAAGGCTGCATTTATTTTTATATTTATTTAACATGCTGATTTGGAGCTCAAGAAACGCATCTTATTATCAATGTTGAAAACCATTGTGCTGCTTAATATTTTTGTGGAAATGTGATGCATTTTAATTGAGGATTCTTTGATGAATAGAAAGTTAAAGTGAACAGCATTTATTTGAAATGTTGTAAAATTGTAGTTAGTCTTTTCGGACACCTGTAATCAATTTAATGCATCATTTCTGAATAAGTATTCCTTTCTTTTAAAAAAGTCTTACTGACCCCAAACTTTTGAATGATCGTTTACTTAAAGATCTTTTTTTTTTAAAACTGAATATCAAAAATTAAACCTATTTACTCTTAATATATGTTTACAATAGGATTTATTTAACTAATATTAATTAGGTTATAAATCAGTTTTCTATATTATATTATATCCAATGTAACTAATGTTTCTTAGACCATCACAAATCATTCTCGCAATTCAGACCTTGGTACCTTCACTACCTTGGTGTGACAACTATGCATGGTGAAATATTCATATCAGCATTTGCAATAACAATGTTCAATACATCACAAAAAAAGCAGGATATAGATCTTGTTGTGAACAATTCATCCATGCATATGGTTTATTTAGACAACTTATTCAAATGTTTAATTAAAATGGATGATGACATCAATGAATTATTATTTTTTATTAAAAAATGTTTTGCTGGTAATGCACGGGTAATTCAGAGCTAATAACAAGCGCCTTTATTTACCCCACATTGTTTTGTAGATCTGCATAGTTTCAGTGTCAATAAGTTGTTGAGGCAGCTGATGGAAAATTATGATTTTTGTTTGTGTATATGTTTGCACATGTGTATACTTTGCGAGTTTGCTTGTGTACACACACACACACTCAAACACAGGGCTGTAAGTGGTGATCAGACATGTCCTTGCTGTAATACGACAGGTGTCCCAGGCTTGTGTGACTGAAGTTTACACTGTCGGGGATGAGCCCCTCTATATTTAGAACAGGGCAGCGAAAGGCTTGCTGGAGCACTTGCTGCACACTGGAGAGGACCTCTCAGCTGATGAGCTTTGGATCCCTAGCTTTTTTCCACCTAGTACAGTTCACTATATAAACAAGGTGTGTGATGATGGGAGGGTGTAGTGTAGGAAGATGCGTCAGGAGTTGTTTCATTGTTTTGATTTGTGGGGCATCTGGCTTTTTCAATAATGGATCTATCATAGCACACAAAATGGGTCATCTATGTTGTTGTTGCTGATTTGAATGTATTTTGTCTTCCTGTTTGTGAAGGACTTTTATGAATACCGGTAAGCAACAGAAGCCAGTGCTTACAGGCCAGCGGTTTAAGACCAGGAAAAGGGGTGAGTCACTTTTTATCCCAATATTTCACATTCTACCTCTTAGAAGTTTATTTTAAAATTCCTGATCAAACACACACACTGTGGAAATGACCAAACATGTTGCAGACGCTCACTCAGCAATGCAGGGTCTCAATTCTTGTTCCATTACCGGTAATAGCTTGTGTGTGTTGTTCTACTGTGTACTTCATGTCTCATACAATAGTACTGAGAACAGTGCGGACCCTGTCGTTTTGCTATTTTAGGGTATTTTCACACTTGAGTCCTCTTTTATGGAAGCTTATGGCACATGATCGGCTCAGAATGCATTTTCAAATTGCACATTGAATTTTACTACATTCATTGCAGGACACTTAATGGAAATGTGTCTTAACTGTGAGTGTAAATGCAATTAAGAAAAAATAACATTTAAATTACAATTTTGCTACAGTTTTTGCTTGAACGTGTTAAACATATCTAATAATTTCTGTAATACATTTTAATTTTGTTAACATTATGTATTCAATTTACATATGCCAGCAGCCATATCACCCTGTAGCCCAAGACTGGTTGCCCACTGAAGCTAAGCAGGGCTGAGTCTGGTTAGTACCTGGATGGGAGACCTGAGAAAAACCAGGTTGCTGCTGGAAGAGGTGTTAGTGAGGCCAGCAGGGGGTGCTAACCATGTGGTCTGTGTGGGTCTTAACGCCCCAGTATAGTGACGGGGACACTATACTGTCAAAGAGCACCGTCCTTCGGATGAGACGTTAAACCGAGGTCCTGACTCTCAGGATGTCCTTCGAAAAAGAGTAGGGGTGTAACCCCGGCATCCTGGCCAATTTTGCCCCTTGGCCTCTGCCCATCATGGCCTCCTAATCATCCCCATATACTGATCACTGTCTCCTCTCCACCAGTAAGCTGGTTACCCCCTTCCATATGTGAAGCGCTTTGAGGTCCCAGAAAAAGCACTATATAAATGTAACAAATTATTAAATTAATTATATTAAAACTAGTGTATGAAATGGCAAATGTAAATTATATAATTGAATTTTCATTTTCATTTAGCACCAAACGTTGCACAAATGTGGGAAAATAAAAATTTAAATACAGAAATGCATTGCCATTTTACATATTGCATTGTCATTTTGCATATTACATTTCAAATTGAATATTGCTTCCCATAAGCCTTCATACTCTTTAAGTGTGTGTTCACACTTGCCATGTAGTTAGACACTTGCCATTGGTTTGATTAAAACGTAAACCATTGCTCTGTAACTGTTAGTTCGGTTCATTTGAATACCGGTAAGTGTGAATGCTGCCATCCGAACCCTGGTGCGCACCAGTGATGCGCGGGTTGATCCAAAATGAGCGGGTGCCTGCGGTCACCCGCGGTTACGAGTCATCCAAAAATATTTTTTATGATATTCGGGTCGCGGCCGGTCGGGTCGTTTGAAATAAAGATGCCAATTAAACATTTGTAGTTTATATAGTACTAGACACAATTTTCTATGAAATGCATAGGTCTACACTTTATTGGCTGAATAACTGGCGCGAGGATTAAAGCACAAGCTCAGTCTGCAGGCAGAGATGAAAGTGGGAAATCCTTAATTACCTTTTGACAGGCTACTTTTAAACGCATATAGCTCAGTAATGTCAGTTTTATGTATTTTCTGAGAGGGGGCAGAATTTTAGTTGGGAAAGTCGGGGGAGAGACGCACACTTCGATTAGACTGGATAAACAAAAATAACGAAATAAATGAATAAATCAAGCCTTTATTACAAAACACTAGGCTACATCATACAGCATTGTATCCTCGCAAATTCCTGCTGCTGTTTTGACTCCTTCATACTTGTTATAAGTGCTTCAAGTTCTCAGTTGGTTAAAATACCATACATAAAAACGAGTGCATTTATCCCAGCACACAGCATTGTTTTGGATGTTCGGTAAGTTTCGTCTCAAGATAGGCAATACATCCTTAAAGCCGACCATTTAGGTTGTGAACATATCTCTATGCCTTTAGGTTCAGTATCTTCGGTGTTAAAAATGCCAATCTGAACGCTAAGCTGACTAGAAAAAAAAGACGTTTTTTTGGTCTGAACCAAGTAAACAGAACTTTAAGTGTGAACACACCCTAAACGAACCAAACTCCGACACCTCAAAAGGACCAAGTGTAAAAACACCCTTATTTTAGTGCTGTAATCTCACAGAAGTTAACAAATCGCCTGTTGCAATAGCTGCATTGTTTGCAGAACATCTTATCCTTTGTTTATATGAAATGTCTAATTTCTGTGCCTCCAGTCACAAAATCATAGGAAGGATATTATTATTATTATTGTGTTTTTTTTATTGTGGTGTACTGGTAATTTGTTATTATTGTGGCAAAAAGGCTAAATAAAAACAATAACTACAAATTGGTTCTGTTTCAGACATTTAAAGGGGTCATGACATGAGAAACCAAATTTGCCTTGATCTTTTGGTATATAAGAGGTCTTTGTACCATTAAAACATCCTGCAAGTTTCATAGCTTAAGACGTCCTCCCCATTATAAACGAATCATTTATTTAATCAAGCTCTAAATACAGCTCGTTCTGGATCCATGGTAAGAAGTGACGTCACGGTACGAAGTGACGTACCAGCGTTTGCATAATGACCGCCTCCAGCAGAAGACAGTTACGCTTTAAGCGCAAGGCAACTACGCTCATTTCGTATCGTTGTCGCGCGCCTCACAAGTGTTCAGTCGACAGACAGCGAGTGGGTCTGTGTACAGGGAAATTACGATGCCACGCAGATGTGCTGTTCCTGGATGTGGACAAACAACATCTTTGAATACGCTGCGAAAGATCCAGTCGTCAGGGAAAAATGGATGCACTTTATTTTTTGCAGACGTCTCAGTCACGGCAGTGTTAGTTTAAGCGTTTGTTCTATAAATATGAAGGATGACTTTTTTGAGCTTTGCCAGAAAACTGTTGCTCAAAGATAAGTCCGTGCCGACTATTCTGGGCTCAACATCGACGACGCAAACTGTAAGTAATGTATTTAAAACTTTAAACTACTTTTTAAATACGCTGAAAGATCCAGTCGTCAGGGAAAAATGGATGCACTTTATTTTTTGCGAACGTCCCAGTCACGGCAGTGTTAGTTTAAGCGTTTGTTCTATACATTTAAGGATGACTGTTTTGAGGAAAAAATCCCAATATGATGCTTGGCTTTGCCAGAAAACTGTTGCTCAAAGATAAGTCCGTGCCGAATATTCTGGGCTCAACAACGACGACGCAAACTTTCTTTTTACCATGGCTAAAATAAACACATTTGTATAAGAGAATCTTGAAAATATGTCGCCTTTCTAGTAGGCCTACATGTGATAGAAAATTAAAAATGTTGCCTTTATCAATGCTGCATCTTCAAATATGGCCTGTGCATGCATTTTTGTCCGTGGTACACCCTATCATTTCATTGGAATTAGTTAAATAATGTTAAACTGTTAGCTAATCCGTTTTCAAGTGTCTCGGGTTAATTTTTTTTTATTAATTCAAAATAGTTTCACTTTCCATGTGGACACGGGCTGATCCAGTCTTCGTTGTTGTGGTGATCGTTCATTTTTCTCTGATTCTGGCTCAAACATATAAGGTTTTATCATTGCAAGAGCCATCGCTTCGCATGCATCACCCGCTAATAAACAGTTGCGCCGAATCCGCAAATGTTCTGGCTGGGGGCGTTAATAATTGATGCATAGGCACTGACGTTAGCCAATCATAACAGTGGGCGTTAACACTGAACTCTTAAAGGGGAAACACCCCCAAAACAGACTGTTTGAATCAGAGGATGAGAAACAGGGTGGGAAAAGGTCATAAATCACTACATTTTAAAAGTTTTTTGTAAAAAAAACTATAGTAATACTATATTTGCACCTAAGGGAACATAATAATGAAATAAAAAAAACCATGTCATGACCCCTTTAAACATAACATGCATTACTGTTCAAAAGTTTGGGGTTGGTAAGATAATTTTTTTATGATCACCAAGGCTGCATTTAGTTGATAAAAATACAGTACCAAAAACAGTAATATTGTGAAATAATATGAAATAATTCTACAGGTGATGTCATTCCTGTTGTTTTAATTTTCAGGATTCTTTGAATAAGTTAAAAACAACATTATTTTGAAATAGAAATATTTTGTAACATTGTAAATTTCCTTACTGTCACTTTTGATCATTTGAATGCATCCATGCTGAATAGAAGTATTAGGGTTAAAAAAAAAATCGTACTGACCCCAAACTTAGTAGTGTATGGTTAAACAAAATTGGTCAAGTTTTATATCTTAAATGAAAAATTTAATTCACACTTAATTATTTAGCATAGAAATAATTGTGCAGTATTTGCTATACAATTCTAAATTGAATCTTCCATGTAGATGATTATTTGAGTGAAAGGTGAACACCGTTAGAAATTGCAGACAGCTTAGGAACGTTACTTAATAGCTTTTGACTGACAAATGTGAGGGCGTTTTCAACAGGGCATTAGTGTTATGCTTCACTGGCTTGCGCTGTAGGTGTGACTGGCTCTTCAAATGTGAGATCTCACAGGAAGACACTCAACATGTTCTTTAGCGTGTGCTATAATCAGAATTCCTAGCCAGCAGCGAGGCAAGGGAACTCATTTACATAAGTTAAGGTATAAGTGCGGCTTGCGTATTTTTGTGTGTGACCACCTGCTTTGTTTTCAAGTGTTCTTTACAGATGAATACAAATGAAGGATCAACTCAAAATCAATTAAATCATTATATTCTATATCTATACTGTGATCCTGAATCTCTGCTGTGGTAACCCTGGCTTTCTTGTGTTTTCTCTCTTCCAGATGAAAAGGAGAAGTTTGAGCCTACGGTTTTCCGAGACACAATTGTTCAAGGCCTCAACGAAGCAGGTGGTGATCTTGATGCTGTAGCCAAGTTTCTGGATGTCAATGGGTCGAGACTAGACTACCGTCGCTATGCCGACACCCTGTTTGACATCCTCATCGCTGGGAGCATGCTTGGTGAGAAGGTCCAAAAGCTTGTCACTCACATGACATCACAGTAATAGCAAACCACAACCATCTAACGATCCAATCAAATTCAAGCTCCGCCCTAAAAAAAAAAGTCTTCTTTGAGAAGCCGTTTCACTCATCTATACGTTACAATAGGGAAGAAAAAACTCAGTTATTAGTTATCACTTGTCAGTTCTGTTTCGTGCTGACTTTAATATTGCATAGTTATTGTTTTGTAGGTCCAATTTCAGAGTCATGACTTTGGTGATTGCCCACTACAGAGGATTTTAAGTATACCATCTTCATACAGAGATGCATTTAATAATCGCCTAAACTGCCATGATTACGTTTCAATGATATGTCAAACTGGCAATAAAATCTAACAGTAATGGTTGGTATTGTATTTTTTGTTTCTTTAGGTCAAATGCTAAAGAACGTTTTGGTTTTTCAGGCTGGTCCAGCTTATGCGCTCCAGAGTATTTAAAGTTGGCATGAAATGAAAATTCACCCGATGTGTTTTCTAAATGCGTTATTGATCTTATTATGAACAACTTATCTTTGCGTATATTTAATTTAAAAAAAGATGTAATCAAAATGTCATAACTCAATCTTAAAGGGTTAGTTCACCCAAAAATGAAAATAATGTCATTAATGACTCACCCTCATGTCGTTCTAAGCCCGTAAGACCTCCGTTCATCTTCGGAACACAGTTTAAGATATTTTAGATTTAGTCCGAGAGATTTCTGTCCCTCCATTGAAGCTGTATATACAGTATACTGTCCATGTCCATAAAGGTAATATAAACATCATCAAAGTAGTCCATGTGACATCAGTGGGTTAGTTAGAAGTTTTTGAAGCATCGAAAATACTTTTTGGTCCAAAATAGTGTTAATTTCGTCAGACGAGACGAGACGAAAATTTCGAAATATGTTCGTCAACGACCTTTTTTTCCATGACTAAGACGAGACTATGACGAGACTGCACTACTGTTCAAAAACGCTGACTAAGACTAAATTAACATGCATTATTGTTGACGAAAAAAGACGAGACGAAAATGTTTTGCATAAAATAAAAACTAAGATAAAATCTCTCTTCATTTTCGTCTACAATCGTCTCTACTTTTTCATCAGCTGTACGCCTTTAAAATATCCCGAATGAGTTCGCGCTGTTGCTCAAGTAACATTACGAAGCTATGGTGTTTGTTTTGGCACATACATTATGCAGGTTACGATTGTATTGCTTTCACTAAAGAAAATAATGTGCGCGCTCCGTCTACGGTTAGAATCCTGTGTGTGGCAACGATCCATGGCAACGCTCTGTTTTTCATGGCAACAGTGTGTTATACTTAGAAGCGCTAGGCAGGCTTTTTGTGTTAAATTATATTTCCTGTCGCTGCGCAGGCTTTTTGATTGTACATGACAGACTAATAACCCTTTTCTTTAAAGGCTAAGGTTATGTCCCGTTAACCGGACCGTTGCATTACGATTAAAAGCAGTATCAATAAAGTCAAAAATGTGATGTGCAGTCAAGTTCGAGTGTATGCGATGTTTAAACGAGTGTTCTCACGATACACTTGTTGTGATTCGCGGAGTTTTGACAAGTTTTATAGTCTTGATATTGTTTCTTATTCAAAAGTGGTGACTGAAAAAACTCAGCACACCCTGAAACCTCTTCCCGCGCCTTTGTAACTTCGGAGTCTGTTGGGCCCCAGCTTTTGAATTGTGATGGTTAAAATAAAATACAGAACAGTTTCATCATTTGTAAATGTGTCTCCTAAATCAGACATTGAAAACCAGACATGTTTAACAGTTGCATTCAACAAAAATCATTCAACAAGTGTATTTTGTCAGGTAATTATGACATTTTACCAATATTTGAGATATGTGAAACACTTTTTTACTGAAATGTTAATCAGAAATAATCTCAGTAATAATGTGTTATTAAAAAAAAAGAAGACAATTTTTTTTACTAAAACTTGACTAAAATGAAAAGACTTTTAGTCGACTAAAACTTGACTAAGATACCTTAAGTTCTCTTTTGACTAAAACTAGACTAAAATGATGAGACTTTTAGTCGACTAAAACTAAAAGTCTCACAAAAAAAGATATGTGAATGACTAAATATGACTAAACTAACAAGGACATTTGGCACAAGACTAAGACTAAATTAAAAATAGGTGACAAAATTAACACTAGTCCAAAAATAACACAAAATAAGACTTTATTCAGCATTGTATTCTCTCCCGGGTCTGTTGTCAATCCTTCACAGTTACGCTGATGGCGTAAGACGCTGATGACGTGTATTTCTGGTGCGCCCGAGCTTCATTTATAGACTGAGGGAGACGCACGCTGTAAAAGTGTCTCATCCGCGACATGCACATTTACGCACCATTAAAAAAATGATATCCACGCAAACAATGTAGAATAGCTTGAATATAGCGTGCGTCTCCCTCAGACTGTAAACGAAGCTCGGGCGCACCAGATAACACGTCATCAGCGTCTTCCGTCAGCAGCGTCACTGCGGAGTCCTGAACGCAGATTGACAACAGACCCGGGAGAGAATACAATGCGGAATAAAGTCTTATTTTGTGTTATTTTTGGACCAAAAAGTATTTTCGATGCTTCAAAAACTTCTAACTAACCCACTGATGTCACATGGACTACTTTGATGATGTTTATATTACCTTTATGGACATGGACAGTATACTGTATATACAGCTTCAATGGAGGGACAAATCTCTCGGACTAAATCTAAAATATCTTAAACTGTGTTCCGAAGATTAACGGAGGTCTTACGGGCTTAGAACGACATGAGGGTGAGTCATTAATGACATTATTTTCATTTTTGGGTGAACTAACCCTTTAAGTCCCCAGCCCTACTTTTTTTATTTTATTTTTTATACTCCGTTTCACTCGAATGTATCGCAATATGGCAGTGTTATAGTACTTGAGACCAGACAAGATCAAAATTTTTAGGAGCATTTGGACTTGAATGAGCTGGTCTTAACTCTTGGACTCAGACTTGTCTGGTCTTGAGCACTACACCATTGCAATACGAAAAAATATATATTTTGCTACTTCCGTTACATAACTTTAAACTCAACAAAAAGGCAAAAGGCTCTTTTTACTTAAATATAGGATTTATTTTAAAAGCATATTGAGCTTTAGGATTTTTCCTATTTATTTTTCTTCCAGTGGTCCATCTCGTACTGTTTAATGTCTCTGGTAATACCCAGGGCCCATAGAAAATCCTTATGATAGAATTCTACAGTGTACTTCAAAGTATGGCCAATAAACGTAAAAATCCAATTACACCTGTTACACCAAATCTCTCATTTGAAAGCTCATTACTCAGCATTCACATCCTGAGAACATGCTAGCCTGTTGTTGTCGTCCCATATACACCATTTTTTTTTTTGTATTGTGTATGTAAATGTGCATTTTGAGAAATTTTTCGGGATTCATTTGTCATAAGGCAAAATGGCACTAATAGTGTGACATGAATCGCTTGCTGACATAACGTGTGTGTCACGTATAAATTACAATTTGGCATAAAAGACCATTTATGCCTTGCCTTTTACCCAAGATGTGACTGGTCTCATATTGTACAATCTGACATAAAGGACAGAATATTGCTTGGTGTACACTTAAAGAGACTAGGTCCGACTGAGCCATCCTTTGTGCTGTAAGCTCATACAAAGACACTACCGTCTTTAGCAGATTAACAGAATAAGAGGTCATTCGCTCATTCCCCCGGGACACTCCAACACTTGCAGCACATCTTTGGATCAAAGTGTTTATAGTGAAGTACCTCCAGCCCATCATCGTACAAATTCCATTGATGGTTAAAGATGAGGACAGCAGGGAATACACAACAGGATTTTTTTACCCTGTCTTAGTTGTCTCCTAGGAGCTGTCACAGTCGGGTGGAAATCTTCAGATCTTTTGCACATAAGCAGGCTGAGAGAGTGAGTGGGCGTCTTCTCTGTGGGACAGAAGCAGAGTGTTGAATTTGGTTCGAGCGTACAGTATATGGGAAGCCAGTGTAGAGAACAGCATTAAGGCATATTATAGAATATTTTCGAGGTTGAATATGTTATAATTGTATGCATGTAAAGGGGTTGTGAAGCACATATGCTGGCAGTTCACACAGCACGTAATTAGATTATAGAAATTGTATTATGCCGTTTTAAAGGTTCTTAATTTTGGAGGTCTCCTACAATAGGATTGTGTGCATCCAAGGTAAATAAACACAAACTGAAATTAAATTGTTTATCTTATGAGAAAATGAGTTCAGTTTCAGGCACTCACTTAGATGTCTCTAGGAAGGGACTGTCTCTGTCAGCCCAATTACAGCTAAAAGGTTTACTCTGGCTCTATATAAAGCCCACAGAGCAGCGAGGGCACACGAGAGAGGAAGGAGAGCAGCCTGGTCAAGCATCCAGTCAGAAGTCAGATTACTCCATCTACGGTATAGAGCCCTGATAAGCAGAAGGCTGCCTTTAACTCTGTTAAAATAGAGATTAAGTCCAAATCCTCTGTTACGTATCACTAGACTTCCTGTTATACGTCACCTTTGCCCTTATAAGTCCTTAACAAAGACTGATTTCCCTGAACTCTGTGAAAATAGAGTGGGATTATGCATGTGTGATAATTGTACTACTTTCGAGTTGACATGACGTGAAAATGTACTTTTTACTTAATGCTGGTGTTATCATGAACAACAGGTCATTTGTGCACATAATTTATTACTTGTTCTTCATAATATTTCTGCAAATGTGCCTCTGAAACCAATTTTTCCTATATGGTTAATGCCATTAAGTCCAGGTCTTAAACCTTTGTCCTAAAGACATTTTTAACGTAATCCAGTCAATTCCTGAAATTAAATTAAATCCCAACATACTTTTTTTTTTTTTATGTCCAGTCAACTCAAAAAAGTCTCATAATGCATGTAAAATATGTTCTTTTGATATTTGGTGATATTATGCCATCATATAAAATAACAGGAGGAAAAATTGTACTTTTATTTGATTTAAAAATATTTCAAATATTTATCCCTTCTGCCTAAGAACTTTGCCTTGCCCTTTGCTGAGTTTCTCGGGGGAACGCAGTGCTTTCGCAAATAGAAATGGTGATCTGAAAAATTATATTTCAATGCCTTTACGTTCGCTCGCAAAACTTTTGCCTTCTCCAAAGAAACTTTGTATTTGCTTGCAAAAGCACTGAAATATATATATTTTTTTTTCGGTTTTCCTTGCGTCCTTTCTTGCAAATGCAATGTTCTCTGAAAAACGAAACAAAACATATTTTTTCTACCAGTCTCGTTTGACAAGACAAGAGCCAGTTTAGTGTACTTTTTAATATGGTAAGATGGGATGTATTACATTGACCAATCAGTGGATCAACACTGTAATCCGTAGCTAATCTATCAAGGGGATCTGAAGTTAACTAGTGTGTGGTATTAACCCGGACACCCGTGGATTAGACCATAATGTTTTGTGTGAAGAGCACATTGAAAAACCATCAAAATCTATTTTGGAGTGGAAGCAATGTTGTGATTTTAAATTTCTTTCCTAATTTGATTAAATTATTTAGAAATGCATCCACTCTGCACTACAGCAGCTAATGGTGAACTCAATCTATACTACAGCACTCCCTTTATAAATAAAACTACAGTATAATGTACATTATACATAATGAACAAAACTGTAAAGATTGCAATTGTAGCACATGAGACAGGATGAATTATGCATTCTAGCAATTCTTCTAAATTATAAGTGTGCAGTGACATTTTCTCAGTAGAGGTTAACAATGACTGCGCTGTATTCTCAAAGGATTTACAGCATTAACCTGTAACCTCACTTTCCCTGTCGCAGCTCCCGGGGGAACGCGCATTGACGATGTGGACAAGACCAAGGTGACGGAGCACTGTGTGTTCAAGGCGGAGGAAAACCACACTGCTGTTCGCAGCTATGCTCAGGTGAACACCCCTATTTACACTGTTCAATGAGATGCTTTTTTCCATTTTTGTATATGAAAAATGAGCAGTCGATACCAGGGAGGCGGGGAATCCGGTTTCAAAATTGCATTAGATGTACTTAGTTCCCAAATCCCCTTGGTTGAACCAGTATAGCATTTACTGTCATTTCATAAT
The DNA here is from genome assembly GCF_949152265.1 of Phoxinus phoxinus. NCBI lineage: Eukaryota > Metazoa > Chordata > Actinopteri > Cypriniformes > Leuciscidae > Phoxinus > Phoxinus phoxinus. Next base: position 9,728,084 of record NC_136894.1, read on the forward strand.
AATCCCTTGGATTACAATGTCTCTCCATCATCAACCACTGTGAGCTTAAGTGTGTTCTAATATCTAAAATAACAAAATATAATATAAAATGATAAAATATATTTTGCCATTTAATTGTTGTTGTCATTAAATACAGCAATAATAAAAAATAGTAATAATTTTATTATCTAAATGTTTGTGTGTGTGAATATATATATATATATATATATATATATATAATCACATAAATATATTTTTTAATTTGTTGTTAATAATATGTAAAATTATATAAAATATCAAAAATACAATATATAAAATACCACAGCAACAATATTAATTTGCACATGAATACATGCATGCATAAAACATTTTTATAATAATTATCATTTTTATTCAATATTATTATACAAAAATGTATTAATGAATGCTTCAAAAACTGCTATTACTGATGGATGATTGTCTATATACAGGTGTTTAATAAACTTATCAGAAGGTACAAATATCTGGAGAAGACCTTTGAAGAGGAAATCAAAAAGGTACCTATAATCAGTATGTAATGTGTTTTACTGCGGAGGATGTTGTCTCGCATGTGAAAAATACACCACTGCAGGACAAACAAACATGATGCCAATGTAGTTTAATATTCATGGTATTGCTGCGGGCCAAATAGGCTGATCTACAGTATGTTTTGATTCATATTTCTTATCCCTGCATAGCTCCTTCTCTTCCTGAAGGCCTTCACTGAGTCCGAGCAGACCAAACTAGCCATGCTAACAGGCGTCCTGTTGGCCAACGGCACACTGCCGCCACTTATCCTCACCAGCCTCTTCAGCGATAACCTTGTCAAAGAAGGTTTGTGCTTTTATGTCTTCTTCCTCTTAAAGAGAATTCAGAATTGATTTGCATAAGGAGCAAATTCTTCATGTGACTATTTAAAATATGTATTACTCTGGTTTGTAGGAATATCTGCCTCTTTTGCGGTGAAGATGTTTAAAGCTTGGATAGCAGAGAAGGATGCCAATGCTGTGACATCTGCCCTTAGAAAAGCCAACCTGGATAAGAAACTCCTGGTATGATGCTTGCTGCTCATCTGTTTCTCTCATCAGTTTTGATTTTTAAATCATTAACCTCTGGAAATTATGAGGAGATAATGAACCATTATGCAGATAAATTGTTTCCATGGAGACGTTCATCACCAGGCAGACATGTGCCTTAACACCTCTAAACTCACTCATGACCTTGATGCTCACAGTACAACAAAAATCCATGCAGATTTCTGTAAAGCAAATGTTTTGGTATTCAATCACAGGTAGTAAACACACACACACACACACTAGCTTTAAAATATTTGGGGATGGTAATATTGTTTGTGATGTTAGAAGTGTTATGCTCCCTAAGGCTGTATTTATTTAATCCAAATTATAGTAAACCGTAATATTCTGAAATATTATTACTGTTTAAAATAACTCTTTTGTAATTTTCAGCTCCATTTTTCCATTCTTCAGTGTCACATGATCCTTCAGAAATCTTTCTAGCATGCTGATTTGCTGCTCAAGAAACCATTTCTTCTCAAAGTTGCATACAGATGTGCTGCTTATTATTTGTGTGGAAATTGATAAATGTTTTCAGGATTCTTTGATTAATATAAAGTTTTTGCATTTAAAGCATTTATTTAAAATACTGAACTTTTAAACGGTAGTATTTAAAAAAATGTGGTGGGTTTAAACTCAAGATTTTGATTACCACTGTGCTGATGCTTAAAGGTGAAGTGTATAATTAATGTGCCACCAAACAGAATATTAAAAACAACAACAGTTTTCAAACATGTTTTCTCAATCACTTCCATTAAAATCAAGCTGGGAAATGATAATGTATTTTAACATTGTAATAATGACACACTTCACCTTTGAGTCTTAGTAAGTTAAAGGTTCCTCCTTGTTCCTCCTGTAATTAATCTAATTGTGTAATCGGCTCTGACTCCAGGAACTCTTCCCTGCCAATAAGCAGAATGTGGAGCACTTCTCAAAGTACTTCACTGATGCGGGATTGAAAGAGCTGTCAGAATTCCTGCGCGTCCAACAGTCTCTGGGCACACGCAAGGAACTTCAGAAAGAGCTGCAGGAGCGCCTGTCTCAACAGTGTCCTATCAGAGAGGTGCATCCTGCTTCTCCCATTCACATGCATTAAATGTTATAGATCGGTGCATCTCAACTGAATTGGCTTCAGGACCTAGAAATGTATTGGATATCAAGGGGCATACAAAAAAAACTTAAATAGGCCATATTATGCTTTTTTTCAAAGTCTTGATTTTGTTTTTGGGTTCTACTAGAATAGGTTTTCAAGCTTTACTGTTCAATAAAACACCTTATTTTTCACATATTTTACGTTGTTGCAGCACCTCTCTTCCCAGTCTGTCAGTATTGCTCTTGGGTGCGTTTCCCAAAAGTAGCGTTAGCAAGGGGGGAGGGGCTTTGCAGACATTTGTCATGCTCAACAGCAACATCGCACACTAAAGACATTTTTAAATGTTAAAAAGTATCATAGATCCTCTTTAAAATATACTGTTGTGAATTGTGTACAGATCGTGGTGTATGTGAAAGAGGAAATGAAAAAGAATGATCTTCAGGAGCAGGCTGTGATTGGCTTACTGTGGACTTGCCTCATGAATGATGTTGAATGGAACAAGAAAGAGGAGCTGGTCACCGAGCAGGCCCTCAAACACCTGAAGGCACAGTATCAACACTGACTTTCTAATGCCACACTGTTATTTGTATACACACATTGCAATTAAATGATCATTTAAATGCGAGTGAGTTTTGTAGCTATACTCCATCTTTTTAGTTTTTGAATGAATTCTTACACTATATCTGCACTTTTTTTAATGCTTACCACTTAATAGCTTCATTATAATCAATGAAGCTGTCTACACTGGAAGAGTCTGTTGCAGCGGGTTATAGCATACATCTTAAGTTGACAGATTTATATTTTTGATGTAGTGTAGAGTTACTCAAGCCACATTGTCTGTCTGAAATTCAATGGATCTCATTCCCTAATAAATGTGTGAATTATTTGTATTTATATGCACAGGAGAGCTTCTTACAAAAAAAAAATCAGCATAATTCACAACATGTGCATTTGTTCTTAACCTTGTTTTAAATGAGCAACCATGGCAAAAGTTAATAATTTGCATAAAACACACAAACCATCTCCATATGAACATGTGGTTTAAGTTGTTCCTACATATTTTTCGTAAATTGAGATGAAATTAAGAAAGTTGATTTATTGAATCTGCATAAAAAATATTTTCACGAACAACAAATCATGTGTACGCACGGTTCGTAAACGACAACAACTGTTTTTATTTACAAACATTATATATGTATTTTTTTCCTATGAATTTTATTTGTTATATATATATATATATATATATATATATATATATCATATCTTTACTGCATGTATGTGGATAAAGTTTGATCTAATATGTCCAACTTTAGAGAGAGAGAGAGAGAGATTCCAATATTCATTACTGTTTTTCCTATAGCACTATGCACCTCTCGTGGCTGTGTTCAGTACTCAGGGCCAATCAGAGCTGGTCTTACTGCTCAAGATTCAGGAGTACTGCTATGATAATATCCACTTCATGAAATCCTTCTCCAAAATAGTGGTGCTCTTCTATAAAGGTACCCATGTGCCACCTGATCAGTGATTCAATTATATATTATTGGTATGTAATATAATATATATGTATATTATTGGCATCTGTTTCTCAATCCATAGCTGATGTCCTTAGTGAGGAGGCCATTTTGAAATGGTACAAAGACGCCCATGCTGCCAAAGGAAAAAGCATATTTCTGGAGCAAATGAAGAAATTTGTGGAGTGGCTTCAGAATGCGGAGGAAGGTGAGGAATTATATTAGATAAAAATAACCTCTGCCATACGAAATGTAAATCTAATTATTTCTTAATTCTCTCCCACAGAGTCTGAGTCAGAGGGGGAAGAAGACTAATAATCTTGAGGATCCTGAAGATTTTATAGGTTTTACACTGTCAACTCTCTGTGACCAGCTTTTTAGTTCGTATTTAGGCTCCATGTTCGTTACATTTGTGTTCAGAGAGAGAAAGTCACATACACTGCCCAATCCAGGGAAAAGCTTGTGAGCACCAGGAAAAGAGTGCAGGGAGCTACATATAGACTGCCTTTAATAACAAACACTTTAACATGGATTTTATATTACCGGTAATACCGTTCAGGTACTGCGCACATTAGTTTCCTGCAATTCTTTTTTTTTTTTTTTTTTTTTTTTTAAGACACGTGTAAATGTTGTATGGGACTGCTTTTGAATCGTTTTATGAATAAAAGGTGTTTTATATGTACTCCGTTTCAATAATTTGTCTCTCTCAATTTGTCTGATTTCTCTTTATCCTCATTTGTAAGTCTCTTTGGATAAAAACATCTGCCAAATGAATAAACATGAATGTCTTTGCAAACTTGCATATTGATTACCGGTAGTTTATTTAAATTAGTTTGCATTTTTATTAATTACTTTATTAATTACTTCCTTAAATCCTACTAATGATGTCAATGACTTTGAGTCATTTGTTTTCAACATTAACATGGAGAGAAGAATTATAAATGTGATTTATTATTTGATTAATTTACTTTATAGACTTCACATGCATTAGAAAACTAAAATCAACTCACTAAAGAGGAAATTTGTATTTCCTTAAAATGAATTGCTTTCTAAAAAAAATGTTTCCTCAAAAATGGTAAATTTCACACACAAAAAACAAATAAATTATTTAATTAGCATAAATAAACAAGCCAGTTTTAGGGTAAATATTTTTTTTAAAATTTTTAGGCGAATAACCATATTTCCCCTTAATAGTTTAATTACTATAATTTGATGGGTTATTTCACTTAGTTTTTTTTTGTATTATTGTATCATTATTCTCGATTATTATTCTCATTAAATAATATGCATACTGTAAAAAATTATAGCAAACACCATTGTATTTTATGTATTACCAATTTTGCCCATTTGTTATTACCATTAAAGTCTCGACATTATACAAATACCGTGAATTTTTTTTCAATCATATTAATTTTGTCGCGTGGTATCAACAGAGACAAATGAATTCAGGGAGTGTAGGGTATAGAGCGATATTTGTGTTTTTGAATAATACAGGGCTTATTAGAAGGATATGAGTTTAGGTGTTTTTGAAAGTTGTATATAATAATGATGTGAGTGATAATGTTTTAATATTAATAATGTTATTAGATATTTATGTAGGTATTTATTGGTTTTATTTATGTATTTATTTGTATATTTAAAGAGTAGTGAGTAAAGGCTATTGTGATCCACACTCCATATCAGAAGGTGGCGGTAATGCACACTTAAAAGTTGTTTGCCAACCGCCATAAAAAGGAAAAGAAGAAGAAGAAGAAGGTATCAACAGAGGGCAGTGTAATGGTTGTAGTGTGCGATCAGCCTCTTCTGCAGAAGAAGCCGCTCTTCTTCTCTCCGCTCATTGGTGGCGCGTGCTCTGCTGTGTCTGTCCGAGTTGGCGCGAACGTGCACGCCGGCGCGAGACAAAGAGCATCCTGCACTCCAGAGGAAACTACACCGGTATCTTGTTATCGGTTCAGTTTACGAGTGATAGCTGTCTGTCGAGTCGTTATGGCTGATAAAGAAGGTTAGTACGGTTCCGTGCATCCGGTGGACTCTCTTTTAGCGGCGACCGGTTAAATGAAGCCGGTAGCGGCAGCTGAGGTGTTTGTTGGTGTGTTTTCTGGGCAGGCCGAATCCCGCCATAACGACACAGTCTTTGCTACATCAATACAGTTTTCACTCTAGAGCTTGTTATGAGCACACATTAACTGTTATTCGGCATAAATCCATTATTTTGTGATGTGAACAACATGTTGGAAAGTAAGAGCTTAATAGTTTAGGTGAAATAGCGCCGAATTAGCTTCGGCTAGTTTTAGTTTTTAAGTTGAAGTGTGTAAATCCATGTTATGCGTCCCTTTTTTTCTTGAAGCTTTCAGTATTGGTTTTGTTTTTTGTTGTGTTTTTGCTCTTCTAACTGATTCTAAATGCAAAATGTTGGGCTATGCTATTAATTTAAGTCGTTTTCCATAGTTTGTCTATATATTTGGACAATATTAATTGCATCTTCATCTTATAATGGTGATGCTAATAGATTATACGTAAAGTAACTTGTCGCTCAGTAGTTGGGGTAGAAAATATAAGCTACTTTATGACCTTACATATTCACGCCGCATTGAAGGCGTTTTGACAGATCTCATCTTGTTTTCCCGCCCCTTTTTTGTTACAGCTGCATTTGATGACGCGGTGGAGGAGAGGGTGATAAATGAAGAATATAAAATATGGAAGAAAAACACTCCCTTTCTTTACGATCTGGTTATGACCCACGCTCTTGAGTGGCCCAGTCTTACTGCTCAATGGTTGCCAGATGTCACCAGGTAAAGTTAACACTTTAACAACTACTGTCATCATCTTTAAAAAAGAGCTGAAACTAGGCACTATTTTGATAAGCGATTAATTTGTAGATTATTTCTTGATTCATCGGATGGAGAAAAAAATAGTAATTTAAAATGAATGAATCGATTTATTGAATGAATTATTCACACATTTTTTTATATTCTGCCCAATGTTGTCCTGCAAACAATGTGAAATGAGTACAAAAAAAAGTGTATTTATGTGCAATTAAACATTGAAATACTGATTCCTACCATTTTAAAGTAAAAATCACTTATTTATAATTAATAATAACAAAAGTACAGACAAAATTTACTGGTATGAGGTTGGAGGAAAACATTCACTCATCTGAATATTACATTTATTACTCCATTACAATAGACCTTTATGCTTACTGCTCTCAGAAAATACAATTACTTGTGTGACATGTAGATTTTTAAACTCATATTTATTTTCTAACAAGAATTAATGCGCATTCACTGAAGTTCAACATAGACACTCTGTCAGGGCAAGCCTTTATGTAAAATAGAGATACTCGCATGGCTTTCTAACATTTCAGATAAAGATACAACAGTAAAAACAAAGTTATGCACAGTGGAAAATGTCTCAAGCGTATTAAACTGCACATGCATCTGTCAAAGCAAGCCGCATTAAAGTCGGCATGAAATTCAAATTGACCCTATTTGCCTCCATTGATGACGTCAGTTTGACTGCTGTGGTAGAACGTCCTCTCCAACTGTCAGCCTGCTGTGATCTTTGACAGCGAGCTGAATGGAAAGTAGGATTTGACTTTGAATATAATTTGAATATTAAAAAAAAAGAAATGACATTCGAACAAATATTAGACAGCCTTTAATATTCGAACCTGTTATAAGCATTATTTTTTGTAAATGTGTTTGCTTGTAAACGTTGTTTTCAATTCAGATTCCGAGGCTTTTTCACGCCTGGTTTTGAATCGCGAGCTCATTAGCAAGGCTATTATTAATCATCTGGGCTCCTGTAGGTGAAGTCAGCGTCCTTGTTAGCGCCTATTTTGTATACCAAAACAATGGCCGCGATTTGTTTATTTTTGATAAGAACAGTGGATGAAACCTGTCGAAAGCTGTTTGTGTTTAATCCAGGGTCTGATTTTTAATATATATTAAAAAAGTCGTGCCAGTGTGTTTTTCTTCTGAAAACATCATTGCCTGCCTATGACATTGACTGATACACTGCCCTCTGTTGGACAGAACATATACAACTCAAGTTTGATACCAATTTAGGTCTTACAGAAGGCATTTAATGGTCAAAATATTATTAATAAATATTCTAAAATTAATAAACAAACAAACTTCGAATATGTTTTTTGAGCAAAAGTCAAAGCTCTAATGAAAAGCTTACTTTTCTAAGCCACACCCTCTATTTTTCTAATTCAATATTCCGTTTCACTTGGAAAATAAATCACAATACTCAAGCTGGTCGCAACTTCCGATTCACACCTATTTTAAATTTTGCTTTTGTTTGAAGTTCTTAATGACACGGTCTCATGTTTAGGACAACTTGGGTCAAGCACTTCCCGCAGCAGCTTTCTCTGCTTCCTCTTCGGTTTTCCACATGTGTTGTCCATAGTAATGTATTCATGGCTGGGCAACTACATGACTGGCAGATGTTTTCTGTGTGCTTAATCAATGAAACTCATTGATCTTCATTATCGATTTTGATTAGTTGTCGGAGCCCTACTTTGAAGTATTCTCAATTGGTTGATTAGGTGGGGCTCCAAATGATCTTTTTAATGTTTAGGTGGCTTTCTTTTCTTTTGCTATAAGAATAGCAGATAAGGAATATTGTGTGGGTAGAGATTGTGTATACATTTTTATAAAAGTCAGTGTAAATAACATTCATACTTGTCATTTTTCACAGACCTGAAGGGAAGGATTTTAGTGTGCACCGTCTGGTTCTCGGCACGCATACCTCTGATGAGCAGAATCACCTGGTTATTGCCAGCGTCCAGCTGCCCAATGATGATGCCCAGTTTGATGCCTCACATTATGACAGTGAAAAAGGAGGTGAGTGGCTTATCATATATGAAGATGTGTAGATCATAAACTGTGAATGCATAATCTCCACCTATGTACTTATGACAAGTTATCTCTGTTTGTTTATAGAATTTGGTGGTTTTGGCTCGGTGAGTGGCAAGATAGAGATTGAAATCAAGATTAATCATGAGGGAGAGGTGAACAGGGCTCGCTACATGCCACAGAACCCCTGCATCATTGCCACCAAGACTCCCACTAGTGATGTGCTGGTCTTTGACTACACCAAACACCCCTCCAAACCTGGTATGAGCTAGAAACGTTTTGTTCATATTTTAACTTAGAAAAACAGTGCACAGTCTGACACAACTGCCAAAGACGTCCATCTGATTGTATTGAGGCAATGCTTTAAAGGGATTGGTTTGAAGATGCCATGCAAACTGTTTAACAGCTAAATTATAGCAAAGCACTAAAAATACCAAAACTAAGATAAAAATAAATTAATTTCATGACTTCAAAAAAAAAAAAAAAATTTTAAGGGAAAACTTGTTATTGTGAGACTTAAACTATTACTCCTAATCTCCAAGCTTCTTGTCGAGTCAGTTGTGTGAAGGCGTCAGATGTCAATTTTGATTATTTATTTTTTTTCTCTAAATTTGTGTTCTCCTGTCCCCCTTAAGACCCCTCTGGAGAGTGCACTCCTGACCTGCGTCTGAGAGGCCATCAAAAAGAAGGTTATGGTCTGTCCTGGAATCCCAACCTGAGTGGGTGTCTGCTAAGTGCATCTGATGACCACGTAAGACATTTGTACTCTCACTAGGGGGGGCAATCTCTAGGCTCCTCACGATTCGATTATGATTCAGAGGGCTGTGATGATAAAACGTGAATTCATCCATAATGAATTCACTTTCATTATATTTTATTAATGAAACAAATGGAAGTGATTTGGAAATAAATGTTGCGATAGAGTTTGTATTTTCTGCGTTGGGTGGAAGCTTTTAAGGTTGTCATGGTTTCCACGTCAGCGCTGTTTGATCTGACGTGTGATTTATAACAGAATTATGCGGTGAATTCAATCGCTTTCTCACTGTGCTTCCCAGCGCTGTGTAATAACAGTGTCACGTGATTGAGATCGGCCCACAAGTAAACCTGTTCTGAGCTCGCGCTGGGCTAAACGTTCAGCGCAGCTCAAACGAATAGCGCGGTTTCGTTTCACTTTCGTTTTGTTTGATGTTTCTCGTTTGTAACAGAAGTTGCAGCTCTTATCAATTGGACAGCGTGTTGGTCGCACCAGTGTGACCTCTTGTCGCCCATTTGGTTGCAGTCTAAAGACCTACTTGCATAAAGTGTGGCGCTTGTCCAGGTCCTTTTCCCCTTCGACTTCATAGATCCAGCGTTACGCTAGATTTTAATGCAGAGGGTGCCAGTCGGATTTCTCGCTCAACCATTATGCATCTCTGTTATGTGCACAGCTGCACGCCACAGACTGTCTAGGCGCCTTTTATGTTCTGTCAATATTACATTATCAATTAACATTTAGAAAATCGATGTTTGACATTTGTGATTCGATTCAGAATCGTCCACGTCCGCATCATGGTGCATCTAAGAATCGATATTTCCCCCCACCCCTAACTCTCACTAAGCTGTATATTTGCAAACAGTTGGGGGTTCAGGTATTACTCTATGCTTTTTATGTACCTTAAATTTAGCCGATGCTAAATTAAATTGAAAAAAATCAATCTCTAAATAAATGTTTTAGGTCATAAGGGTTTGACTGACAAGAAAGGTTGGTAACCTGATGCAGAGGATCTTGATTTTTGTGCATGCTTCTATGAGTTCTTCTGTTTCTCTGCAGACCATCTGTCTGTGGGACATCAGCACAGTGCCAAAAGAGGGGAAAATAGTGGACGCCAAGACCATTTTCACTGGTCACACTGCTGTAGTGGAGGACGTGTCCTGGCACCTGCTGCACGAGTCTCTCTTTGGATCTGTTGCAGATGACCAGAAGCTTATGATGCAAGTACTTTTTGTCTTCCTGCTTGTTACTGTAATCTAATTCCACCGCAGGAACTTTCCCCAGGAACTAGGAACTTTGGGGTGGTACTCTGTAGGGCTGTAACGATTTACGATATTAAACCGAAATCGCGACACTCAGATCCACGAACCTGTGTCGCGGTGTGAGAAGGCAGATCGCGATCGACACACCCCTTCCCAGCTAGACTTATCTTTCTCGTCCAGAATAGATCCTAGGGCTGTGACGGGGTCTTTTACATATTAGGTATGGGAATTTCAAGCAAAAATTATATTCGAAGATCGCTGGGTATCATTTGATTATTATTCAAAAATCGCACCTCTCCCCCACACACGCGCGCGCGCGAGCACACACACACACACACACACACACACACACACACACACACACACACACGCGCACAAACACCAGAGCAAGTGAGCAAAGTGTGCGGTGTTTGCTTGTGTGTGCGTGTGTGTGGCACTGGCGCGCGCGTGAACTGGAACTCACCTCATAAACGAATCGAAACTTACATAGAAAGCTTGAAATACTTTTACTTGATTTAACGTTAATTCAAAACATAAAGAAATGGCTGCTTAGGCTAATTCGTAGGAAGTGTGCATTTCTCTATATAGGCGCGTTCACTTTTTGGCAAGCGTTATTCCTGCGCTTGAGATGCGGGTCATGCGGAATAGGCAATAGGCCTATTTGTGGTTTACAGCACAGACAGTAAGCCTCGGTTACCTCAGAAGAATTTTTAACATGCTCGAATCATCTCCACAATGGAGTATAGTTCTGTTTGTTTTTCAAAAGTATTTTGTTACAAGAAAACGGAGTTATAGCTTTAGCTATTTATTTATTTATTTGGCTTTTAAAATCCTCTCTCCTCGCAAGAATCGCGGTTTGTATCGAATCGTGGGTCAGTTATCTGTCTGCAAATATGGATAAAAAAAAAGCAGCTGGACCGATGACGAGGTTCAAGCTTTATTAAGCGTATTTGTGGAAGAGGAAATTTTCTGCGCGTTCGTCCCAGCCATTTCACGGTCAATGTCCGCAATAGCTGATAACATACATTGTCTAATTTTATATCTAGCATTACAACCTTTCTGAACACGTTTAAGTATCAGTGTTCGTCTCTTTTCTGCTGTTTTGTTAATTACCTCGTTAGTAAACCAATACATCGCTAACAACTGCAGCACAGTTTGAATCTCCTCCATACTTATTATAAATGTGGCGCTCAACTGATTACTGTCCGTCACAGACTGGGAGGAACAGTTGCGCGCAGTTTACATAATCTTCCCGATACTTTAGGCCGTGGTGTAAACGCAGAAAGCAACCGGTCTGGGGCAAAAAAAGTTCCTGGGACAAATTGTTCCGGGTAATTTCGGTAGAAATGCGGCTTTAATGTTTTTTAGCACAAAATGTAAGTATGAAAAGAATATTTAACTGTTCAGTCTGTGGTTATTTAATGTGAGGAGTATTTTAACCTATTTCCTCTTCCTTTAGCTGGGACACACGGTCCAATAACACGTCCAAACCCAGTCATGCGGTAGATGCCCACACTGCAGAGGTCAACTGTTTGTCCTTCAACCCATACAGCGAATTCATTCTGGCCACCGGTTCTGCTGACAAAGTGAGAGCTACATTCAGCATTTGGTTCTGTTGCACTTGTGAATACTCTTTAAATGCGCATCTCTATTTAGACTTCCAAGTTTTGATTTTATTTGTCTCTCACAGACTGTTGCATTGTGGGATCTGCGAAACCTCAAGCTGAAACTTCACTCATTTGAGTCGCACAAAGATGAAATCTTCCAGGTATCATCTCCCTTATTGTCTTCATTGCAGATAGAATTGTTGAAGGTAAAAAACTGAGTGTGATAACATGAAGTCTTGAAATGTGTCCACAGGTTCAGTGGTCACCTCATAATGAGACCATCCTGGCCTCCAGTGGAACAGACAGGAGACTCAATGTTTGGGATCTCAGGTAGGTTGTCTCACTTTCCGTTTACTCACGACTACCACTAAAATGTGAACTACTTTATCATATGGGTATTTTCACACTCCTAATAAGAATTCCTTTGGGTTTTTTTTTTTGTAAAGTAAAATTGGAGAGGAACAGTCGCCAGAAGATGCAGAGGATGGACCTCCAGAGCTGCTGGTGAGTAGTAATGCGGTTAAGTTTGTATTTTAAATGTAAATATATTTTTTGATTAGTTATCATTATATTGCTCTTTGAGGTCATGTTATTCACATTGATAACTTTTTTTTAAATTCAGTTTATCCATGGTGGCCATACAGCCAAGATCTCTGACTTCTCCTGGAATCCAAATGAACCGTGGGTGATTTGCTCAGTGTCTGAGGACAACATCATGCAAGTCTGGCAGATGGTGAGGCCTTTAAGTCTATTTCTTTCAACTTTGAGTTTAGCATCAGCACCTCTGCAATAAACAGTTCAGTCATGATGTAGCCTGTTTTTTGTTTCTCTCTGACAAAGTATATGCCACCTCTTAATGTGGATATTATGTAAAGAGTTGTTTATGTGATTGTTAGCATAACCTTACTAGTTGTGTTTGTGGTTCAGTTAATATGTGTATTTTTATTTTATTTTTTAGGCGGAGAACATCTACAATGACGAGGACCCAGAGGGGGCAGCAGACACTGAGGTTCAGGGATGAAACAGCTCTTTACACCACCCCGCTCTCAGCATAAGACAAAACTCTTCTAAAAACTGTCTATACACGTGAAGAACTCTCCCCCTAAGTAATGGAAAAGGAAGAATTTCCTCACCAGGCATTTTCTACTATGTTAATAGAGTATTTTTCTAAGAAAAATGTCAGTTGATCATTGGTCAATATCAGAATGTGAGACAAATGACCCATCTCACCCACCAGTGTCTCGTGGATTTCCTTGCAGTTTAAGTATACTTAAAGTATTACTTAATATCTGAAAAGTGTATGCAGGTGTGTAGTAAATTGTGGCCAGAGTGCAGTGGTACAATGTTGATGCTCTTTAGATTATTTTTTAACTTGTCCGACAAATTCTTTTTCCATTTAAGCATCCGTTCAATTACATGGCTAGGTGTATTGATAACTTAAGCTCTTGTGTACTCTTTTTACTTTGAGCTTCATGTATCGGTCAAGTGGTGTTTAATGTCTTTAATATTGTGACTTTTCAGTGTCTTTCTCCTGTATGTCCATACCTTTGTACAGAACATTATGAATAAACTGTTTTTGTTGATACAATTTATTTTAAATATATAGAGTTTAGCTTTTACAAGATTTGAATGTTTTTTAGATAAATCTCATGTAATCCCAAAATTCGAAAAATTCCACTTGCTTTAAAAAATGTTTTGACTGACCCACGTGTGTTAGGCAAGCAAAAAGTTGACTGCGTGAGTTTAGGCGGGCTGCCTATTTGTGTGTGGGCTTCCCTACTTTGTTTTCGCGCTTCACTGCAGCCGTGCAGACACACTTACGGAGTGGTGCGTTTCTTGAGGTAAGACCGACCTTTTACCTCAAAGTCGATAAATGGCTTTAAACAAGGATATTAAAAACAATAATGGGTAACTTTATTTTGATGGTCCCATAAGTAACTATGCAACTGCATGTCAACTAACTCAAAATTATTAGTAGCCTAGTACACTAGTGTGCTTAATATCGGCGAACTGTTAGTGATGGTCCTCCAACAGACAGACTAACTTTGCAACTACGTGTCAACTTATTTTAACCCTACTACTAATATTCTAATGAGAGTTAGTTGAAATGTAGGTGAAACGTTACTTCTACCCAACAGAATGTGTTAAAGGGATCCTCAAAATAAAGTGAAACCCAATAATGTATTAAGTCATTGTATTAAACGGCCAGTGACCTTCAGATAAAATCAGGTAATATTTCCTTGCATTTTGTTTTTTGGTTCGTGGTAGGTACAATGAAAAAACAACGAAATTGTCCTTGTACGAAGAGTAGGCTACTGTCAATGTTTTACTTAGGCTATTTAAAAGTCAGGTTATAAAAACAATAAAGCATTGGCCACATCATAATTTATATGTATTTAAGTATGTAAAGTGCAAGTTAGTTGCTTGACATTTGGATATTACTACCAGGTATAAACAATAATCAATCTTGCCTGATAATTTGTATAATTGGATCACTTGAGGCATGAACAGTACCATATTTACATTGAAGTGAAAACACCCAAAAATAGTTTTCTTGGAGTAATTTGTTTCACACATAAAAGCCAACAAAATGACTGAACAAAGGCCAGTGTTCCTCAACAAAATACCTTTTATGTTTTTGACATTATCTAGATTTTTAATCAAAATTTCTTGAACTAGATTCTTATTCAATCTTATTAAAAAAAACAACAACTCAAAAACATGCCCCCTGTCACTATGACAGTTTGTATCCTTGTTCTCTATCCACGATAGGTACAAGTCAAATAAACAATGTCTAATTCGTTCATGTTTATCTCAGATCTTATTAACAAGACACTTTAAATCAACAAAGAAAGCACTTAATTTATCTTCTCATAGTTCCTTATCTAAACGTTCTCACCATCGTTGATATCGCTTTCTTACGGTGCCCAAATAAGTCCTTGTTTTGCCCACTTCACTTACTTATAAGAGAAAGCACTTAATTCACTGGCACCACTGGATATAAGAGCCTTATTCCCTCTTATAAACAATAAAAAACACTGTTTTAAGTACATCCATGTCAGATAAAGATCTGGATATCTGACGTGCTTGGTCCTGGTGTTCAGAGAACTTTAAAAAAGTGGTTTGCATAGAACATAAGTCTTCAGTAAATTGTGGTTATTGTTTTGGTGATTGTTTATGAGAATGCAGGCTGGATTAAACTTTGAAACCAATATAACAAAAGCATTTAACATAACGAATGAAATAATCAATAGCAAACATGAGTTCATTAGGTTTTTTCCACCACCACACTATTCTCTTGCTTGCAAGGACCCTCTACACGCTCTCTGTAAAACAATAAAGGATATATAAAATATAGATATAAAAATATATAGAGATATGCCATCTAACACCATGTCCAAACCAGGTGCAATGCAACCAGTTTCCAGATATAAGTAATGTATGCTTTTGGATAAATAATATATATTTGTGGGCGGGGCTATCCAGCAAAGTGCAACTGAGCGAGAAACCTAGAATCTGGTTAGGACAAATCACATTAACATGGGAGAGAGATTTTTTTATCACTTGATTTGTGCATGGTGTAATATTTATTCCCCCTTAAATTACTTTGCAGTGTGCAATGAGAAACTGTCCTTTAAAAAGTGCTTGTACTTGCCTGTAGAAGAACAGCTCTTTGGCCATGCTTTTCTTCAGCATCTCCAATTCTTCACTCTTCTTTATCTGGATCTTGAGCTGAGTTCTCAGTTCTCTGATGTTCTCCTCTAAGATGTCAACCGTCTCCTGAATGAAGAACATTAAACCGTCAGTACTATGCAATCTAAAAATGTAAAATCAATGAAAATTACACACCCGATATTGTTCCACATTTTCCCTCCTCTGTATCTCCATTAGTCGGATCCTCTCCTCCAGACAAGTTCTCTGGAGTCTCAGCGTCTGCTCTTCTTCTCTCAGTGGTCCTAACTGGGCTCTCATCTCCAGGCACTGCTCTTTAGCCTTACCGAGAGCATCCATGGTGACCTCCCGTCTCTTTAACAGGGACTCTAACCGGGGTTCGTAAAACTCCTCCAGAGCTTTTATCCCACCCTGCAGGTACTGCTGTAGGTCACAAGAGGCACGTCGTCCTTGAGTCACATAAGAGCGGGTCTTCCTCTTGCTGGATTCTTGAGTGAGGTTCTGCTGCTTCTGCATTTCCTGCAGGTGGCTTTGGTGATCTGAATGAATCTTGGTGATCTCCTCAGTCATCTTAACAGCAAGGGACTTCAGCTCCTCCTGATTTTATGAATGCAGGATGGAATACCTTAACTTGAATGTATTGAATAGATTTTTAAAATATAAATAATATTACAAAATAATATTGTGGGATATGGGATGGGTAAATTGGGAATTTAATTTATTAATTTACGGGAAAAAAGAACGGTCAAAGTTCAGAGTCTATTACAGTTATGAAGTATTCAATTTTATTTTAAAATATGCACACATTCAATCTTATTCACGTCTAATGTAAAAAAAAAACTCAATGTTTATGATGGTTATGGCCCTGATATATATATGCCCTGACTGGGAAGGCCCCCAAAAAACCTCACCTTACTTTATAATTAACACCTGGCTACAGTGCCTAGTGGCCTTTTGCTACAAAGTTGTAAACTGCATTTGTAAGTCCTCTTTGTAGTTTATGTAAAAATGATGGTTAAATTGAATAAAATAATCTGCATCTTTTCTGGAGCAGTTTGAATGCATTCGCACCAGTCTGGTTTATTGAACACTACCTGAGCTTGGTTGAGCTGCTCCACCTCTTTCTGTTGTAATTCAAGCTCTACTTGTCTCTGTGTACAGTCTCGAGCCGCTATGAACAGGCGTCTCTTAGTCATTTGCGTCTCCTCCTGCAGGCTCTGTCTCTCCAGTCTGACTTTGGACAGGAGGCCTTGTTCCTCCCCCAGAGCTTCCCTTACAGTCTGCAGCTCTTGGGCCATGGGCTCCTCCAGCTCCTGAAGCTCCTGAACCAACTCATCCCTTCTGCGCTCCAACTGGCCCACCTCCTCAATACAGCTCTCAAATGCTGCTCTGAGCTTTTGTAATTCCATGGCGGCAAACAACTCGGGCCTTGCCTCGACAGGGACCCCTGCAGCATCATTTTCGACCTCCAACACACTTTGCTCTTTCTCTGGAATGCACGTCTCTTCAAACTTGATTGTTTTTGTGAATCCTTTCTTGTCCATTTTGTTCTCTGTTTCTGAAAATATCTCCAGTGGTGCAGATGTGGTTGGATGTGCTGCATCAAAAACATCTAGCTGTGCCAACATCTGTTGCATAAGTCCATTAAACTCAGCTTGCAAAGCTTTTCTGCATTTTTGTGAATAAGGCATGGACTCTTCAGGAAGAGTTAGAGCAGCCTGGATCTCTTCCAAGCAATCTTCAAAGTAGTCTTCATTTTCCTCTTCAATAAATAAGGGATCAAATGTTCTTTCTGTCTCTGATAGAGGTCCATAAGCTTGCTCAAAGTTAATTTCTTGATCCTCCATTTTATATGTTGACCTATGTAAATGTATGGGGTAAACATTCTCGTGGTTAGCCAGTTAGTTTATGATTTTAAGTGTATGTACAATGTACTTTGTGAACTGTGATTCCTGAGGGATGCTAAGGATGGTGAGAGGAAATCTGAAGCTAATGCGTCATTGAGGGACAGCTGCATAAACTTGTCGAACAGCTGACTGATCATGAGCACACTTACAGAGAGCGTTCATATGAAAAGCTTAGATTAACATCTGCGAGTGGACTTTTGATTGGTTGTAAAGAACATGCACACATTGGTACATAAATGCCTTTGCATTTGGCATGTAATAAGCAGGAAGCTAATAAAATGTAAACACGCATCTTTATCAAAATGCTGTCAATCAACAAAAAGAGGAATCCATTTTTGTTCACATTAACTTTGCCCAGTTGCACTGTAAAAATGTACTTTTCATAGTTGTAAAGAATACAAAGCCTGTGTTTTCAAGTAAATACTATTTCAGTCTTTCTACTTCAAAATGTAATGTTTAATTTAATATGCTACTGCTTTGTAATTAATTGTGAAATTTACTAGTAATTTATTGGAGTTTCTACACCAATTTATTTTCAGTGTATGATTTTAGTATCTAGAAATGCCCATTCATCGCCATCTTATAGCTAGACAAGGCTGGTATTTCTTATGCCAGTCTCAGTGGGACGCAGAGAGCAGCTGCTGCAGAAACTGGCATGCAGCATGAACAGACAGAGCACATTCCACCAGTGCCAATGATCTCAAAAACTCCCCATCCCGGACAACTGCTCATTCCTTTAACATGTTTACTTAAACATGCTAAATGACATATTAACATTTTACATGTTGTTTTCAGGAGACTAATAACTGTAATCAAGTGGATAGCATTCGTCTTCAATTAATACTTTTCCAGCTTTCCAGACTTTTGAAACTATCGCCAATAATAACAATGTGTGAAAGAAAAACCATGAGGCACTTTGCAGTGAGTAGGTAGTGATATAGCAAGTCTAAAGATAGCTAGAGCTATGATACTGTGATAATGTAAACATCAAAAAACTTTGAGAAAACTGTTGAGTATATATATAAATTCATCAACTCACCTCAACTTGACTCAGATAACAAGGTTCCAGGACAATAACCATGAAGTGAACCCCAACTGAAGAGCTGGTAGCCAACTGAACATGAAAAAAGAACAGAGGTAGTCTGGCCTCTCTGACCGAGTTTAAACATATGCCACGGGTTTCCCAGG
Organism: Phoxinus phoxinus; assembly: GCF_949152265.1. Lineage (NCBI taxonomy): Eukaryota > Metazoa > Chordata > Actinopteri > Cypriniformes > Leuciscidae > Phoxinus > Phoxinus phoxinus. Next base: position 9,747,010 of record NC_136894.1, read on the forward strand.
CAACATTTAATCTGTTTACATTTATTAATAAACAGAAGGGAGACGAAACATGAGCACATACAGCACCAACTCCAGCTAATCAAGAATCATGAGGTCCTCTGGGGGGTGACCTGCTTGCTGGAACCAATAGGACAGCAAAGAGACAATTGTATGCAAATAAATAGGATCAGTATCCAATGGGTGGCAAGTGTAGGGTCCGCACATGGACATGACACAGCAAAAGAATTCAAAAGGAGTGGGCACACTAGAGTGACATACCGCAGTCACCAATATGAACCACGGGGAGGTGCTTGTGAAAAGTTGTCATCAGTTTTGTAGTTTTCTAACAGCACTGACCTACATTTAGGAATGACCTGAAAGCTGGGTTCTCATCAAGCATAGACAGGATTGAAATCAAGTGGGAACTGAAAGCTTCAAGTGAGTCGTTTTAGACAGTGAGATATAAGAAGTGAGAGTTTGTTTAGAAGAGCCAACGGCCCCAAATTTCCTCCATACCTGCTCAGTTTCCCAGCTGCTTTAAATAGATGTCACAGATTTAAAATGGACATTTCACAGATCAGTAAAGTTTGTACAGGTTAGATATTTTGAGGGAGCTAATTTAACCAATTGATAAATTGATAACTAGGCTTAACAAAATATTTAAACCCAGATAACGACATACTGGAAGAATTTTTAAATACATGATAAATCAGTGTGCTATTTCTAAATCCTTCTTTAGCTAGAATTGTTTATTGGCCAAATTAATCTACTGGAGTTTTTAAAAACAATATATTCAGCGATTTACAACCGCTATTGTCACAATGTTGAACACTGTAAAAAATGGTATGATAAATACGTTATGACAGCATATGTTTTTACATTGCTTTAACTCGTCAAAATAAGTTAAGCATTTTCCAACTTTTTTTCTATAAGTTAAACAAGATTCAACTAATTTGTAACCCTCTGGTCCTCTTCATAGGGGTCACACTTGGCTCTGTCGCGGTCAAAAGTGACCAAAGCCTTGAAATCTAACTTTTTTCCCCAGGAAAACCAATGTACTATATTTTTGTTGTACTACACCTTATTGTGTGTTTGTGTGGCCCAGGTAAACTCAGTGTAATGGGGATATAATGTCCCCACAAAGATGGCAATATCCCAAATCCTTGTTCTTGTTGGGACATTTATTGGTCCCCATGAGGAAAACAGCCTATAAATCCGACTAAGTGATGTTTTTTGAAAATGTAAAAATGCAGAAAGTTTTCTGGGATGGGTAGGGTTAGTGTTGGGGGAATAGAAGATATAGTTTGTACAGTATAAAGAATCATTATGTCTATGGAATGTCCTCATAAAAACAATCCAACATGCATGCGTGTGTGTGTGTGTGTGTGTGTGTGTGTGTGTGTGTGTGCGCGCGTCTAATATTTTAGAGCGTCTCCCCTTCATTGATGTGCACTTTTTTTCTGCACAGTGGCTGATTTGTAGTTTGTACCACCAAAAGTTTCTCTGAGTTTTTGTATTTTTTACGTATTTCCCATTCATTTCCTATGTCGGTCAAAGGAGCCAAGTGTGACTATTTTTTTACGACCCTTTTAACATATCCAAATCATGTCCATGTTTTTTGTAGCCTATGTTCACATAGCTAATGCGACAAAAGTCACCAAGTGTCATTCCATTCTGATGAAGCAAAAAATAAATACATTTAAGGAAGCAACTTTTTACTGTAAATGTAGAGTAAACGTGTAGCCTACTCTTTCTCTGTGTTACCACCTGCACCCATATCTACATTTATTTGTCAACAAAGCATAATTTTGCATCATCTGGCAAACATTTGAAAGCTGAGCTCTTGTTTAAACAACAGATCGAACTTACAAATTTTTGTGTTCCTGCTCATGGACAGTTGTCAAAAGTAAAAAAAAGCTAAATCAAGTCAAAATATATGGGTGTTGAAGTTTTTGGCAAAAGCGAACGCCACAACAACCCATCTTCTAGTCACATAGCTTTTCAAGCGATTCACCTATGATAAAAAAAAAAAAAGTTTTTTATTTTTATTGCATTTACAGCAAAGTTTTGCCAGTTGTCACGTACTGGTGGTTGTAGTAAGGTTGTAGTAATCGCATGATGCAGAAGAAAACTAACAAACAATTCTTTATTAATCCACAAAGATACACACAAAAGATTGCATGAGAAATGTAATACACAACCACATGAAATAAAGATGATACTGGACAATGAACTGAAAAAACTAACGGCTTAAAGTCCCCGTCAATCATTTTATCCCTTAAAACTCAAATTTGATCACTAAAATTACTTTAAATGTTTTTTTCCTTGAAAAACAATTTGTGAATGTAATTCTACACCCTTGCCTCATTTAGTACGGTTCTATGAATGTGCAAATTAGCCCTGCCTCCACTCACTCACACCAGCTCAGAGATCCACTCGTTGACGATCACATGTTGACGTGATAGTTTGAGATGTCAGAAACACCAGCGATTTCAAACCACGTTTTTGAAATTGTCCTTGGTTCACTGCAGTGTGTAGTTTTCACTGTGTAGTTTTAAGGAGAAAATACTCAGCAATGGTGTTGACATGCATTTGCACATGGTTTGTCTTAAAGCATATTAAAATCACCACATAGACATACAACTACATTAAAAGCTTGATTTTTTTTTTTTTACCACAGGGGGACTTTAAAGACATAATGATTGACACCAGACACCAGTGGTGAATTCCCCATTTAACTGGCTCTCCATCTGTGGAAATGACCATGCAAAGTTCTCAAGTCTTCTGAAACACTACAAAACTAACAAATAAAGGAGAATGCATAGGAGTGTTAAGGATTGTAATTTTTAACCCTCAGACACTACATTTGTGAAAGTTTGTGTGATTATAAAAACTTAGTTTAGTTACTGATTATTTGGGATTAAAAAGATAACCCAGGGTTAAGAGTAGTGTGAATTGCATTTTCTATAGTGACTGATGCAATAATTGTGGAGTCAACAACATGTCTCTGGCTTTTCTGTAATTGAAATCCGACATTTGCTCAGCTGTGTTTCTTTTAGAACCACATGGAGGCGCTGTATAACCTCCTTACCTAGCAATGGTGCCAGTTACATTGTGTATTTGGTTTCTCTTTATGAATTCAATCTTTATTGAATTGGGCATCTTATGGGGACCTAAAAGAAACATTCAAGGTCTCTTTTTTTTTCAAACTATTTTGATGCACATCTGCCCAAGGCTTTCTCTCTTGCAGAAAGACGGGTTAATAATAATAAGCCCCCGTTCTGAGGAATGCAGACTCAGGGGTACTTGAGCTGTGTAATAAAGCAGTGCTGAGTGATGCCTGAGCTGACTGAACTTGGTAATGACCATTGGAAACCGTGTCCAACAGTTTTGTGCACTGATTAGATCAGCTTGTTAAGATTATTGGTAGCAATAAAATTCCTCATTTGGAATGAGTTTCACATCACAAATCAGACTTTTGTTGTTGAAGTGGGCTCTGCCTCTATATTTCATCATATCGATCCATTTATAATAGCTTTTTGATAAGCTGCCCAGTTTTCTATGTGCATCACTGTAAATAGTGAATCAACCTTTGCAAACACTACTAATTATTCCAAATAGTGTAATAATAATCCCAAGCTTTTCCCCATGTGGCCTTCAATACAGATTTGCTCAGTAAATAAATGCATACATTAAACACCGTAACCTTTGACAGTGTAGATAGACATTGAATGGATTCTGCGTTAAACACTTACACAGATCGTAATGAGTAAGACTTAACCCATTATTTCCCTAAACTATATGTTTTAGATGTACTGTATAGACGACTGTGACTCCTAACCTGTTTTCCATCAATAATTTCCTTCCCTCTAGTTTTGTATAACCGGAAAGGATGGCTGTAAGCCTCTGGTCTAGGGGTGCGGAAAGTTAAATATTTTGGTACGCCGCTCCACGTCCAGTGTTTGACTAAAAGGTCACTACTGCTCTACAGGGCTTTGCTGCGTCAATATGTGTAACGAAGTACATACAGTGAGGTTCAATAGGCCAAACAGATTACAAATAATATCATTGTAATCTTAAAACTTAAAGCTGTGGTCTAAGACCTTTGGACTTCAGATGTTGCAGTGTTGTTTCAGACCTCCTGGAAAAAAACACTTGGAAGAACTCAGTTTCACTGATGGTGCAGCAGAGGGACCATTAAAAAACTGATTCAACTTTAAAGGCCTTTCTTCATGATGATCTTCTTCATCATCGTTATCATCTTGATCTGTCACGTTTATTTGTATAGCACAACATATTTGCTAGTGCAGGGCTTGGGACTACTGGTGTTCAAAAAGTCAGTGTTTTCATTACATCATCTTCATCTACCGTTGCGACAAAATGTTAACAGTTAGCTGTTAAACTTGTCCATAGAAGTTTGTGCTTATCTGGTGAACATTGCAATATTAACTGAAATGATTATCCATAACTTTGTCAGTTATATGACACTTTTGAGAAAGTCTGCCCGTGGTGCCAGACGAGCATTGTGATCTTTTGTTTATTGGCTGTCTTTTTTCGTCTATCTTTTATCTCAAAGAAAATCTTTGCTTATCTCAAATTTTTTTTGAGATTGTCTGACTCAGTGTGGTAAAACATGCTTTTCACAGACACACGTCTCACTGTGCAGCTCAATGTTGAGGCATAAGTATCACATGAAAAGGAAAGATGGCTGATAACCTTCCCTGTCTCAAAATAACAGCCTGAACTGCCATGACAACATTCTCAAACATCAGATAACTCTCCCATGATATTGTTTGTGTGGGTTACACATGAAGCAAATCAACCTGCCAGTATGAAGTGTTTCTTTTAAGCTTCATTTATCATTTTTTTTATTTAAAAAAACCCCCACATATTTCTTAACAACATATATACCTGCATGTATACCTGCAAGGGCACTGGGTTGTATGATGTTGATTTCTGAACAGACAAACTAGAAGAGACAAAGAGACGGTTCCAGTAATAATGGGACATGGATCAAACTAAAAAGCTCAGTTTGGTTGGTAAGTTTTACCATAAATGGACATGGAGTTCTTGGATTTCAAAAGAATGTTGGAGATGAGCGGATCAATGCGATCTGGAGAGAATTATGTTCTCCATCTCTCCTCAATTTATTTCAGAGGACGTGGATGAGGTCAACACTCCAGACGGTCAGCTAGCATAATCAAAAACTATCTGCTGGGATTTTAGTGCAGCCATTTTCACTGCAGTAATAAAATGACTCATGACAGCTGATATTTGATGGTGATTGTGTAAGAGGGAATTCTAGAGGATGGGTCAGTCGGATCAACCCCCTGAAACCAACCCCCCTGTTTATAACCTGAATCAGAAAGAGAAGTATAAAATGAGATTGAAGATTTAAACTAAAATGAAAAGAGATATTAGAGTTGATGGGACTTTTCAAAATAGCTGACACTGAACGTTCCACATTTTATATGAAAGATGTAATGTTGATAATGGTTTGTTTTTTACTTTAAATTACTTGAACAGGACTGTATAACACATTTACACTGTTTTTCGAGAATGTGTAAATGCTTCTTATCAGTGTGTAGAGAATGTGAGAAACATAAGTTAAAAGAATTTGAAATATTGTAGCAGTCCATTAACTAGCAAATACACATAAATGCATGGTCAAACAAACCATACCTCTGACAGGAATCAAATAATCGACTGAACAAATAAAAGCCTAGCTGTTTTTTCCCCTATTGGTTGACAGTTTTCCCCAATGGCTTCTGATAACCCTGATAAGCTAAGGGTCTTGACAGCCTTCATACATGGAGAGTGTGTTAAATGCAATTTTGGTTTATGAAACGGGTCTTCCATGCACCAAAACAATAGAGTCATGGCTATAACATACATCTCCTAATACATGCATAGTTTGCAGTTCAATACTTGGCTATAAATACCGCTGATGTTAAAAGAACAAAATAAATAAAAACGTATTGGTCCTTCAAAGGGTCAAACATTAATGTGAGACTGTTTGCCTCGTTCTCTAACAAGTATATAGCTACACACTGAAGGATGTCCTCTTGCTAAAAAGAGGTTTAGACTACAAAAGTGGCCTTTCATTTTGTGTTGTAACCTGCTGTTAAGGTAATAGCATAAACACAGGATTAGCAGATGCAGCCGTAGATTGCAAAGCAAACTGTCCTTTCAGACTCCTGACCTCAGGATGGACATGACGTGTAACACCCAAAGATTGGGTAACTACTGCAGTTTTGTTCTCAAAACCAAATCTATCTGTTGTTGTTGTGTAAAATGGTTTTAAAAATGCGTTAGGGACCAATAATGTAATCAATGCTAGCTAGTCCATAGAAAAGTCCATATATAAAATAATTTTTTTGCAGTGGTCTTCTTTGTTACATTTTTCAGATTTGAACGAATCTTCAAGATAAAAGCTTTTTGTGTCATTGTATTTAACTCACATGTGTGAGTTAATATGCAGAATCACCAAATCATGGGACTTTGGGTAATATTTCAGGCAACCAGCATTTAAATATGGATTCAGTAAAGCATAAATGAATAACAGACTGGAAAGAGTGACACACAAAAGCATCCATGTGTTTACTGGGATGCTCAACCACATAATGCCCAGCGGAGCGCTGACAAGCCAAATATTCTGTCCACTTTCTCCCTAGGTTTTACTTATCTGTATACTGACAACTTCAAGCTGAGTTTCTGTAGACCTCCAGTGTCGAAAAGAACCTATTGTATGTTCAAGATTATTTAGTTTAGCTTGTAATTAAATCCTCCAAAATCTCTGCACACTTTTCCAGGCTCTTATTTTTAGGCCTGGGAAGGAGAACTGACATAAAAACAATGATTTCTATCTTTTCATGTTCTTTTTTTGTTGTGCAAATGGGAGCAAAGTCCAGGAATTTCAGGACATTTGGCCTCTCAGCATGTCTCCTAAGTAGAGTAGGAAAAAAGAAGGAGACCAAACATCATGCCTGGACCTGTGCCAGTTTCTGAACAGAGCAAACAGAACGAAAGGGTAATGAATTAGCTTCTGTGTCTGTCTGACCCCTTTCAAAAATCATAAACTCAGCAAAGAGCCACAAGCAAGAAATAAAAATTCAGACAAACAATACATATATTTATTGACAATAATCTCTGTAATAGTCATCTAAAGGTATCTGCAGTTGTTTGTCTTTAGTAAACAGTGATTTCAGACGTATCTCTCTGATTGTCTGTCTGTGGCAGATGTTATGAATAAGGTGGGGTTATGGAGCTCTTTTGTGTCCTGCCTTCAAGCAGTGGTTTCTTGTCAGAGGCACATTTCTGTGAGTCATTGGTTTGGCTCTGTAGGCAGATACTGCCTCAGACTCAGAGCATCCAGCCAGATGTGCTCCTCCAACCTGGAAGTGGTCAGATGGCTCAAAATCTTGCTTACACATGCTTGTGAACATGGAATTTGTTCCCTATATTGTTTGCAGATCATTCTCCTATTACAGATTTGGTTATATTAAAGGGGTGGTATAATGCCCCTTTTTACAATATGTAAAATAAGTCTCTGTTGTCCCTAGAATGTGTATGTGAAGTTTTAGCTCAAAATACCCCAGAGATATGTTTTTACAGAATGTTAAACTTTTTTGAGGGTTAGTAAAAAATGTGTTGTTTCGTGTGTGTCCCTTTAAATGCAAATGAGCTGCTGCTCTCGGCACAGAGGACGGAGCTTCAAGAGCTCGTTTACCTCACACAGACAAGCACTAAAATGTCAGAAACTATTCTGCCTTTTATGTTGTAAGTCGGACAATGATGGAGAGACTCACATGAAAAAGTGACAACATGTAGAATGCAACAGGACGTTTCTGAATGGTAAGTTAAAGAATTTATGTTGCCGTTTTTGGAGTTAATTATCTTCAAGTCATTGATTAGAATATTCTGTCATGATAATCTATAAATCGCTCGTGTGGAAACTGTTGTAAGATGCCTACAGAGTGACATGCTATTGCATTTGTGTTACATACTGTATTGCATGTGAAAAGACAGATGCGACTGCTTTCGCAGACCCACAAATGTGCTGTACTACAACAACTCTTCCTCTTCTCAATATGGATTGCGTGTTCCCGGGGGCGGGGTTTATGTACATTTTAGGGTTGTTGGTGATGTTGTAGTCCTTAAAAAACGATTTCTTTAAAAGCAAATATCTTCCTTTGCTTTGAACTTTGAGCATTGTAACTTTACAGATGTTGTTTATGCTCAAACAGCAACATTACACACTAACTAAAGTTAGTATCAGTTATTAGGGAATTTTTTTAAATATTACAAAACCAAAATGCAACCGTTCGAATCTCACCATTTTGCTTACAAAGGGTGGTTCATTTCCAAGTTTTAAAAGGAGACGTTTAAAGCCACTATAGAGGTGTCATGCAAGATTCTGTTCCCCCCACAGAAACTTTTTGTATGTTCAAAAACATAAACGATTATGCTATCTTCTAATCTAAACAATCAAAATACCTTTACCTATTAGCTGTGGTAATTTGTTTGTCTATTGTACGTCGCTTTGGATAAAAGTGTCTCCTACATGCATAAATCTAAATGTAAGCTAGCAGGCTTATTGGCTAGCAGTCCATGCTAAAAATATAAGAATATGCTACTTGTATGAAAAGGTAGCAAGCTAACCGGCTAGCAGTGTGCAAAGCTAGTCAGCTGTCTCTTTAGCTTGCAAGCTAACTGAAGAAACAACAAATATTTCACTTAACAATTTTTTTTTGTTTTATAATATGATAATTGTCATTTTACACATTTACATTTTACACAGTTTTTACAATCTTCATAATGTCAGTCAATTAGCCAATTTTTTTCTGTGGAGAGTATTTTAGAGTCTAAAGAAGGATGGATCATGCATTCTGGACTGTTTAGGAAACAGCCTGCGCAGCTGATCCGACCAGCCACTGGAAGACTGGTGAATTAATTGAGCACTTGTATTAAAGTGTTAAATCTGTGATGCTCTGGGAGCTTGGCACATCATTGCCTTATTAAAGACAGAGGCATGAAGGCACAGAAGCCTCTAAATCAAAGTGTCTCATCACAGGCCAGAATCTCTAATTGAAACTCTCCATGCATTTCATTCTGGAACTCTGGCTTAATGAAGGAGATACAAAAAATGGGAACGCTTGCCAAGATGTACTTTTTCCATGATTCTTATAACAGAGTAATGAGTGTACACTGAAACTATGTGAGTCTCATTAGGGCTAAAGTTGTGGAACTAGAGCAGTCGTCTGGTACCTGCTGGGGTTTGGCTTGACTGCATAAGTGCACAAAAGATCACAATGTATTAGTCTTTTGTGTGTTATTCGTCTGTACCTTTACTGTAGTTTATGTCTTAAAGGGATAGTTCACCCCAAAAGTTAAATTCTGTCATCACAGCTTCCTTTTTTTCAGTTGAACGACATAGAATTGTGGAATATTTAATAATAACATTTGGAATATTAGAATATTGTTGTAGCCTTATATCAATAAAATATTCATGCCGCTTCAGCCATTGGTCACTGTATTATTTTGCTGTATGGAAAAGAGCAGCATGAACATTCTTCAAAGCATCAATTTTTTTTTTGTCCATTTTAGAGTAAATATATAAAGTTGCGTAAATTCTCTCATTGTTATTGCACAGCTTAATTTGTGCGTGTTTGTGTCCACTCATGTGGTTGGTTGGTTGGTTTGTATGATTGTGTTTATTTGCGATAGTGTCACTGACTGTGCAGCTCGATGGTACAGAAGGAAATCCAGTCTGCAGAGGACAAAGAGAGGGAGAGAGGGATAATACAATGCTGGGAGAAGAGGGCTTAACCCAGTCGACAGGCGGGATTTCCTGGCAGTTGCCTCACCTCCCATCCATGAGAGTGGTGGGAGATTTACGAAAAGCACCTGTGTAAAGGAGGCTTGTTTAGGAGTTGTTACTGCTTACATGCTACAGGGATTCACGATAAATTTTACAAAAGAAACTGGGTGCCAAATAGAAGTTTTATAGATTTAGGAATTACTTTTGATTCTTGTTTTTGTGACAAGCTACAACTGTTGACAGTTTTAAATTGATGAATTACTCTAATATGTAAAGCTCATATTTTTTCAAAGCATTTACATGAATTCTTTAGCAAAAACATTTGATAATTGAGGGTGCGTTTCCCAAAAGTATCGTTAGCCAACTATGGTCGCATGTTCCGTAGTTATCGGCGTAGTTCAACGAGTCGGTGTTTCCCGAAACCATAGTTCCCACGAACATTCGCTAACAGCATTGCAAATTTGTGTTGTTGGAACGACAGCACTCGACCTATGCAGAAGCATAGTTTCTTGTTTGCATGATATGTGGGGTTAATATATCATTATCTTGAGCAAAATAAACTAGCTGACATTCAGTAATCTATATATTTTATCTAGATAAATAAAATGTAATTCGCATCTTTTAGTTTGTCAAGAGATTTAAAGCGTCATTTTTTAAGAGTTTGAATGTGCGTACGTGCTCTAGAACGAGCCATTAAATCTGGAAATAAAGCAAAATAACTGAGAAAATTAGAATCTTTAGATGCCATGTCCATAATTTATAGCAAAAAAAATCTAGCATTAATTCCATCTCAAACAGATTCATTAAAAGAAGTTATTACTCAAGCACCTGCATGGCATCATTAACCAGCATGGTTGAACGACAAATTTGCGAAAATACGGTTTCGGGGAACATTCGTGACTAGTTGATTTCTTCGGGAAACACACCCCTGTACAGTTTTCTAAATCCTTTTATTGATACATGCTAGTACCAACATACTTCCTACCTTGTGAAATGAACCCGGTTTACTACATGAGTTGAACATGAGCATGTTCTTCAAATCCAAATATCTGAGAGAATCATTGTTAAGCAAACACTGGTTAAGGTTTTAAAGTTTTACAGCTTTAAAATGTTTTACAGTTTTCAGAGCTTCACAGCTCGAGAAGACATGGAAGGAGGAAACCAACTCAAGGCCTTTAAAAATCCTTGACAACCATGAATGCTTGTTGGTTGGAAGAAAGCATAGACCAAATGTTAGGATATTCATCACAGCTGGGTAGTCAGAACAAGAACCTAAGGGTAGTTAAACCTTAACAACCCATACCTTGACCTTCATTCTCACTTGTTTTTCTGTGGTGGAACAAGCTTTCACAGATTGGATCTGAACTGGCGCTGTGCTTATAGCCACATTATTAACTCCGAACTCCTGTAATGTTCATGGTCACTGATGAATGTACTCAATACACTTGTTAATTTGTTAACATTTACATTTATGCATTTGGCAGACACTTTTATCCGAAGTGATTTAGATTGCATTGCAAGTATACATTTTATCAGTTCATCATAGGAACCTATAGCCTGGGAATCGAACCCATAACATTGGTATTGCTCTCATTATCAGTTATAGTTAATGTACTAATTCCGATCCATGTTTTGAAACTTATGGATGTAAGTGTCATGATATGTCTTCATTGGAGGCTAACTCCATAGCATAAAGCAACAAAACCAACTCATCCCATTATAATCAAGTTAATAATAGTATTGCCTTCTGTATGATAAATTGCTTATACTTTCCTCAATTGGATGTTGCTTTGGTTAAAACTAAATATACATGTTTTTCACAAAGCTACTCTTGGTAACCACGAGTAAGGCTTGATTTATCTTGTTGGGAATGAGGAAATGTTCCATTGCAATCCAATGATCAAAGAATCTGGCAAGGTTGAGTGTCTTCTAGTGGTAAATGATTGTGTATAGTACTACTCGAAATATACCCGCTGCTTGAGCTCCATACTTTCGCAACAAAACACTGAGGCTTTTGTGAAGGCAAAATAATGAGAATCTCCATAGTTGCTATAGCAACATTTAAACATTTCAATGTGTTCGGAGGGACTGAATTTAAGTCTGAGTCACAGTAACCCCACCCAATCCCCCACAAGTCAGTCTCTCTCTCTCTCTCTCTCTCTCTCTCTCTCTCTCTCTCTCTCTCTCTCTCTCTCTCTCTCTCTCTCTCTCTCTCTCTTTTTTTTCGAAAAAAAAAGAACATCCATGGCATCTTTTAACCTTATTCTAAGTGACACATAAACTCTGTGGTCCTGCATTGGTTAATGATCATGTATGATAGCAATCTGCGGTTTTCTGATAGAAAAAAAAGTGCATGTATCTTCAGTCCATGACCATTGTAAAAGGGATCCAGATTGTGATCCCTAGATAGCGCTGATTTACTGGACCATATCTTGCTCAACCCAGAGCAAGGAAAGAGGCCAGGGGCCGAGGTTCTCCATCTGTGCTTTTCAAAGCAGAAAGAAAGTCAAACAAGCTCTGAGAATAAGCAGTCTCGTGTTTACAGATCATATTGAGTCGTCCTGGTATCCAGACACACGTCTCCCTTATCTCTGTTTACATTCGAAGTCACTAAATTTTCTTGCAAATGGCCATGGCGTGGTGGAAAATACATTGACAACACATTAAAAAAATTCATGAAGGTTTGTACCAGACAATAAGGCTTTATTTCACTGCAGACGTTGTAATAATATTCTGTAGATTTCCAAGACTCTGATAGTTTGTTGTGTCTCTTTAGATTTTAGATAAAAGGAACTTAAAATTGGATCGTTTGTGAGACTCTCAAGTAAATATTGACAAAACACTTTTGACACATCTCTGAAGAATCCCACAGGACAAATCAGGAGCCTCACAGTTTCACAGTAGCATACTATATGAATGAATAGAGCAAATTCATTCAAGACTGAGATTAATGCTAATACTAAAAAGCAAATATCCAATGGTATTACCTCATTCAAATATACTGGTAAATAATACAATTAATAATAAATGCACATAATACAGTCCTGGATACAAGTACTAATACAAATAATTTATTATGTAAAAACTATAGGATAATAAGTTAATAAATATCCTGCTAGTCCATATTTAGCCTGTACAATAAACATGAAACCATTAGCAAAAGACATCATCTCAGAGTATGTTGTCTGAGCGGCAGTGCTCACGTCTCTTGAGTTCACTCACCGTCAGCCAGGATGCAAAATGAAACCAAATGAGCCCGGTAACACATCCCTTGCCACCGATTCCCACGGGACATGACATCACTGTTAGCTCCGCTATTCTTAGCCTTCTTTCTATGGCTTCCAAAGAACGAAAATAGCGAATTCACGACAACCAAGCACTCAAAGTTCAAGGGAAAGTTCCTAAAAGAGGTTAAAGAGCTATTCAAGTGGAAAAGTCCCGGCACATACCACTCATCTAACCATGACGTCGGTTACAACCCCCCAAAAAGTATTTGGACACACTCTTTAAAAGATATGGATGTCACTATTTTAGTGAATACAATGTATAATAATATGGCATCTGTAAACAAATAGTCCTAGACATTATATTAGTATCAATGATATACTGTTATGTTTTTGTTATCTGATGTAATGAAATCCATACTTTCTTAAGTGTGTCTGAAATCTACTTTTATAGGTATACAATGCATTCGAAAATGAGACACTTATTTTAGTTTCTTCATTATTTTAGACTCGCTCTGCAGGGTCTACATGCCTCTAAGCATGTCAATCATGTCGGAAGACATGCTACATCACAGGTTTCAGAGCCAATAAATCACCTGTGGCTCATAATGAACATGTGGCATGTCTGTTTTTCATATGTCGGACACGATGATCAGTTCTTTGGCCCCATTCCAGTGCTTCTACACCAAAGACAGGGGACAGGATAGTGTCTCTCCATCACCTCTGATTAGATTGAGATCGTTAACAAAACCAACAGTGCATATGAAAGAGAACGGGAGGAGTGGATAGACGATGTCTAAGTGTGATAAGTGAAGGTGGAGAGGAGGGAAACGGTGTGTACGTTGTGGTGAGAGCGTGAGAAAGAGAGAGAGAGAGAGAGAGAGAGAAAGAGAGAGAGAGAGAGAGAGAGAGAGAGAGAGAGAGAGAGAGAGAGAGAGAGAGAGAGAGAGAGAGAGAGAGAGATAATAGGAGGAGAGAGTCAGGGAGAGAAGGAGTCAGTTTGTCACTGTGAAATAGTTGGGTGGAATACACGTGTGAACTGCAGTTCCTCTCCGCACTGCGCTGAATGGTGACCAGCGACTCAAACAGACAGGAGGGGGAGGACTGGCCAGCATGGAGCTCCACTCACCCAAAAAGAGCTGAATAAACAGTACAATACAGCTCTGCAGCAAAGACAAGACACACACTGAGAAACACGGACAAAAGGACGCAAGAAAGGAAAGCAAGGTACCCTCTGGCGTTTTTGTGCACTTGTAGCTATACGTAAAAATGCGTTTGTGAATGTGACAACTGTTTTTAGTTGCATGCTGTAGTTTTGTAAGTTGATAAGTTGTGAGTTTGGGTTTGTGAGTATCTTCTTACATGTGTGTGTGTGTGTTACTGCATCCAGAGATTTTGTTTCTGGTCAAATTACAGCAATGAGGTGTCTTAAGGATGTATCTTTTAGCTCTGCAATACAAAGAGAAAGAAAAAGGGAATAATTGAGAGAGAAACATGGTCAGTTCTATCAAGCTGAAGCTCGTGTGGGTGAGTTGCAAAAAGTGGAGTTTACTTCTGCATATTTCCTCAGAGAGAGAGAGAGAGGAACTCTTCACACGCCCTTCTACTTTTGTTTTGTCTCTCATACCTCCAGTTTTCACACCATGACTAAGATTAGAAGGCTTAGCGAGAATAAAGGTTTTCAGGGAATGAGGGTGTACAGTAGACGCTACATTTGCAAGTAAATGCTGAAACGGGACTCGCAAGTACCTGATATGAAACACATGTCAGGCATCTTTGGAGTAACTGTAACTTTTCTCAGATTTCCCTGTTTCTATGGGTACACCTGATATAGACACAGTAGCTGAACTGGCTGCTGACTTCAGGCCATTTCTTCTACTACACAGAAGTGTGGCGTAAGGGTTAAAGACCTGGGCTGGTAAATAAAACATTGTGGGTTCAATCACCGCATTGTGCCCTTGACCCAGGTTTGCTCGGGAGGGATTGAACCTGTAACAAGTATACTGCAATTTTGATACTAAAAAGACGGGGACTGTGATTTTGCCAAGTAGGGCATGTTCCTGGATCAGTATTGCTGTAGTTGGTCCTGGAACAACATTCCAAAAAACCAAACAGACTTTTGGGTTAGAACTGAGATAGGTGATTAAACATTATTTCTGATTTTATGGGTAGTTAGTTAATAGTTAGGGTTAGGAATAATTTGTGTTATTTGTTAGAAGAAGAAAAAAAGATTTTTAGCAAAAAAAGCTTATTGTCATTTTAAAACCTTTCGTCAATCAAAGTCATGTGGTGCAACCAACATACAAAAAAAAGCATAAAAACAGATTTTTTTTTATCATAAGGACTATCATGACTGTGTCAAGATCAATAAGTCTCTTAAAATAAAAAAGGTTAGTTCAGGTTGTAAAATTACACATGGTTCAACTGCCCAAAAACTTACAGATGTTTATGTGAAGTAGTAACAATTCATGACAGTAATTTAATTGAAAATATATACTGTATCACATTATATTTTTTTTGGAGAAAATGGTACATAAAGTTTTTTTTCAAAACCGTATTTCTAAACATGTTTTAAATTAGATAAAAATATATTACTACACTCTTATGTGTCATTGAGCCACATAACAGTAAATGTGGACACAAGCAATTTAAATGTTAAAATGTTTCTCTCACTTTTGATGTTGAGGCAGGTGTTTTGAGAGGAATACAAGAGCAGTTGGGTCAGAGATCGGTGGTCATTGGTCTCAGGATGTCCAGGAGCAACTCTACAGGGGATCTGGTGCCCAAGGACATTACTGAGATCCTGGCCCTACAGGCCAGTAAGAAGAAACGGGGTTCATCCTTGGGCCGGGCTTTTAGCTGGTTCAAGGGCAGCAGACGCAAGAGGAGTCTCAGCAATGGGCAAACTAGGTCAGGAGGTCCATGTGTGCGGTCTGGAGAGAGCGCTACAGCCAAACAGATTCAAGCCAGTAGTGAAGCCTCTAAAGGTAAGCAAAAACTTTTCCTGCTTCAGTACCTATAGATGCAGGCATTCATAACCTGTTGGAATGCAAATTACCGGGTTTGTTTTTGAAGATTTGGATTAGTTGATGACAATCAGATGTGTGATATTGATACCATATATTAAAAAGATTCACAATACCACAGATTGATTTTAGCCAAGCTCTCTGGTGCCAGTCTGTCCAAACCTTGAACATTTTGTTTTACTATTTAACTGGTTATCTCTGGGACATCCCTTATTCAAGCTGGATTAGGCTACAATAACAAGGACAAGTCTTCCCTGGAATGGCTGATCTGTTTATTGTTGTTTCTTTTTGCTTTTTGCCTTCCTTTTTTTCACATTTGTTTTTGGGCACAACTTTTCCACTGCAAAAACAGCATTGGTGTGTCACGATTTGTCTCCGAGCACATCAGAGGCATTACGTGGTGTTGTCATGGGAAATTGCTTTAGCTATGGTATCAGTTAGAGTGCTAAATAATAGTCATATTGTATTATGAATTTATATATATATATATATAGTGGATGGATGACTGTTGTATATAGGAATTCATTCATGTTGTATATATGACTTATTGGCACCTTATAGCCACTTGCAACACCCTAGCTAGAACACAGCAATCACCTAGCAACACCTTAGCAACCACCCAGAACTCCATAGCAATGTCCTAGCAACACGCTATCATCGCACAAGCAAACAACCAAAACAAACTAGCAAAATCATTACTTAAGCAACTCCTTTGCAACTCCATAACTTCATGAGAATACCCTTGTAATCATATTGCAACACCATAGCAACCACTTATAACAATCCTAGCAATGCCCTAGCAACCTAATATTGCCCAAGCAACCATCCACAACAAGCTAGCAACACCCTACACCTAAGTAAAATCCAGGAAACCACTTAGAAACACCATAGCAACCACCAGAACTTCATGAGAGCACCCTAGCAACACTCTATAATCCGCCAACACAAACCTTGCAACAGATTAGCAACCACCCAGAGAAACCCCTTTTGAAATTCCCTAGCAATCACACGAATACCATCAGCTGCCTTAAAAATAAACTAAAAGTTACAGAGAATGTGCTGGAACTGAACTCTGCTCTGCATGAAGACCTCAAGGAGGCCATGTGACATCTACTTATAAAACCCTGTGTGGAATCTAAGATCGCATTAACAATAATGGACACTACATTCAGCATTATATTCCCAAACTTTAAGCTAAGTGGTCTTGGGAAAGTTTGCAAAGCCGGCCCCTGAGGTCATCTTGGACACTGACTCTTTAAAAACCTGCTCGACCACTTTTATGTAGCGGTCCAACCAGAAGGGCAGAAGACTGTTTAAAAAGACTCGAATTCTAGATTTTTCTCTTCCTGCCCCCACAAGTCTCACACTCCCTCTGTTACACTGAAAAAGCATGTAGACTGTGAGTTGCCAGAGTCTGAGTTAACAGACACTTGGGACTTTAGCTGGACTTACACTGTGAATAACATGTCATTCAGAGTCTTCTAGTCTTTACGATTTATAGCTTTTTCTGGCCTTTTTTCTGGAAAGGTCTGCGAGATGAGACACATGCTGAGTTATTGAAAGATGAATGAGGGGGTATGAGGGGGTTCTGTTTCATTCTTACTGACCGCCAGAGGCAGTGTAAACACTATGGATTATCGCAGCGCCAGCCAGATAGGTCGAGAGAATATACCAACAAAGTCACGTGGCGTGACGTATGCTGAGCCCTGGAGGTTATAGGCTACAGTAGCTCAGCACTCTACCTCTTTCGCTTTCTCGCCTGGTTGAGATAGGTTGTTTTTGAGTGATTATTCGCGCTGTCAAGTGCAGCTTACAAGAGCAGCGAGATTCGTCCTCACAAGCTGTGACAGCGCGCGTCTACGCAATTTCAAGGATTTGGATTTATTTTACAGCGCTTGGTGAGTCATATTAACATTACTTCGTCGGTAACACTCTGTGCCTCTCGGTGCTATCCGGTGGCTTGTGTTTTCCGCGACTGAGTTAACGGTCTCCCGTTGACATATCTAACGTTACTCAGACTGTTTTTTCCTCGAATCCATGTTACATTATTTGTCCATCGGTTCAATCCGCCGGCCATTTTAGACATTTTTTCTTTTTCGTGAGATATTTGTTGGTATTACCTGTCGGTTTGCCCTAGGTAATTGTTTATTTATTTTTATTATTTTTTCATCCCGCTCAACTTAACCTTACGGTGCTATCCGAAGGTGTTATTAACGAGTAACTATGGCTCACAGCTCGATCGCCACTGGTTTTCCACTGACTTGTAAGCTGTGCCCTAATCATCTTCTCCCTGACGACGGTCATGACTTCTGCCCGTCGTGTTTGGGTGTTCAACATCTGCGAGATGCTCTCACGGACCCGTGCATGCACTGCAGCCTTTTACCTATTTCGGAACGACAGCTCCGTCTTGCCGAGTTAGACCCTAATTCGACAGTGAAACTTGGGCAGTTGGATGCAGCCCCTTCACGCACTCGGAAGCGCAAAGCGTCGGCGGCAGCTGGTGCTCCCCCCCCATCTAAGAAAGTCAAATCGCGAGGTGATGAACATTCACGTGTTGAGAAAAGTTCACTTTCTATGACGGTGTCGGTGCTTTCTTCAGAGATGGCAGAGCTGAAACGTCTGCTTCACTCGCTTCAGCCTGTCTCATCTGCTACACCTGTGAAGCTGACACAGGAGGATGAGAATGTTCAGAATCAGGGAGCTGGGGAAGAGTCTCTTGATTTCCCTGGTTTTTCTCATCGTTCAGAGTTTGATGTGCTTTCTACAAGTGCTTCAGATTCCTTTTTTCATGATCATGGGGATACTATGGATGTTGCTGCACAACCATCACCTCAGGCTGTTTTCACTGGTTACCCAGCAGCGGAGGGGTCTAGTGGGGGTTCAGTTCAGTCGTCTGGACAAGCCCAGTCCTCCTCCGATGATACTTTGGATGTGCTTCGAATAGCAGTTGCTCGTCTAGGACTTGATGAGTCACCTGTCCAATCTGCCCAAACAAATGTGTTTTTCAGACAGAACACAGCAGCAACTTCTTTTGCCATGCCACCATGTAAGGATTTTGTGGCTGAATTCTCAAATGCTCTCACTGGTTCTGGTCCGCCTAAACGGCGCTCTAAGATTGCTCGAACGCTAGCATCTATGGCTGAAGCAGATTCTATCGGGGTGGGTCGTGCTCCAGAAATAGAGCAGCCTGTGGCAGCTTTGGTGGTGTCTCCTGATGAGGCTCTGCGAGGGAATGTGCGATGTCCCAGTGCGCAATGCGGTCGTACGGATTCCTTGCTGAAAAAGGCATACGAGTCTGTTGCCTACATTACTCGAGCAGAAAACACAATCTGCCAGTTACTTCTTGCTGCCACCAGTACGCTGGAACCTGCGAATGCGGATCCCTCTGTTTCACAATTTCTGCAAACTGCTCTGTTGGCAACAGGCCATGTGACCCGCGAGCTGGGTAGTCTTACAGCCACGCTTCTGGCAGCCCGCCGCCAAGTGTGGCTTGCCCAAGCACGACTGCCGGAGGACTGTAAGAAAACCTTGAGAGAACTTCCATTCGTTCCCGGGCATCTTTTTGGTCCAAATGTTCCGGAACTGTTGGAAAAGAGGATAAAGCTGTCTGAAGCTACTCGTCAACTGACACAGGTGCAGCGCAACCCTACCTTTAGGATGCCAGCGGTTCAGACCCGACAGCACTATGCCACATCGGAGCAACGTTTCCGCCGGCATGCTACACCTCAGTCACAGCCCCCTCAGAGACCTCGTGCTCCTGAAGAGGCGAGAGTTTTTCGCCCACCTCATCGACAGTTTCCAGGAGGACCCCGTCAGCGTCCCCCCGCGAACACTAAAAATCGCACACATAAAGCCTGAGACAGCCAGGCCGGCGGTCGATCGCTTTTCAATAGATCAACTGGAGTACTGGAGATCCAACACAGCAGACCCCTGGGTGTTGGCGACTCTGAGCAGGGGATATACTCTACAGTTTCGACGTCGGCCTCCCAGATTTTCAAGAATTGTTCCTACGATTGTCAGAGACGCGGTTCGCGCGGTGGCTCTCTCTCTGGAAATTTGTTCACTGTTAGAGAAGGGAGCCATAGAAAAAGTTCATCCCCTCGTTCAGAGAGACGGGTTCTATTCAACATATTTTCTTGTTCCGAAGAAGGACGGTGGTTTCCGCCCAATTCTCGATTTGAGGCTTCTGAATTTGTTCCTGAAGGTCCTTCCTTTTCGAATGCTGCGCACAGCCGATGTTCTTCGGTCTGTGACTGCAGACGATTGGTTTGTAAGTGTCGACCTGAAAGATGCTTACTTTCATGTCCCAATTGCTGTACATCACAGAAAGTTTCTGCGTTTCAGTTTCCTGAATCAAGCCTATCAGTTCAAAGTGCTACCCTTTGGCCTTTCCCTTGCTCCTCGCGTCTTCACAAGGTGTGTGAGCGCAGCTCTGTCTCCTCTTTGGATGAGAGGCATGCGTATTCTTCCTTATTTGGACGACTGGCTTCTCTGTGCCCCAACAGAGCGGCAGGCTGTACAAGACTCCAGACTGCTTTTGAGACATGTGCAGAAGCTGGGGTTTTCTGTGAACGAGAAAAAGAGCCGTCTGATTCCATCACGGACCACTACGTTCATAGGAATGACCCTGAATTCCTGTCTAATGTCTGCCTCCCTGTCTCAGGAACGTGTGACGAACATTCTGCAACTTTTGGCTCGCTTTCGCCCGGGGGTGTCTTTGCAGTACGAGGTGGTCCTACGACTGATAGGGATGTTAACAGCGGCTACAGTGGTGATTCCCCTGGGTTTACTCCACCTCAGGCCACTCCAGTTATGGAACAACAGTTTGCGGCTAGATCCCACCAGGCATCGCCATCGACTGGTTGTGATTTCTCACCGTTGCATATGTGCGTTGAGGCGGTGGAGACAGTTAGAGTTTCTGAAGGCAGGAGTGCCCCTGGGTGTTGTTCCCTCTCGTCGGGAGTTGGTCACGACAGACGCTTCCCTCACAGGATGGGGAGCAACGTGGAATCGGAGGGGTATTTGCGGGCGCTGGACACCGATCCAGGCCACAGAACATATCAACCTGCTAGAACTAAGAGCAGTGTTCTTGGCCCTAAAGTACTTCATGCCGGTTCTGGCAGGCCGCCATGTTCTCGTTCGGTCCGACAATACCTCAACGGTGTTCCATCTGAACCACCAGGGCGGCACGAGATCCCGCAGGTCTCTACAGCTGACTCAAGAGATCCTGACTTGGTGTCAGCCACGACTCGCTTCACTGAGGGCAGCTCATATTCCAGGAGTGTGCAACCAGACAGCGGATGCTCTTTCCAGGGATCAAGTACACCCAGGAGAATGGAGGCTTCATCCAGTTGTAGTGCAGGAGATCTGGCTACGATTTGGAAGAGCAGAGGTGGATCTTTTTGCTTCAGAGATGACCACCCACTGCCGATTATGGTTCGCAAGAACAGAAGTGTCCAGCCCCCTGGGCCAGGATGCGCTGTCTCACGAATGGCCGAACTGCCTGCTATATGCGTTTCCACCTATCCCTCTGTTATGGGAGACGTTGCACAGGATCTCCCTGCGCAAGCACAGAGTGTTGCTGGTGGCACCACGGTGGCCAGCCAGACCATGGTTTCCTTTGTTGCTGAGACTTCTGACAGGGAATCCATGGAAGCTTCCCCCCAGGAAGGACCTCCTCTCCCAGCTGGAGGCCAGTGTCTGGCACCCGGACCCGGCACGTCTGCAGCTTTGGGTCTGGCCATTGGGCTAAATCCTTCCCTGGAGCATTGTGACCCTGCTGTTATTCACACCATCTCTAATGCCAGGGCTTCTTCCACACGGCAGATTTATGCTTCCCGTTGGAAGCTTTTTTCTACATGGTGTGAGGAACAAGGGCTTGATCCTGCAAAATGTGACATCCCGAATATCTTAAGCTTTCTTCAACGCTTACTGGAGGAAGGAAAAGCAGCTTCCACGTTGAAAGTATACGTTGCTGCGATTTCTGCGTATCATGTTCCAGTTGGCGGCTCTTCGCTGGGCTCTCACAGTCTTGTCTGCAGTTTTCTGAAGGGCGCGCGCCGTCTGAACCCTGCTCGGAATCCTAGTTTTCCTGTGTGGGATTTGTCACTTGTGCTTGCATTCCTGTGTTCACCCCAGTTTGAGCCCTTGCAAGGCATTGACGTTAAAATGTTGTCCTTGAAGACTTCTTTTTTGTTAGCTGTTGCTACTGCGAAACGGGTCAGTGAGTTGCACGCGCTGTCTGTTAGCGAACCGTGCTTGCGTTGGTTACCGGATGATTCCGGGGTGGTTCCACGACCCAATCCTTCTTTTCTTCCGAAGGTCCTTCTTCCTCAGTTCATAAATCAGCACATTGAACTGGCGTCTTTTCAGACTTCTTCAGGGTCTGATTCAAGTGCCCAACTTTTGTGTCCTGTTCGTGCCTTGAAGTATTATGTGAACTCTACTGTTCAATTTAGACAGACGGACCAGTTATTTGTCTGCTATGGTGGTGCGAAGAAAGGTGCTCCAGTGTCGAAGCAGAGGTTGTCGAACTGGATAGTAGAGACCATTACACTGGCTTACAAGGCAGCAGGGAGACCACTGCCCTGGGGACTAACTTGCCATTCCACTAGGGCCATCTCATCTTCATGGGCTGTTTTCAGAGGAGTTTCCCTGGTGGATATCTGCACTGCTGCTACCTGGACTTCTCCATGCACGTTTGCCCGGTTTTATAAAGTCAACGTTGCTGCTCATCATGCCGTTAGTTCTGCGGTTCTTCTGGAGCAGCCTTAATTTCATCAGGTGGGTGGCATTCCTCATGACTATGTTGGTATGTGTCATCCATAGTGTTTACACTGCCTCTGGCGGTCAGTAAGAATGAAACAGAACGCTAGTTACGCATGTAACTGTGGTTCTGTGAATTCTGGATGACCGCCAGAGTTCTCAGTCACTCGGAATGCGCGAGAAAGGCGTACCGAGGTAGAGTGCTGAGCTACTGTAGCCTATAACCTCCAGGGCTCAGCATACGTCACGCCACGTGACTTTGTTGGTATATTCTCTCGACCTATCTGGCTGGCGCTGCGATAATCCATAGTGTTTACACTGCCTCTGGCGGTCATCCAGAATTCACAGAACCACAGTTACATGCGTAACTAGCGTTCTGAAATGGTTTTTAATAATTACATCCCTTTACTTTGCAGCACCATCTCTTTTGAATCTATGTTTTCTCTGTCTTCAACCTTTAGTGTACTTCAAATCTTAAAAGTATCATTTCTTTTAAAAATTATTTAATGCTAATATAATAAAATAACAGATTATACTTTCATGACTGTTTCTTAACACACTTAGGAACACTATTAAAAGTGCACTTTGTAATAATGTAAAATTGAAAGTTTTGCTTAAAAGTAC
This sequence comes from Phoxinus phoxinus, assembly GCF_949152265.1. NCBI lineage: Eukaryota > Metazoa > Chordata > Actinopteri > Cypriniformes > Leuciscidae > Phoxinus > Phoxinus phoxinus. The sequence goes on from NC_136894.1 coordinate 9,770,448, forward strand.
AAAATCACTTATTGTGATGTGTTGAGTAACATACTAAAGCACATCTAACGTTTTTTTTCAATATTACACTTAAAGTTAATATATTTTTAATGTACTAAATTGCAACTACATCAATGTGCAATTAAAATATATTTAAATACAAGACACAGAAGTTTCGATAGAAATTACATTAAATAATATTTTATACAAAGACAATGGAACTGAAATTATAAAGAGTGTACTTTAGTCCTATTTAAGTGGGTCAAACATACACCAATTGCAGGTCAGCTGCTTTAAACTTATTTAATTGCAGGTTCTGAAAACATCACATTCAGTTTTCACAAGTGTATTACATTTACTGTAGAGAAATATGAGGGGGTGTTTGTGTCTTGTTGCTAGCACATTTAGCACATGGCTAGCCAGTTTCTTGGGTGTTGTGGTTGGTTGTTAGGACATTGCTAGGGCGATGCTAGGTGATTATGTAAAAAAAAACCTCACCCACCAACCACAAGATGTTCAAGTTCCTCTTTCAATGTAAGTCTCTGTGATTTGGGACATGTTGGGAACCTTCCCCAAAACAAGTTGGGCTGTCCTGATTCAGGACATTTCTAGGCTTAGGTGCTCAACAGTGCAGCACTAACTCCTTGCGTCATCCCTGTTTGACTGAGCTCAGCCTCTATCTGTCCACCACCATTCCTCCCTCAGAGCGCTCTATCAGTTCCGGAAGCTTTTTAAGGGGTGAGATCACTGTGCATGGGACACCCTCTAACTTTAAACATTGATCCCTTATCACAGGAGAGAGGGGAATCTCTGTGTCTCTTCAACTGTGCACCCGTGGATATGTAAATACATGTTTAAATTGATATGAAATGCAATAGTTGAACAGGATTTGTGCACATTTGCAATGACAAAGTTGCAAATTAGTACATTTAAAATATATTAACTTTGAATGTAATTTCAAATAACACTACAGCTAAAATGATAATCAAGTACTTATGCTTATATGAGTCAACACATGCACTTTAAATCACGACTACTAGAGTTAAAAAAATAGTTATTTGACATGTACTTTTATGTAAATCATGTAAGTTGACATTATTACAAATTGCACTTTTTTAAAGTGTACTTAAGTGTGAAGAAACAGTCATGAAAATACTGTCTTTAATTAAACTTAAAGGGATAGTTCACCCAAAAATGAAAATGATTTAATTTACTCACCCTCCAGTTGTTCCAAACCTGTATGAATTTCTTTCTTCTGCTGAACACAAAAGAAGATATTTGAAGAATGTTGGTAACCAAACAGTTGACAGTAGCCATTGACTTCTATAGTATTTTTTTATACTATGGAAGTCAATAGGGTCCATTAATTGTTTGGTTAATCATATTCTTTAAAATAGCATCTATTGTGTTCAGCAGAAGAAAGAAATTCATACAGATTTGGAACAACTGGAGGGTGAATAAATGATGACAGAATTTTCCTTTTTGGGTGAACTATCCCTTTAAGTGGCCTTTTATTTCTTTAATATAACATTATACATTATACAAGTATACAAAATACTTTAAAGATTTTTATACAAAATAATGCACTTGTTTCCAAAAGAGCACACGCCTTAGAAAATAATATATATATTTTCATTATTTTGGTAACTTTGGTAACTTTAGATAACTTTACTTTAGGGTCCAATTTTCACTATTAAAGTTGCTTATCAGCATGCATATTATTTTGGCTGTTTGTTAGTACTTAAAAAGCACATATTAATGCCTTATTCTGCACATTAGTACCTTACTAACAATTTTAGCAAAAGTTGTAGGTGATAGTTAGTTTATAGTGAGTATTGGACCCTAAAGTATGACCATTATTTCTATCAAATATCAAAATATAGATTGTCTTTAATGATGGAGATATTTAAAACATTTTGGAAATAAAATGCTCAACTCATTTGTCTTGCTAATGCTAATTTCCATTTGAAAACTATTATCATAGTTTTTAAAATATAATATTTTATTTTTTCAATATTTGTATTATTTTAATATTTGACTGAAAGCCTGGGCCTGCGACAAGTGCAAAGGAATAAAATCTATATTTTAAAAGAAACTAAAATAAGTAATAAAGGTTTGGTAAAAATGTAATGTGACTTAAAAACCTAATGTGAACTTCATAGTGTATAACAAAATGAAACATTTTAAATGTCAGTTTTCATTTATATAAAAAAAAGTTTGTAGTTGAAAAAAAAGAAGATGTGGGACTTTTATCACAAGCATAATGGAGAAAACAGGGCTGATTTTACTCAACTGGTCATTCATATTGTGAAGGCCAGACATCTGTTAGCGATGATCTCGAATGCCAACGTAGAATGATGACTTGTGGTCAGAGGAGGGTTGAATGAAACATGAGCCTACCGTAATAGCTGTGAAATAAAGAACATGTGAATGTTTAATGGCGTTTGGAGACACTGATATACATCCCAGCGCACGTCACAGAAACACGAAAGAACAAAGTGACAAAGGACAGTAACTGAATGTCCCGAACGCTTGCCCAGAGAACTCAGAGAGCGGTTGAAGAAGGTCAGAATGGGAAACTGTGATAGACATGGGGTTAAAACTGTATAAAACAGTCTTGCAGGATAAAGGAATAGTATAAGTATATTTAGTTTTTCTGGGAAGATTGTGATAAGTAGACCTTTACAGACAGATTTTGATTCTGATTGGTCAATCTCCGCATTTTGCAATCAAATATTTTTATGTAATGATCTCTAAATAAACTTCTGATTCTGATTGGTTGACATGTATTCCAGATGTTTTGACGTGGCTGTAAAGTATAGTATTATTGGCTGCATTACAGTTGTAAATGCCTTTGAAATCAAACAGCATCTTGCACTGTCTGTAAGATAGATCATCAGTATAGGAAGTAGTTTGACTCAAAAAATCATTTTAGTGCAGATAAATATATTGAGATAGACAGCAGGATAATTGACTTGACTGCTGAATGTATTGAATATTATAATGCACCCTGAAGTGTAACAGCTACTCTGCTTTGTGTCATGGCCGCATTACCAACCGGTGTGCATTAATTTTTAATAATTAATTAGCTTGGAAATAATTTGATAGTGCTTTCAACTACCAAAAAGAGTCTATCAGCTCTGTTCAACACATTTTACCACATGTAAATCCAAATCCAATTCCACAGAAAAAAATTTGCACATTCAATAAGGGTCTGATGATGACTGAGAACAAAAAATTGTAGCCTGAATAATACATTTTTCATTATTTTTAGCTGTGCATTTTGTTTTTTAGCAAACATGTGGGACACATACATTTACTGTATGTTGATGATACTGTTCAAAAGTTTGGGGTCTGTACATTTTTTTTTTGTCTCTTGCTCACCAAGGCTGCATTCATTTGATCAAAATACAGTAAAAAGTTATATTTTTTAAATAGTATTACCATTTAAAATAACTTTTCTATTTGAATATATTTTAAAATGTCATGTGATGGCAAAGCTGAATTTTCAACATCATAACTCCAGTCTTCAGTGTCACATGATCCTTCAGAAATCATTCTGCTGATTTTCTGCTCAAAAACATTTCTTATTAATCAATGTTGAAACCAGTTGTGCTGCTTACTATTTTTGTGGAAACTGTGATGAAGATACATAATTTTGAAATCTAGTGTATTTCGTTAACTTTCCATATTTCTTCTACGTTTTCTGTGCCTCTTTTGTCTACGAGTCCCAATCAGCCAAGTCATCTCATGTGTCTCAGTGTTTGTGGTTTTCCTTATGTAACTCACAGTAATCGATACACCTGTTGACATATTTGTTTCACCGTTTACTCCAACAAAAGCTCTCTCACCCTCTGCCAGCCTTTGTATGAAAACAACCAGACAGCTCACTGATAGCTTATGAACAGCCACTTTCCATTTACATAAGAAAGCATTAAGTCTTATTAATATTACCACAAACCTGTCAGGGAGACTAAGGCACACTTCTCACACACCTCTTTTAAAGTCAAGATAGGCACTTTTCCCTTTGCAATACGATTTTTAATAGCTTCAATAGAATATCTGAGAGCTGAATCTAGCTGGACTGTATTATTTAAGTTATGGCCGTAATGTTGGTGTGGTGAAACAAGGACACTCAGACAGCATTAATAGATGAAATGGGACTTTATGGCTCTAGAGAGAAAGTACAGGATTGAGGTGAGTCTAAAAGAAGCTGCCAAGGTCATGAACAAGTTCTCTGACCTCAGTCTGGGTCGTGATGGTTACACCCAACTGTCCGACAAACACACACAACCTCAACAAGGGGTGCTGACACACCCACGCGTTGCTGCTGTGAAGCCAGATAACAGTATGGGGACATTTCCTGTTGTCATGGCAGACGGCCCATGACCTTTTGATCTCCATATCTCTTTGTTTAGTTCTGTGAATACCATTGGAGATGGAATAATCCAATGGCTATGCGAATACATTTATTCTTTGCACAGCAGTACATTCTAGTTGAAGTCGATATGATACAGCACCTGCAAGTCATTTTATTCCGTAATGTGGCCGACACTTTTTTTGCATCTTCATATTCATCAATGTAATTGAGCTTCAAACTTGGCTTTAAAGGGATAGTTCACCCAAAAATGATGTCAACACAAAAGGAGATAACTAAATGAATATCCGGTTGGGTGAATTCAATACAGTGACAATACATTGTGAATTTAAGGCTTAATAAAGCGCCCAAAATATATAAATTATATGACATTATATGACATTAACCTCAAAATACAGCCAGAAATCAGAAATGTACTTCTGCTGATGTTTTAATGGCAATTGGTACACCAACATAAAGGTGGACTTCCACCACCTATGGACTGGAGTGTGCCGCTGTATGACAGGAGAGAAATTGTGGCATTGAGGCCGGTTAACACTAAGGCTGTATCTCAATTCAAAGGCTGCATCCTTCGAAGGACTCAGACTTTAAAGGCCGCGAAGGTCGGACTGTGTTGTTAAATGGGACGCTCTAGATGCTAGACCGTCCCATTTAACAACACAGTTCGACCTTCTCTAGCCTACGGAGGAGTGTTCTTGTCAAAGACTTGGTGGGGCTCACGAACAGACTACTTTGCTTATAAAGTTATTTCAGAGGTAGAACAATTTGTTATACTCCATGAAATATTACCAAGACAATTTTTTTGTCATTTGGAATAATGTGTACTGAAGATTCATGCTAAATAACGCAGATAAAGTGTATTAATAAAGTAAATAGGATACATTTTGATTGCATGTTATGATTCTATGACTTAATAAAATAGACTGATTGCCAAAGCTTTCCTAAAAAACGATGGGATTTGTTCATACCCTTGCGAAAGTTTAAATAACTGCTAACCAAGCTGGATTTCAGAAGCATTAAGGAAGTATACTTTACGACATATCAAAAAGCTGTGCGTCATCACTTTGAAACAAACATCATAGGGCATGAATGAGGAAAGAATTAAGTCTGCTTTTGTTGTTAAGCACAACACTTTGCTCTCTCCCCTGATGAGCTCTCCATTGACAGCTCTCCCACACCTTGCGTTTCACTTGGTCTCCTTCCACTTGGTTGACGCAGAGATACAATTCTGCTGAATCTCTCTTCAGTTCTTATAATGGCTCATGACTCATCTCACCTTGACCTTGAGTCTCTTCTACCTCCTCTAGCCTCTTCATAACTCTGGCACTGTGAGCAGGCATGCTAGGAATGAAGGCAGGGAACAAAGAACACACAGACACTACGAGTATCCAGGCTGTGCAACTTCTAAGATTTGCTTTAACTTCCTTTATACAGACCAATGGCCTTGAACAATTCAAAAGGGAGGAAACAATGTTAAAACTATAGTCTGAAAAGGACAGGCAGTTCCTTCTGAGAGCAGGTGAATTATGTTTGTAGGCTGGCACCAAATAAACTGTTCGTGTGTCTGCCAAGTGTTGGATCTGTTGGAATGCAGGTGGATGTAATGCAGCTTGGTGCCGCTTGGATTTCACCCCTCATTCCAGGATGGCAATGTTCCAGCGAATCCGGAACAATTGCAGATTTGTGCAAGAGAAAACTGTTAACTTTAGCAAAATGTTTCTCACTATGTTTTGCTTTTTGCCGCCATAAAGAATAGCAAGGGCAGCAAGTTTGAGTTACTGGTCAGTGGTCTAATAATGCATGAGCAATGCTGAACAAAACGCCCATTACACTTTTTAAGATCATTTGGGTACATTTGAATCATTATAGTCATATCTTTGAGTCACATCTTTAAATGTTATACCGCTTAAGATTTGTGAGTATATGCTATGGTTACTATGTGGTTATATACAGTTCATGACTTTAATTTTTTTCGCAGTTAAATTGGCAATTGCATTTTTTAAAAGGACGTTTTTCACAGTTAGTATGTTTGTGTAATAATGAGACTTTCACTTCAGGACATCAAATAATTTTAGCATAAAATATGCATAATAGCTCAACTTAACAAATAGTATAGAATGCCACATTTTACAGTGTGTCTGTGGTTTGCATTGTCCGATTTACCTGTCCAATATGGGAAATTGACAGCAAGACATTTTTGGGACACCATGACACACCTTGTGAAAATGGGACCGTTCCAGCTAAAGGCCCGTTCAGACCAAGGGTGATAAATATAAAAATAACTAAAACATTTTATTAATCGTTCTAATTCCATGAGAATAGTCAACACCACAACTATAACAATAACGCCGTGGTGGAATGATATATCTGGAATCACTTTCAGAACCATTTTTTTTTAGTTAATGAACGATAAAAAACATTGACAGACAATCAGAATCCACACGACATGAAGCTCAAGCATTTAAAGTGGAAAATGGCATAACTGTGGCTCTCTCTTATAATAATCAATGTTATAGTTATCTGTATAGTTATCGTTCTTTGTATGAACGGGCCTTAAACTGGGATGTCTGGTCACCATATTTGTGTAATGCTCTTTCATCTGTAACATCAGGCTTAGCAGTATTTCATACGAAGTACATATTTAAAAATCCTCTCAGCTTCTGCCTGGAAGCAATTCAGTGTCAGACTCATGAGGTAAAGTTCCAACATGTATCTGAACACACTTCTGTCTTACACAAGCATATGAAAGGGATCTCACACATATATCCATGCTTAGTCATGCACAGATGGGGGTTACATTTCTAGAGGCGCACAAAATAGAAAGTTTAATGAATAATACCTGTTGGCAAGATCTGAATTTTTTTTATTGTTCTGCTAAAAGACATAGATCCCGACATGTAAACAATACACAATTGTTATTCTGTGCGTGCTGTGCACTGTGTGCAGTGATACACACAGTAGCTGGCGGACCAGTATTGTGTTTCACTGGGCCACAAGGGGGCACAAAATGTATTTTTAGGACTGTCAAGTATTAAGATATACATAAAAGTGATAAAACTGCTTTAGAATTATATATAATTTGAAATGCACTAAAATTAGAAAAGTCTAGGCTGACATTACTCTTAAAGTGGGCAGAAAACGTAGGCTAGTACTAAGTAAACATTTTCCAGATCACATTTTAATATTTTGTAGGCTTACACTGAGCCAATTAGAAACATCACACTTAACATTTTCTCACTCAGTATAAATCAGACTTTATTCATGAATTACATTAAGATCACATTAGTTAACATTAGTTAATGCATTAACCAACATCAATGAGCAGTTACAATATTTATTAATCTTTGTTAAGGTTAGTTAATAAGAAAACAACTGTTCAGTGTTTATTCACATTAGATTAGGTCCTTTAAAAAATCATAACAGATTCAACTTTTAGTTTTAATAATTTATTAGTTAATGTTGAATACCTAAGATTAATAAATGATTTAGAAGTGTTTTTCATTGTTAGTCATGTTAACTAATGTAATAAACCTATTGAAAAGTGAACCTATAATTGTGAAGTATTACCAAAATATCAAGGTCTAGTATTTTAATACAGCCTCATTTTTGTTATACTATGGCAAATGTCTAAATAAAGCAGTTCATTCAGTAATCTTATATATTCACAATCACAGTGTGAAAAACAGGAAACAGAGAAAAGCAAGTTTCTAGCCGAGAGAAAGTTTCTCTTAAGAAGAACCGAAGTATGGCATGAAAACAACTGACACACTTTTGTCACTTCGAGCAATGATAAATGAAGCAGGTTGCAGGTAGGAAGCTAGTAATATCACTACACCTTCAGGGCATTATATTTCTGACTGTCAGTTGAAATTCCTCTCTTCAGATCACAAGCCTCAGAAATATCGTAGCGTGTCCCAGAGCACATTCACAGGTAGAGAGGGAAGAATCAACAGAATTCAGATGAGCTGGAATGCATGGGAAGAACGATGGAGTGAGTCTGTGCAAAGAGCCTAATGCGGAGCCGAAAAAGGACGGCATTGATTTATAAGGCATTACTATCCATTAGTCTGCGATGATGCCCTCTGAAAGCTTCTTGCGGTATTCAGATTACTACGTCTAAGTGTCTGTAAACTGATGTATAATGTAGGCCTACTTGTCTTAGTCAAATCTGGCACGGAATATGTTTTTAATCCTGGAGCTGGTCTATGGCCAGACATCACAAGAGTGATGTTGAATAACTTTGTGTTGATATATGGGGATCTTAAAGTGGAATGATGATTGTTCGGCAGAACCAGTTGTGGTGGCATCTTTGCTTCAGTCGTTTGTGTGAATAGCAGATGATATAATATGGATAACGTTTCAAAGTGGAGAGAAATGTATGCAAATGCAAAGATCAGTTTGAAATGCAATGCATGAACCATGCATCTGGTAAGCGATGGAACTCAGATTGAAATAGTCGTCATAGTTTTTGTTACAACCCTTTTCTGCATGATTCAAGTGTTTCCCCGGCCAAGTTACAAGAGGATAACGTAATTCCCAGGATTCCATTATGTTTGCATCTGCTTATGCTGGGGCCTCCTGTGTTTTCTGTCTGTTTTTGATTAACAAATGATTTGTAAAGCTTTCGGGATTTGTAAAGCCAGGACTCTCGATTACAGTGAAAGGAGGATGGACGGGAGGAAACAAGGGAAGGGGAGGCCCAACTGGTACCTGGAAAAGGTCAAGAACATTCCAGAGGCACTGTGTTCCCCTCCTAAAATCTCCATTGGGCATTCCTTTTCTTCCAGATCATTACGTAGTGCAGAAAAGAAAGCCCTGTATAAGCTTAGCTTAAGTTACAGCTTTATCACAAACAAATGCTATATTTTTTGTATTTAAACATAGGGCTACATCATAAAAAAAACAATAATAAAAATAAATAAATAAAAATAATCTTAATTACCAAAGAATTAACAGGGAAAACTAACTTTCCTTGAACTAAAGGTCACTATAACCGTATTTGTATACTTTATGTATGTTCTTCATCTTCAAGCAGCACTGTTAGACTTTGCCGTAATTTTACAGTTACTTACCGCAAAAAAGCCCAGTAAAATACCACTTATATTATTTACGGTTAACTACTGTAATATGCACTGCATTGTGGGTATTTTGTGTGAAATTTACAGTAACTTACTGTATATGGTAATTTACAGTACTTTACTGTTTACGCAAAAGCAGTAGTGCTACTGTAAATGAAGAAGACAGATTTGAAGACAGTGTGCAGGCTTCTTTTGACAAGGCCTGCCTCTCTGCAGTATATATGAATTGGCATATATGCAAAGCACTATACAGGAAAAAAATAATAATAATAAAAAAAAAAAATCAATACATTAATAAATTAAAAAAGGATTTTAAATACAGAAATGTCGGCCCTCTGAAAAGTATAATCATGCATAGTTATATACTAAATATATTAGTTTCACCTTTTAATTTGAATTACTGAAATACATGAACTTTTGCACAATATTGTTGCCTAATCATTGCCTTATAATTCGCGGGATGACTGCACTTGTGTTCATTGTGTACACAATGTGTATTAGGCTACTCATAGGGCTATGCATATTGTATTAATGTGTTAGGCCTATTAAAATGTCATATAAAAATGTTTTATAGTTTTTTCCCCTGTGTTCTGCAGATGAAAATCATGAATCTGCATTCTCAATAAGCAATGCACACGCTGGATGTTTAAAAGTTAAATAAAAAACACGTGGATGGAAGGATTTATTTTAATCCTATATAAATAAGTCATTTTTATATTAGAATTTTCTCAAAAAACTGGTTCCCATACATAGACATAAGACCTTATTTTTTATAAAATTAATATTTTAATTGTTGCTCGCGTGCAAAGCCCGCGCAACAGAGGTTTGTGTGTGAGTGTGTCAAGCGCGCGCTTATCAGACGTCCCTGCTGAGAGTGGATCGCCACAGACGCCAGCTGTGAGTTTTTCTGAGGTAAGTAGGCTAATTTATCCTAACAAATTTCTTTTATGTTACTTTTACAGCGTAAACTATTACCAATATCAATTAAATATAGCTAAATGTATGAAGAAAGTAAATAATACAATCGAATAGGCTATTATTACTAAAAGGACAGTCTGAAGGAACTTAGTTTTCCTCAAAAACTGCCGCTTTCATATCCCATTATGTCTGACTGCCTTTTCCAGTCGATGGACCCAATCTAGTATTTACACAAACAATGGTTTTCCGTAATTTTTACGACCAGTTAAGGCATATTTTACTCGTCATTTAAAAAAATACCGTTAATGTGTGTGACGTTAGGCTATTTTGAAGTTACCTAGCGCGTTTTTTTCAAAGGCACTCTCTCGCGCTCTCGCTCCAGGCCGATTCTATGGGAGTGCTATGCACCCTCAAACGGAAGCAAGAGCACCCTCAATTGATACTGTAATAATATTTTGGCGCAACAGATTTGCCAAACGCCCCAGTGTATATTTGTGCTTATTTGTGTTCACGCTCTGGAGAACGGAAAATTAATCCATTTACGGGTTTTGCAGCGGTGAGCAGCAGTAGCCAATCACAGATTAGCTACCGGTAGTTGTTGGTCTCTTGTCGATTTATGCAGGCTCGCGAATTTCGGGCTCGCGAACAAATGTCCTCTATTGAGGACAATAAAGAATGAATATGAATGTGATATGAATATGAATCCTCTCATTAACAAAGTGTAAACACGATGTAAGAGATGTATTGGACCGACAGCTGCAAACTATTTCTGAAGTGACAGCTAAATTTACATAATAGTATCATACGTGCTGTACATGTTCATAACATATAGTCATTAGCCAATATTCATCGATGAAAAAATAACGTTTCTTTTTTTTCTCTTTTGTCTGTGTCAACAGGAGCTAACTACAGCCCAAAGGCTCTTTTAAGAACCACAGCACTGAGGGTCTTTGGCTTTGTAAGTATATGTTTTGAGTAAATATCAGATGCATTATGTGATAATGGAGCCTTGCAGGCCCTACGCTTTCTTTAATTTATTCATTTAACCATATTAAATGTGTCATATTTTGGGCCCTGGTTTAACGATCTAAACGTATGATAGGGCCCTTTATGTCAAATTTATAAATTAATATAAATTGAGTTATAATAATACAACACAATCAGGAAGAATAAGTTATCAATCAAATTAAATCAGAATCAACAAAATTCATACTTCACAACACTGGAAAAAAGTTGTTTGCAACTTCCGGTTCACTGGGACTTAAATGAGCCTCAGAAGTGGCAGGAATGCATTTAAATTCTTGATAACAGTGTTATGAGATTAAAGTCAGCATTAAAATCAAGATTGACCCTGTTTACTTTGTTAGCGCATATTACTAGTCTTGTGGTGAACAATGAATCCGTGCAAGTTAATACACAGAAAAAAATAGTTTGCCGTGGTAATCTATAATCAAAGTCTGAAAAGTTACTTCCAGTCTGAAATGGCGTTCCTTTTCTGATGATGTAGGCTTGACGGCTTGGGTTGGAAAACGCTTAACCACTCCCCTCAAACCGTTACTCTGCTTTGAGCGAGAGATGGAGAGGAGGAGCGCTGAAGTAAAACCCTGCCCTCTGTTCAATATTCTGTTTCACTGGGAAATACGTCACAACACTGGAGACAAGTCATTTGCAACTTCCGGTTCACGCGTATTTTAATGTTTTAAATAGAAGGTTTTGATTATAAAAATATAAAATGATTTAAATAATACTTTAAAGGGTTAGTTCATCCAAAATTGATAATTCTGTCAGTAATTAATCACCCTCATGTTGTTCCAACCATGTAAGTCTTTCGTTCATCTTCCGAACACAATTTAGGATATTTTTGATGAAATCTGAGAGCTGTCTCACTCCACCATAGGCTTTCAGAGGGAATGAATCTTGCTGGCCCAGAAAAGTTATTAAAGAGATCGTTAATATATTCCAAGTGACTACAGTGGCTCAATCTTAAGTTTATCAAGCGACGAGAATATTTTTTGTTTGCAAAAAAAACACAAAAATAACAACTTTATTCCACTATTAATTTCCTTCTCTCTGGAACTCGAGTGAGTTCACTAGTATAACTGTGCAGCGCGTCTGTGTTAGAGGGCCGCTTTTAAAGATGACTACTGTATGTGTTAATATGAAAATGTAAGACCTGTGTTTGTTTTAAGATTCTTTTTAAGGATCAACCCTGAAGAGGTTGTGCACGGCCAAAGTTGGCACAAGTCGAAAGACAGGAGGTGTTGTAAAGAGAAAGGTGACTGCCATCAACTCCCGGGTAGCAACGTTTCTGCAGAGGCTCACCGAAATTGAGTGGAGAACATCAAATTAGGTAAGTTTCTTATGCAGTGCTGGACTGGTACAAAAAATTGGCCCGGACAGGCCACCACAATCAGTCAGACACCAACACCAGTACACAATTTTTGCAGTTCCATTAAATATTTGTCCCTGCTGTTCTCAGGGTGTCCGTGAATCCTTTAAAGGACAACTCCGGTGAAAAATGAACCTAGGGGTAATTAACACATGGTTACCGAGTAGATCGTTCTCTGGGATGCGTTTTCATGATAATCGAATGTAAAGAGTTTTATCTCTAAAAACAGATTAGCTTATAACGCTAGTATATGGGGCAGAGAGTAAGTTTAAGTAAATCGCTAGTTAATACCACTAACAAGGCTCAAAATAGCCTCACACTACCACGGTAGCATAATGAGGGTCCTTACATGCAAACCGAAGCATTGAGAACTTTGTAAGTGTACAAACAGTTTAATAAGAAGATACTTAATAAAGACAGTACAATACGCGTATTCAGACACAGCCATCTTGGAAAACAGTCTCGACAAGTCGAGCAACGATTGCCATGCTAAGTGATTTGAACTGTGACTTGGAATCTTCTGTTGTTTCCGGAAGAAAGCACTGAACGCAACAGAGAAAATAAATAAATACAAATAATAATACAAAAATGAACAAGTCACAGTTCATATCACTTAGCACAGTGTTCGTTGCTCGACTTGTCGAGACTGTTTTCCAAGATGTCTGTGTCTGAATACGTGTAATGTACTGTCTTTATTAAGTATCTTCTTATTAAACTGTTTGTACACTTACAAAGTTCTCAATGCTTCGGTTTGCATGTAAGGACCCCCATTATGCTACCGTGGTAGTGTGAGGCTATTTTGAGCCTTGTTAGTGGTATTAACTAGCGATTTACTTAAACTTACTCTCTGCCCCATATACTAGCGTTATAAGCTAATCTGTTTTTAGAGATAAAACTCTTTACATTCGATTATCATGAAAACGCATCCCAGAGAACGATCTACTCTGTAACCATGTGCTAATTACCCCTAGGTTTATTTTTCACCGGAGTTTTCTTTTATAGGAACACTCCACCGTTTTTTTAAAATAGGGCTTATTCACCGTCTTTCCTACATTTAGATAGGTGGGCAAATGCATTTGTCTCAGTGCATGCATTGTTTTAGTTTGACAGGGTCGGCGCTTGCTTAGCTTAGCATAATGAATGGAATCCTTTGTTGCCAGCTAGCATGTACTGAGTAAAAGTGATAAAAAATAAAACACCTAATTACTACTGCGTATTCACAAGTACAAATAGCGATGCAGATTAAGACTAGGTGATTTCCAAGGCAAATATTGACTTGGGACTATATCACGGTGAAGCACAGGCGAAGCACTGCTACTTGGGCGCAGAGATATCACGCAACACATGAAATCTGTCAACTTACCGGCGTGACCTGCACCGAGTATCTTCGCTTTTGGATTGTGTTGAGTTTATTTCAGTCGGCATAGGTTGGCATAGTCCCCCACACTCACACCACCAGTTTGTGTTGGCTCTCATCCTCACGTCCTCAGGTTGTTGAGCGATCGCAACCTCCTCCTCCTGTTGTTCTATTTCCAAAGCACGCAGCTCCTCTTCTGAAAACTCTGGTTCATAGAGGTATGGTTCTGGATCTTGACTGTCTGAGAAGTCACCCTCTTCGTCTCTCACAAAATCAGCCATGTTCATCGCCATTTACTATGTCTACTGTAGTAAAAATAGCCAGCTACTATTATGTTGACTGGGATTTCATGTGTTGCGTGATATCTCTGCACTCAAGTAGCAGTGCTTCGCCTGTGCTTCACCCTAATATAGTCCCAAGTCAAAATCTGTCTAGGAAATCGCATAGTCTTAATCTGCATTGCTATTTGTACTCGTTGTGAATACGCAGGCCACAAGAAGTAATTAGGTGTTTTTTTATATCACTTTTACTCAGAACATGCTAGCTGGCAACAAAAGATTCCATTCATTATGCTAAGCTAAGCTAGTGGCGACCCTGCCAAACTAAAACAACGCATGCACTGAGACAAAAGTCTAAATTTAAAGGTGCTCTAAGCGATGTCACGCATTTTTTAGGCCAAACATTTTTTTGTCACATACAGCAAATATCTCCTCACTATCCGCTAGCTGTCTGTCTCCTGAACACACTCTAAAAAAACGCGGTCTCTGTAGACACCCCAGGCTCCACAAACAGCAACAAAAACAAACTGGACTAACCCGCACCACAACATAACAAACAGTGTTCCAGCCAATAACCGACAAGAAGGATTTGGGGGTGGGGTTTGGGTTGTTAGTGCGCGGATGAGGAGGAGGGAGGGTCTAGCTAGCCTCCGTTTTGTTTGGCAATAGTTCGAACGTCAACAAGAAGTGACGTCACCCAGGATCGCTTAGAGAACCTTTAAGAAAGACGGTGATTAAGCTCATATTACACAGGGTACCCGCGGGGTCTTAAAAGCATTGAAAAAGTCTTCAATTTGAACATCTTAAATTAAGGCCTTAAAAGCCTTGAATTTGGTATACAAAGTCTTGGATTTCGTTACAAAGGTCTTATATTTTTTGTCTTTCCTAGGATTAAGTTCATACCGTAACAAAATTAACTGTAACTAGCCTAATTTAGGCTAATTAAAAATGAATGCAGCGTTGAGTGCACCTCGCGCTCCACGTCATAGCAGAAAGCGCGAAAGCGTGCGTACGCGTTACTATGGTTACTTACTAGGCAAGTGAGGTACAGAACAAGATAGTAGCCTAGCCTAGTTTGTCTTCTGAAATGGGGAAAGTGTCGGTTTAATCCGCTGTGGCCACAAATGCCAGAATTCAATCATTTAAACTCCAAATCAGAGCTTTTCTGTTAAAAGAACATGTTCTACACGGTCTTTTCAATAGTATCTGGCAACCATGCGCGCGCTCTCTACACTGCTAAAGAAGCACGGATAATCTGAAAACACAGACAAGCAGGAGTTCAGCGATCTTCATTTGAGATTTAATAGTTAAATTAAAGTGTCATTCAATCGGTCTGTGTTCTGTCACGAGCCGCTTGCGCTGTGTGTGCGACTATCCAGCAGTGTTTTTAATGTTGATCATATTATACGAGCAAGAATGCAATGTTTCCCGAATCCCGAATATCCACACGATTTCAAATGTAACATTGATTTTATACAACAGTTAAAAAACAACAAGGGTAACATTAAGTGATGTACTGCATCTAAAACAGTATAGTCAGGCTTATTGCTCTATTTTGCAACGAAATCTGTGGCTTTGAACGAATCGTGAGATTCAATGAATGAATGACTCGATGACTCACTCATAAAGACAGTGAGTTACCGCCACCTACTGGCTATTTTAATATAATATTTGTATTAATATTAAACGTTTTATTACCATTGTATATTTATTGAACATGGTTTTATTTAAAGCATTATTAATTTTTTTAAAGGTAATATAAAGGTAAAAAATAAAATGGATAAATTGATTAAAGGGGGCAAATATTGTCCCTTAATGGAAAAGGTGTGACTGCAGTCTAAGTGGAAGAGAGGGAGTACGGCACTCTAAAAAATTGGAGAACCACGGAATTATGACATTTTCTGTCTAAAGACTACATATAAAATAGCTACCAAAAGTAAAGTAACTGCAGTTTGAGTAAAAGTAATGACTAAAAGTTGACAAAAAATGCAAAGACCTTTAACTAGTCAACTAAAACTATGAAAGACAGAATGACTCAAATGTGACTAAGACTAATAAGCATTTTCGTCTGAAGATGAAGTCTAAGACTGAATCAAAAATGGCTGCCAAAATTTACACTGGCCTACACACACGTGCGCACTACAACGCTGTTGCGTATATATTAAATATGACTGATAATTTAAATAAAATGTTTTATTTAATTAAAGTAGCCTACTTGTACATAATTATTTTCTAGGGTTTAAAATTTATACAGATTTTACATTTTCCCCTCGTAGGCTACTTCTGTCGGAATGGGTACGAAGTTGGCATTGAATTTCATTTGAAATGGTATTAAAAAGGTCTTAAAAAGCCTTGAATTTAAGTTGGAGGATCCTGGGGGTACCCTGTTACATGTGCGGTGCTACCAAATCTGGTGCTGGTGCTACAATCTGTAGAACTTGCTGTTTGAGTGTGTTATGTCCAAGGATGTATTTTTTATTTATTTATTTTTTTTAATTTATTTTCCCCTTTCTCCCTGTTTCTCTCTCTCTACTTTCCATAAGCAGAAAGGAATTGCTGCCACCTGACGCCAATGATCGGGTGTAAATCTGCTGTGATTGGAGGAGAGGAAGCTCTGGGGGCAAAAGCAGCACCATTCCTCAGATCAGTTATTTATTTGTAAACTTTTGTTGTATTGTTCTTTATCATACAAATGTATATTGTTATTTTTTTGGGATTAGTAGAGAGGTGGGTGCCATTTCCTTTTGATTTAATTTCCTCTTGTTTTAGCTGAGAACTCTTAGTGTATTTTGTATTTGATTTAAGAAAAAAAAAATGTGTATTGTCATGATCTGCTTTTATTTGTTATGCATGAATTTCTCTTTTAAATGTTGCATCACAATAAGTAAATTGAATGTAATTAATTGTGATAGTAAATAATAAATATGCTGATGTACATGAACTCAAGTAACTTTTTTGGAATTTATTCAATTCAATAGCATTAATAGTGTAAAATAAATGAAAAATAAGTTGCAGTAAGGGTATTGTACTGTAAAATGAAACTGCGGTAAGGGCATCATACTGTAAAATTAAATTGCAGTAAGGAAATCATACTGTAAAATGAAATTGCGGTAAGGGTATCTTACTGTAAAATGAAATTGCGGTAAGGGTATCTTACTGTAAAATGAAATTGCGGTAAGGGTATCATACCGTAAAACACATTTACAGGTAAGCTACTGTAAAGTGGAACTTACAGTAACTTACTGGCAATAGTGCTGCCAGTAAGTTACCGCAAAAATACAATAAAATGTCTAACAGTGAGTGTTGTTTTAGTATCATTGATACCAGTGTTGGGGATAACAAATAAACGAAAGTCTCAGCTGAATTACAAGTAACGTGAGTTACGTAATCAGATTACTTTTTTTCGAGTAACGAGTAAAGTTACGCATTACTTTTATATTTACAACAAAATATAAAAAGTTATATTTTATATATAAGGTTACATTTTCAAATAAGTAACGCAAGTTATGTTGTTTCCCCAAGTATTGACTGACTCCTCTGGCCGTATAGAAAAATCGAGTTTAGGTGCAGAGGCGGCGTTGTGTGTGTGCGAACATTTCTAGACTAAATGTGAACATGCATTCTAATCTCACTTGCACAAAAACAGATTCAGTATTCCTCAAAAAGAATATTATGCAAACTTACAATAATTAAATAAGTTAAATGACACAAGTATACTTTATGTATTTAATCTCACTTTATTAACCAATGTCTTTGCTGCCGACCTTTGATGATCCAATTAAACTATAAGCAAAAAATACTTTAGATAAACATCACATTTGTTCAAAATTTTGCAAATATTGCACTTTCTTCTCCTGTGTCCTATTCTTCTGAAATCCAGCAGATGGATCTATTCACAGCAATAGCTTATTTTAATAATCCACATGAACAAAAAAATTATCCAAACAGGATATAATCTAAACGTGAAACAGAAAACGCAACAGCTTTACATGATATGTGAAGACAACGACTGAGAAACAAGGACTGAAACACAGGGGTATAAATATATCAATATGACTAGAAAAGACAGGTAATATACAGATTAAACACTATGGTGACTAACAAGAGATACGGGAAACAAATGCAAACAGGAACTAAACAGGAAAAGAGAAGCACTGAAACAAGAAGAACAAAAACTTCTTTTTTTTATTATATAAGTCCAAATAACAAAACCAAGAAACACAAAAAGTGAACATGTAACACAGCCCAGGTGAGTTATCGTTTGTTTGTTTTCATTAACTATAATAATTCTGTCTTCAAGACCATATTTTGTCATAGCAAACATCATGAAACATAATGTGTTACATTTCCTTCTAAACGTTTATTTTGAAGTACAGTTAGAATTAGATCAGTAGAAACGGGCCTTATCTTGTCCACCGTTAATGCACTTCTTGGTATAGATTAGAGTCTAACTAAATATTATGTTACCTGGTAGGAGAGAAACCAAAAAAAAAAAAACAGAGTGAAAGACAGTAAGCTGGGGGGAGAGAAAGTTGGAAACACAAGAAGAGTGTGACACAAGAGGACTGCAGAAATAGGACAGAGAAAGCGATGCTGGTGGAAGACAGAATAATAGATGAAATATGCAGGGTTCTTGGCATATCCATGGTTGAAATGGGAGGCTCACACAGTGCAGCAGTTGAATCATGAAGTTGTTTTTGTCTGGTGTAAACTTGAATTACGTGCGTACAGCAGAAAAGATATAATCTGTATGTTTCCACATATGTGGAATATAAGACCTAATCATGACTTTTCAATATAGAACCGTGGGGGCGGTGGGTGGATGAATCCAGGACAGGTTTTACTCAAAAATCAACAAAACCAAAAATGTTATTGATTAAATGTACACAAAATGTTTTTATTATGTCTTTTTTTTGACAGTTCAGCAGTACATTCTACACAAATGGTCATTTCCGCAGTGCAAAAAATAAATAACAGTAATTATATAAAAGCTGCAGTCCATAGCTTTTCCTCGTTGTCGCCATCTCTGTTTGAAATCTGCAATTGCAGTCATTCGCGGAATTATCAATTTTACGTGAGTTGTGCCTCGACACAGCAGAGCGCGGATGAACACAATCTTTTGAGGAGAATGTGTGTCTCTCCGCAGGGGCGTAATTTGTGGGGGGGTTGGGGGGGAGATAACCCCCCCAATATTTAAATCTATGCATTACACCCCCCCCCCCCCCCCCCCCCCCAATATTTATACCATGATCACATGAAAACCCCCCCAATGTTCAAACCAAATCTACGCCCTTGTCTCTCCGTCACCGCGCCGTTGTGGATACTGTCATTTAGAATCACAGATTATACTTTTTGGACGTATGACCAATATAAGAGTTTTCACCAGATAATGTCATCTGAACAAGTAAGTAACATCCACTTTTGTTCTGACCAACTAAGGGGAAAAAAGCATTGCAGTAAATCGCGCTGATTAAATCTAACGATCGCTTAACATATCACGTAAAACCGCGCAAATTATACTTTGTTCTCAAATTGTAATGTTAACAACATCAGCATTGCGTGACTACATTTAATGCCCTTCCGATATTTATCCTTGTTTTCGCAAGGGCCCGGCCGGTTGCAGTCTTTTTTTTTCTGTAGCCACTCCGAAGTCCGAACGAAGTTGTTTGCATTTTACAACGGATGAATCTCGCCACTGGTGATTGTCGTTTGAACCTTTCTGGATCCGCCATCAAATTAAAAAGTTTAATTATATCAAGTGCTGTGAGAAAAGGCTATACATCTCCACCTCCAACATCATCACACGCAATATAGCCTGCTAGCCGCGATACCTTCTTTATGTGTACAGAATATGTGACGTAATGACGTAAAGACATGCTCGAATTTCCCGCGGAAATCCACCAGTACCACTGGAATTAAAAACATTATTACAAACTTACCGTTTTGAATCGAGCTAAGGCAAGCAGATAGTTTTGAACACTGGCTGGTTATGTACTTGCTCAACAATTTATTTTGGATAATTTTAAACCCAAAAAAGTTATGGACTGCAGCTTTAAATTAAATTAAATCAATATATAATAATATTATTATTATAATAAGTTAAAGGCAGTATAATAAATACTACCAAAGACCGAATAGGCCTAAAGGTAAAGTGTAATAATATTTAAACAGCTAAATCTCCCCACTATATACAGAAGACAAACAAAATACAAAAAATATGCTAAATACAAAAGTATCCCATTTCAAATCATTTATTTTGGCTACTGAGAGCATGGTGGAAATGTGTTACTTTGTCATTAAAATAACGGCACAATACCAACAATCTAAATTACCGTAAAAATAAGCGTTTTCTTGGAATATAGGAAAATAAGGAAACATTTCTTGGATGGAGTCAGTTGGATTTAGTAGATGAGGGCAAAGGGAATAAAATCAGGAATCTGTGCAAAAAGAGGCATGAACTGCCTAAGGTGAGATCTATAAAACCGACATGAGGAAAGAGCGAGAGACAATAGAGGATGTGAATCCTGATACTTAAACTGCATCCGTTACAAATGTGTGAGTCCTTTAATGTGTGTTTGGGTGTGTATACAAGCATGAGTGGCTGAAGCAAGCACATATCCCTCCTTTCTCACATTCCAAGTGGCTGGGGTGAGCTGTGACTGATCATCGCTGAAAGCGGTGTGGTCTGAAAAACAGAGCCGAGGAGGGAGGGTCTCGTACACACACGCTCTGCACACACACACACACACGGGATCACGAGCACAGCAGAGAGTGGGACATATCTGTCCCTGATGCGGCAGCTGGAGCGCTAAGCGGGAAGAGGAATATACAGGCATTGGGAGAGAGCAAGGAAGCATATGTGGAACTCTGGGGGGTTTGGGGACTCTGGAGCTGGTGGGGTCTGAGATCAATGCCATGGGGAACTCCAACAGCAAGAAGAAAACACAGGCCAACCTTACCAGCAGTCACCACACTAGCAGAGTCAAGTCAATCTGGCACTTTAGACATGTGGATAAATACAAAACAGGTAGGAAAAGCTGTATACTGCAATTGATAAAGTGTTTTGCCCAGCTGCGATACTGACACTAAGTTGTCTGGTAGTGCTTTATTTATTTAGATTTGATGAGTACGCTTATTTAATACCAAATTTGTCTGTACATTTATTTCAGTATATGTGTATATACTGCATATACTAAACTACACATTTAAGTTTGGGGGATCAAAGTAAAAATTTAATAATCTGTCCCTGAAAAACTGATATTGATCGATTACTAATGTGCATACTACTGTGATGGCGCCATAAAGGTATCAGATGGTAATAGCATGGTACTTTGATATAGTACGGAATGATTGCTATATACATGTAGTATGTACTTCAAAGTATACTTCAAAATATTCCCTTCATAGCATGTTTAGCAACCCATGGAAGAATCATCATACCATGTAAAAAATAAAATAAAATAAAAACTAGTAGTAGGCCTACCTGCATATTATTGGGTATCTATCAATCTCTTAAAAATATAATGAATAATAATATTATAAATAGCATTATTAAAAAAAAACTAAATAAATGAAAATTCAATTATTAATTTCTAGTGTCTACACATTTCCAAACAAACCATGGTAGTACCACTCTACTTTTTGGTAGCTTTCTGTTACGGCTACACTCTATTATAAGGTGACGTGCAATTACACAAGTAAGTACTGAGAAATATTAATTAACAACATGTACGTTAGGGTTAGTGTTTGGGTTTGGATTAGGGTTAGTTACTTGTAATTATGCATTTTTTGCTGTTATTACTATAGTAAGTACATCATGTAACATGCAAAACATCACCTTCAAATAAAAAGTCACCTCTGTTAGTGTGTGAATCCTGAGAAATGTTGTGCTTTTGTCAGAATGGGTGGAGATCCAGGTGTCTCTTCCTGTGTTCCAGTTTGTTGGTTCAATTGCTGGGAAGGTTTGGGAGTGTTCCTGAAATGGAAAATGCTGTAAACCTGTCATACGTCCATCATTGCTTGTTTTCCTCATTCCTTGCAATCACGGCTCTATTATTAAGCGTTCAGACTTTCTGTTGTGTGCAACCTGTCATTTTCCAGTGCGTACTAATGTGCATCAGCTCGGTTCTGTGACTTTTGTCACAGAACCAAAAGACAGACTTTTGAGGCAGTCAGTTCTCTGTCATTTAAAATTACAGGGCAATGCCACAGTGCTGAGACACAGAACAGAAAATGAAATCAAAAGTGCACATTAAAAAGAGCTGCTGTGTACAGATATGAACAAATCTCCTGTCTAAAACATACCTTTCATCCTTGTCGCGGTTGTGCCTTAATAAAAAAATGAGATTCCTGTCCTCAAGTGGAACATTTCACCAACCTTGCTTGCTTTGTAAGCACTTCACTTTTCATGTGACGCAAAGACTCCTACATCAAAATATCTGAGTAGAGAAAATGGAATGAGGAAATTAGCCTATTAGCAATAATGTAATTTGTGTGTGCAGGAAGCATGTCCAAATACTAAAATGCCCCCCCCTTTCTCAGCTTGTTATGAAAAAATACTGCAATGGACCTTCTTTACATACTGTGATTATGTGTTTCCACAGTTATCAATATCAACATCACAGATCTATGGAAAGCTGATGGAAAGGCATCTTTCTCTCATGTGACTGCTCTAATCAATCTCCTATCTCTATACATCTATATTTGCGTTCTTTTGGAAAGTTGTGGAACCACTATCATGGATTTTTCTTTTTCTTTGGCTATTGGAAGAAATGGGAATGAAAAAATTGTATTTGCTGTTGTCTCGCGTTTACCACTATAGAAGTTTATCCAACTTCTGCTTCACAAGGGTCCATACTTCAAAGATTTTCATAACCATTTTGTTTGCCATAACCATTTTTGCCACTAAAAACACTGAAGATAGGCTTTTTTTATCTCAAAGATGACAAAGAAAATAAAGAAGATGATGCCCATCATGGTGATAAATTAAATTATTTTAATGAAAACATATACAAAACAAAAATATAGAAAGAATATCATCAATATTGTTGAGGATTGTACTGTATGAAGACTGAATGAACACCAGTAAACCGAAGTGTTTGCTAGCAGGTTAATTAAATCACCCAAATACACCATGTAAACCTAAATTATGAGATTAATCGGATATATGCACAACATAAACGTATTACAACTGAAACTGCACAAAATGACAAAATGTTTCTAGTCAGAAGGTGTAAGTCCCGTTGGAACAATGCCTTAAACATGGACAATAGGTAACGCATCACAACATTGTATTTGTAACGTACGGAAGGAGGCGGTCGGATCCATGTGCAGCACTTTATTTAAATTTACACACAAGAAGACAAACTCAAGCAGACAGTTCAACAAAGGGCAATCCGGTAACTCGTGGTCAAAACAGGCTTAGGTCGAGGCAGGCAGCACAGGTTCATAAACGGTCCAGATAACAGGCAAGGGTCAAGAGTCCAGGGAAACACGGAATACTAAAACAGGGAATAATGCTCGGAGATGTACGCTTATAGTGTAACAAGACTTCGCAAAGGACACAGGGAAAACTCAGGTTTAAATAAGGAACTCAATAACAGGTAATCAAACACAACTGAACCTAATTAAACAATAATGAGTCCATGGTGGAAAATAACAGGAAGAGAGTGCCCTCCAGTGGCTCATGCGGGCACTCCAGCCGCTGATTGTCACATAACCCCCCCTCTAAGGAGCGGCTTCCAGACGCTCTTAAGAGCTCCGGGGGGAGGTCAACGGGGGATGGGATGGAGGGCCAGGCCCGTGCAGGGGAACGGGACCAGGACACAGCCAAGGCGGGCCTGGACCATGGAGCGTGGGTGACCAGGGCGGAGAACATTCAGAAGGGAGCCAGGGTGGAGCACACTTGACAGGGGACCAGGGCAGAGCACACTTAACAGGGGACCAGGGCAGAGCACACTTAACAGGGGACCAGGGCAGAGCACACTTAACAGGGGACCAGGGCAGAGCACACTTAACAGGGGACCAGGGCGTGGGGAGCACAGGGCTGGACAGGACCAGTGACATGAACTCAGGCGAAGGTGGACGTGCAAAGGTCCATGTAGGCGTCGCCTCCATGGCCCTCACAGGGTACCTACGGCCCCCCCCCAAAAAATACTTGGGGAAATCTACGGCTAAAGCCTCCAGGCTGGAAACCACCACAGGAAGAGGCGCAGGTAACACGAGGCGAAGAGGCGGAGCCGGCAAGGCGAGGCGCAGAGGCGGGGCCGGCAGGGCGAGGCGCAGAGGCGGGGCCGGCAGGGCGAGGCGCAGAGGCGGGGCCGGCAGGGCGAGGCGCAGAGGCGGGGCCGGCAGGGCGAGGCGCAGAGGCGGGGCCGGCAGGGCGAGGCGCAGAGGCGGGGCCGGCAGGGCGAGGCGCAGAGGCGGGGCCGGCAGGGCGAGGAGTCTGGGAACGCCCTCCGGAGCCTGGCGAGCCCAACGAGTCCTCCTTCTCCTTCTGCGACGGCGCTTCACTGGGCTTGATTCATTACAGGATGCAGTAGACTCAGTAGACTCACAGGATTCAGTAGACTCAGTAGACTCACAGGATTCAGTAGACTCAGTAGACTCACAGGATTCAGTAGACTCAGTAGACTCACAGGATTCAGTAGACTCAGTAGACTCACAGGATTCAGTAGACTCAGTAGACTCACAGGATTCAGTAGACTCAGTAGACTCACAGGATTCAGTAGACTCAGTAGACTCACAGGATTCAGTAGACTCAGTAGACTCACAGGATTCAGTAGACTCAGTAGACTCAGTAGACTCAGTAGACTCAGTAGACTCAGTAGACTCAGTTGACTCAGTAGACTCAGTTGACTCAGTAGACTCTTTCGAGTCGGCTGGCACGCGCTCAAACTCCGGTTTGACTGGCGAAACCTCCGCTGTCTCTGGATTAGCAGACTCAACAGGACCAGTGTGGAATCCGGGCTCGCGGGATCCAACACGATGAGTGGGTTTGGCAGAAACGGTATATTTGAAAGCCCCTCTGACGGTTATCAAGGAAGGATCAAACAGTTTAGCGATACGAGTCTTCAGTGGCGAGCGGAATGAGAGAGAGAAATCCGCCGCATACGAACCTCCCCGGCGCAGGGACAAGAGCAGTTCCTCGGGATCCTCCTCTCCTGCGGGGAGTTCAAAAGCCTCTCTGAATCGGGCGACAAAAACGGCATAAGAGGGGAACGAAATTCGACCTGGTTCCCAGTGCGCGCCTGCCCACTCCAGAGCCTTTCCAGTGAGCAGTGAGCAGATGAAGGAAACACGGTCGTAATCCGAGGTGTAAACCTGAGGCTGATGATTAAAATACAAGCTGCACTGCTGAAGAAATCCTTCACACGCCCCAGGTGAGCCATTAAACTTTTCAGGAAGGGACATACAGGGATAGCTAGATGCAGTACTCACACTGGGTTGCAAAGGAACAGGTGCAGCGGGAGCTTGGGTTTGATTAGCGGCTGTGCTTGAGCTCTGCGGAGACAAGGATTGCGTTGAGCTTGCTAGTTCCTCGAGGAGAGATGTTAGTCTCGTCAGCTGTAACCGATGAGAGGCTAGCATGGAAGCTTGGGTCTTGATCACGGTGGATAGATGCTGAAAGTCTGCTGGATCCTCGTTTGGCGAAGTCTTCTGTAACGTACGGAAGGAGGCGGTCGGATCCATGTGCAGCACTTTATTTAAATTTACACACAAGAAGACAAACTCAAGCAGACAGTTCAACAAAGGGCAATCCGGTAACTCGTGGTCAAAACAGGCTTAGGTCGAGGCAGGCAGCACAGGTTCATAAACGGTCCAGATAACAGGCAAGGGTCAAGAGTCCAGGGAAACACGGAATACTAAAACAGGGAATAATGCTCGGAGATGTACGCTTATAGTGTAACAAGACTTCGCAAAGGACACAGGGAAAACTCAGGTTTAAATAAGGAACTCAATAACAGGTAATCAAACACAACTGAACCTAATTAAACAATAATGAGTCCATGGTGGAAAATAACAGGAAGAGAGTGCCCTCCAGTGGCTCATGCGGGCACTCCAGCCGCTGATTGTCACAGTATTAGTACTCAATGTAATGAAGTGAAGTGACATGAAAGCCAAGTATGGCAACCCATACTCGGAATTTAACCCATCCAAGTTAGTGCACACACATTAGCAGTGAGTAATGAACACACACACACACACCTAGAGAAGTGGGCAGCCATTCCCTGTGGCGCCTGGGGAGTGATTCAGGGTTAGGTGTCTTGCTCAAGGGAAATTCAGTTGTTTCCTGCCGATATTGAGCATCGAACCCGCAACCTTCGGGTAACCAGTCTGACTCTCTAACCATTAGGCCACAACTTCCCCTTATGTTACTTAGAATGAGTAAAACTGATGAACATTAATGAATGTGATGACAAAATGTTATATATGACTTTATTTAAATCACATGTAAAAATGCATGTTGGAATGCCATGCCGTATTGAGCATGGCACACAGACACTCTTCCTTGGATTGTCTTCATGCATAGCTTTACTCATTCATCGAACCGTTTATTCAGAAGAGCTGAATCTGAATGCATTCCAGCATACCAGTCTCTCTCCTCATGCATGACTGGGCAGAATACACAACAGAGGGGTTTGCGGCGTTCCGTACGTGTGTTCAACGATCTGTATCAGTTTAAATATTTAGAGAAAAATAAGTGTTCGGGTAGCTGAGCTCCACCTTGTGCGCAACAAACTGTTCAACAGTTGAGTACAAGAAGACTCGTAAGGTCCTTGAGCCATTAGTGATGGTAGAGATTGATAGATGGATTTTGGATTATGGAGAATGAGTCCTCCTCATCCCATCAGTGCCTGAGCTGCAGGAATCAAGTCATGCGCTACATGGGGAAGCAGGTCGCATGGTGAGAAATCCAATATGTTAGATCTCTCTCCATGGTCACGTGAATGATGATTAACACTGGACATAACTCTGACAGATCGGTTAACCCAGTGAGCCAGGCTGCAGTTCAAGTGGGAATGGGGGAGGGTCCAAAAGAGGAAGCAGGAATTGAAAAGAAGGGCTGAGCTGTAGACATTTCTTGTGGCAATACACCTGTCAGTGCTGCTGTGCAACATAGAACATTAGAGAAGAAATCACTTGTTCAAAAAATTGCAAACATTTGTATTTGGACAAATACTTTGTATCTATTCTGTTGGTTCAGTTGATACTCATATTACATCTATCAATGTATCATATTAAAGCCCAGCTAACAGGGAATGTTTTCAGAACTTTCTTTAAAGGTTCTCTTAAAGATACAAACGAAATATTATTAAGCAGACAGTCTACTAATACTCTGATGACTGGTAAGTGACATGCAGTCAACTCTCGGAGTGCTTGGTATGGTAATGGATATGACAATGTTGATATGTTTGGTCTTGGTGGAATAGATCTACTATTCTGTTATTGCTGCTGCTTTTGTAGAGCAAATATGGGACTTGCTACTGCTAATACACACAAAATGTTGCTGCTGTACAATATAGCATACGTGAATTACCCGTAGCAGATCTATGCAGGTGGAGCTGGGGAAGGTGGAGGGTTTCTGAAAGCTTGCTGCAACTGCTATATGATGACCAAGTATTTGAAGGTAGAGCAGCGAGCTCATTGGCTACTGATACAACAGGAACCAATCAACTGTGCCCTATAGAGAATGATGTGATTACAAGTGGATTGAGTTAGAGATCAGCCTGCGCCATCTAGAGTTTCATGACAGAACTTTGTATTTAGTAGAATGTCTAAAGTGGACAATCGAAATAAAGTGTTACCAAACAAAGATTACGATGATCTACAAGAAAATCTACACGCAAAAGTGTTTTACCCCCTAAAAATGTCATGTTTAATTCAATGTGTTCTTTGTAATTATTAGTGAAATTTACTTGCAATTTCTGATTGAAAATAGAGAAAATCCTACACTATTTTTTTTTTATTTGCATAATGAGAACATTACTTAAATGTTCTTTTAACGTTTCCTAATCTAACATTCACACAACCAAGGGCAAACAATCCTTAAATCATTAGTATTATTATTATTACTATTATTTTAGATGGACATTTTGTGTTTCAGAACTTTTTGGAAGCAATATTTTTACAATACAAAATTGTTAGCTGGGGAAAAAAATATATGAACAATAAAATTACTCGTAATATTCTCGTAAATATACTCGTAAAAATGTAATCACTGATAATGAACAGTAAGCCACTCATAGGTTGAAATATACACTGAAATGACACATCCCCTTTAATTTGCATCACTTAAAGGAGAAATCCAGCGCAAAATGAACCTTTGGTCTAATTACACATTGTTACCTAGTCAACCGTTATCTGAGATTTGTTTTCATGATTATCGAATGTAAATAGTTATATCTCTAAAAACAGTTTAGCCTATAACGCTAGTATAACGCTAGTATATGGGGCGTAGAGTAATGACAAATAAAAATCGCTTGTTAATACCACTAACAAGGCTCAAAATAGCCCCACACTAACACGGCAGCGTAATGAGGGTCCCTACCTTCAAACCGAAGCATTGAGAACTTTGACAGTGTCCAGACAGTTTAATAAGAAGATATTTTATACATACAGTCAACTTCACGTATACAAGCAGAAGCCATCTTAGAAAAACAGACTCGATCAGTCGATCAACGAAACGCCGATCTAAATGCGCTGGACCATATGAGATTCTACACAGTTCAGCGCACTTGGATCGGCGTTTCGTTGATCGACTGATCGAGTCTGTTTTTCTAAGATGGCTTCTGCTTGTATACGTGAAGTTGACTGTATGTATAAAATATCTTCTTATTAAACTGTCTGGACACTGTCAAAGTTCTCAATGCTTCGGTTTGAAGGTAGGGACCCTCATTACGCTGCCGTGTTAGTGTGGGGCTATTTTGAGCCTTGTTAGTGGTATTAACAAGCGATTTTTATTTGTCATTACTCTACGCCCCATATACTAGCGTTATACTAGCGTTATAGGCTAAACTGTTTTTAGAGATAAAACTATTTACATTCGATAATCATGAAAACAAATCTCAGATAACGGTTGACTAGGTAACAATGTGTAATTAGACCAAAGGTTCATTTTGCGCTGGAGTTCTCCTTTAACTGGTCATGCACATTCCGACACCAAAGGAAAAAAGGAGAAGAGGGTGAGAAACTTTGTTTTTGAGACTTTGTGTCCTTGTTCACTGATCAAATGTCTCACTGTCCCTATCACATCAGAAAACTCAACATTCTGAACAAGAAGAACCACATGCTGGCCTTCAGTAACCTCTAAAGAGGGAAGAAAGCATCTCAGTCCCTAACAGAATTACAGTTGAAGAAGAAAGGAGAATGGGTGTGCTTTTGTTTTGAGTAAAATCCTCTCTGGCAGTGATGTCAGCCTGTTGTTTAGTAGAAACTCTGTGTGTGTGGTCCAAACTAAACATTCATCAGGACCCAGTGTGGGATTTTCCACATACAACCTCC
Source organism: Phoxinus phoxinus (assembly GCF_949152265.1). NCBI lineage: Eukaryota > Metazoa > Chordata > Actinopteri > Cypriniformes > Leuciscidae > Phoxinus > Phoxinus phoxinus. Next base: position 9,800,329 of record NC_136894.1, read on the forward strand.
TTTTTAATCTCATTTTAGCAGTCAAAACAAGTTCGAAAAGAGTTTGCGTCATACTCCTTTAATAACTTGCGATGCTTACACAATATGCAGGACGAGTCATAAGATGTGTGACTATGCGTGTGTGTGTGTGGTGTGTGTGTGTGTGTGTGTGTGTGTGTGTGTGTGTGTGTGTGTGTGTGTGGCTATCTTTTTTTTGTTGCTGCAAACTAATTTGCAAGCATGCTGCCTTGAATTTATAGCAGCAAATGGACACTAACAGCTTAAATCGAAGCTAAAAATACATAAACACACAAACATATCCATAACTTGCACTGTAAAAACTACTGTAAACTTATATCAAAGGTAAAGTCAATAATGATATAACAGCTTTCATTTCTAATGTGAATGTGAATGCCTGCATGGGAGTCAGAGATTATAAAGTGTATGTAAACATACTGTAGAAATACTCCCTGTCATGAGCAGTGCCAAATGCACTGTAGGATGGCATCAAAGCATGGTGGGTAATGGGGCATAAAATTGATTATCCCTCTGAGTGAGTTATTAAGATCCAAAGTTGATGGTTCTCATGATATATCAGCTCACAATAAGACTGCTTTTCCTTAGCAGACGAGACAATTCTCACAGGCCTTTGTAATACAAAAAACAATACAAATCACATCAAGTGTTGTTTGATTTTCCACATGCAGAATCTTTCAGTTCCATTTGAACTAGATAAGACACTAAATATAACAAAATAATGAAGATTGCTAAAGTGTTCAAACTTAACTACACAGTAACAAAGCCGCCCATTCATTCAGAGATCTTAAATTACTTCTTCCCCCTAATAAGTCACATTAAATAATCATAGACTAAAACAAAAATCATTATTAACCATCTTAGCTCTTATATTTTTGATGGATCATAAGTAAGAATAGAGTAATGGTTGCTAAAAATTCAACTTTGACTACAGGAATAAATCTTTTTTTTTTTTTTTTTACATATATTAAAATACAATAAACTGTGACGCTCTAAAAATGTGAGGCTCGTGTTAAAAGGTCAACTTTTAAAAATGTGCCTCAAGAGTCAAGACCTTGCATTTTCTTTTCAATTCCACTGCCCTCCATCTCACATTTTTGCATCTGTGTGGATTCTTGAATCTTGAATTCTTGAAAAATCCCAGCAGGTAGGCTATATACTATTTGTGTTCAAATTTTCTTCCACCTGTTTAAGACAAAACATGGTGAGAAGCTGCACTCTAGAACTCGTTTCAGAGGTTGGGTGCAGTAATTAATAATTCCACTGCGACAGGCTGTGGTGGCCAAGATATTCCATTTTTCATTATCCCACGAGCAGAACTCCGACTAATCCCTTTGAATTCTGTGACTAGCGTAGGGAGCGTGCACATCCTTCCTCCTTTGAAGTTTCTGTTAAAAGTGCTTCAATCAAGCCCAGTGCCAAAGCGAGTTACTGAACAGCAGGATAATCTGTGTCGGTGGACAGAAATTCTTTCATACAGAGTATAAAAATTGGTAACATTTTGAATGTTTATTTTAATAAGACTCTTGAGCATACTCCAATTAATCCCCATACACCAGTGACCTCAGAATTGGATTTGTTCTCAGACTGGCCAGTGTTCCACATAGAGCAGAGAATTCCCTTTATTATTTGGAGCTGCAAATGAAAGACCCCGCCAAACGCTTTTTCAAGAATCCCTGCCAATGTCGACCTGTTTTCTGAACTAAAATGGTTGTTTCAAGACTTTTTGAAATGGGTTTTGACAGCGGTTTGTGTTTTTAGCTCACATTTAGCACGTAGCAGGCAGAAAAGAAAAGGGCCCAATATAAAGCCATTGTGTCAGAATGTAATGTGGGCTGGTGCGGCCATTTCTTCCATTACAGACAAATTGATTAAGCATATTAGCAGCAACGAGACAACACCAAACCCTTCTTGACAGACATTTTTTCGCTTTTCACCCAACAAATAAAAAAAAATATGGGAGCTGGGATAAAAGTATTTTTTTACACTGAAAAAGGGATTGTCTTTAAAAGGATTGCACTCAAAAATAAAGATTCTGTCATAATAAATTTACTCACCATGTTGTTCCAAACCTGTATGACTTAAGCATTACAAAAGTGAAATGCACAGTCAAATTAACATTGTAATGTAGATTGTGACCCCATCTTCATCAATCAACACTATTGTGAGTCCTTAAAATGGAACGGACCACAGCTTTTCACTTGATGCTAAGACTATATGTCATCAGTCTTGCTAGTGCTTTCATGCTAGTTCTGTTAATGAAGTAGGTCATTGTGCAGAAGTCTGCAGTTTTCTCTAGCCTAGCCAGCGCTTAGTTTGCTTACCTGTGAACGTCAATGTAAAGAGTTTGTCTCTGTAAAAAAAGAACACTCGCGTTTGCTATAATACCCTGCTTCATCTTAATAGACAAAAAAAAAGGGCAAACTTAAACTCTGTGCTATTTTCCTATTTCTGCCTTGGTGATTCCAATTGGATTGTTTTAAATATTCACACATTCTTAAGCAAATAGGAGGCGTATGACCAGGATTGAAAGTTGTCAGATGTAAATGTATGCAATTCTCAAGGCCACAGATATCAGATTGTATTGACTGGATTATATTTCAGTGATAGCGGCACAGTGGCTGCATGTGTCAGAGGAGAGCTTGTGTGTTACAGTGAGATTGCAGTAAAGTACTCATGATGCGTTTATCCTAATGCAGAAGGTAAGTTGAGTAAATCATTAAAGCAGTATGGGAGATTGCTGCATCATATAACATCAGAAGCCTCGCTTGTCCTTGATGTTCGTCTGATGGTTTGATGAAAATGAAGGTTCCAAACCTGTACCCCCGAGGAACACAAAAGTTGATATTTCGAAGAATGATAATGCTGCTAATTTCTCTTCAGTGAGATTATGTGACCAATTGTGACAAGCCAGCTTTAGATAAAGCAGCTCATAACTTTGCTAATAGTTTTCTTTTGTGTTTTAATGAACAAAGGAAGTCATGCAGGCTTGGTAAACAACATACCTGTAAGAAAATGATAACAGGATTTTTATTTTTGGGAGCAAAAACTAATTTGACTGTTTGTCCTTATGTAACACCATAGAGTCTGTTTTCAGAAAACGTCTGTGTCTGTTCTCTATCAGAATCACACCATGTCCATTAGCATAGACAGAACTGCTCTTTGTCATTATGAGCTTGTTAAAGTCACACACACACACACACACGTTGGGTTTTCATGTTTTATGAGGACTTTCCATAGACATAATGTTCTTTATACTGTACAAACTATATTCTATTCCCCCAACACTAACCCTACCCATCACAGAAAACTTTCTGCATTTTTACATTTTCAAAAAACATCACTTAGTTGGATTTATAGGCTGTTTTCCTCATGGGGACCAATAAATGTCCCAACAAGGACAAGGATTTGGGATATTGCCATCTTTGTGGGGACATTATGTCCCCATTACATTGAGTTTACCTGGGCCACACACATACACAATAAGGTGACTGTGTTTGATTTGTAACTTCTTTTCAAATAAAATGTTGCTAGATTTAAAAAAAAAATTAGTTCATGTAAAGTTGAGTCACCAGACTGACAATTCTCAGTACCCAGAAATCTGAACAAGATATGGTTATTTCAGGACACATGATACGACAGATTCCAGATACTCTATACTTATTTTCTAATTTCACTAATAAAGTCAATACGTCTGAATCATTACCTAGGCCCTTCTGATATAATTCAGTTTTCGTACTAAATTGTGATGATCTCCGCAGTACCTTCAGTCAACTAAAATGCTGATGTTCTTCTTCTGTTGTCTCAGTCAGTCGTTTACGTCAGCGGTAATCCAGGTGGCGTCTTTGCCTGCCATCCTGTCAAACAAATTAGACGGCTCAAGACACAACTCACATTTACAGCTTCTGATTCATGTGACAAAATCAAGTTGGTTAGCCGCTTAAAGGGATAGTTCAACATTTTTTGTTATTATTTACTCACCCTTAAGTTGTTCCAAACCTGTAAGAGTTTCTTTCCTCTGTTGAACACAAAATAATATATTTTGAAAAATGTTGGTAATCAAACAGTAGCCATTGACTTTCATAGCAGAAAAAAAAGGAAGTCAATGGCTACCGTCAACTGTCTGGTTACCAACAATCTTTAAAAATATCTTATTTTTTGTTCAACAGAAGAAACTCATATAGGTTTGGAACATGATAAATGATAACAATATTTTCATTTTTGGGTGAACTAGCCCTTTAACAGAAATGAGAAGGGGAAAAAATGGATTGACTGTGACAGTTGAGTACAAAACCACCCGTGCTATTGTTTGCAGTCATTTCAACATCTTAAAACCAGGGATATTGTCTTTGTGTGGCCATATTCAACAGGGTTCGTCTTGTTTTAGGAAACATGATGATATCTGACAAATGGAATGCTGATAACATTTTCACAGTGTATCTAGTGAGTGATGTGGCAATCATCACTCACTAAATACATAATACAATATTTCCATAATAAGTACTCTTTTTAAAAGTAAGCTAAAGTGTTTTCTTTTTCACCAGGGTACTCTTGACTTGGTTTACTTAAAAAAGCTCCACTCACACATTCTTCAGTTTGAAATATACTTTCGGCAAGATGTGACATGTCTGCCTATTTTTGTCAGTGGGGTCAAAGGTTAAATGATGGTTGTGAAACCTGGGGTAAGAACCTGTGCAGCTGCAGTATAACACAACTGTTCACAGAAAGGAAGCAATGAATGTATCATAAAAGCCCTACAGGCTTAGTAACAGTAAACTACATAATTGTGTCTTAGGAGTTAAAGAACCTAAAAGAACCAGACGTACAATGATTTGAAAGAAACACTGCTTTGAAACACTCGTAAATAGAGACATTCTCCAGGTTCACTTCGTTTTGAACTCGGTTTGATTCATGTAATTATTACATAATGGAAAGAATAAAGCATGTTTCATCCACAGTATCATGCACAGGTCGTGCATCCATGGCTTTCAGTTTCAGATAACATGAGCATGCATGGATAGCATGAGAATACAATTGCAAATATTTTACCATTGAGCACAGCAACTGTTTTCACATGACTGGCTTTAATAGTGAGTTGTGGTCAAAAACAGCAATGCAACTTATACATTCCAGGACATAATTAAAGCATCAAAACATTTAAATGCATTGAAAATCAGAGGGAACTCAGTCTATGTTAGAAAGTTTATGTGAATATGAGTAACTCTAGAGCTTAAGCTTTGAGGCTTGGACGGGACTCGTTGCTGTCCACAACAGCCTTCTGTGGTGTTAAAGAGTAAAAATACCACTGAACTCAAATCCCTCTCAGGATGTCTGTGTCCGGCATGTGTTTGATTTAACCACAGTGGAAGGATATTCGCTATAATATTTGCATGTTTTTGGGTTACTTTCTATGTCTCTTTCTTTGCTTTTCTTGGAAGTTTTAACCACAAAACCTTAGATTAAATTGCACAGCATTCCCAACTCCTAGATTTGGATATTGAAATTGCTTCATAAAAATCATGTTATGAGGATGTTTTCCGAACTTTTGAATTTATAAAACTACATTAGCCTATATGAATGATCCAGATTCAGCAGCACACTGATCTGTGCAGTATAACATTGTGCTGCATTTGTCGTGACAATGTAATTGACATTGTTTTGGTCAAAACGGATTGTTGCCAGGAGATGTTGTCACTAATGAATGATCAGATCTGATAAAGAGAGAGAAAGACTCTGCTCAGGGTCATGCTCTGCTAACAGATACTGAAAAGAGACAAATAGTCTTCCAAGTACAACTATGGGACAACTAGACTTAAAAAACTGGTTAAAAGTCAGAGAAGGTGAGATGGGTGAGAGAAAGGACTGTGTTTATGGGCTGTGTTTTGTGTTCATGGGTTGATCACAGATGAACAATGAAGATAGGCTACAATGGCTACAAATATATGGCACTAGCATAGAGATAGCATCAAAGCTAACATACATGGATAAAGGCCACAAAACTGTAACAGTAACTGTTTTATCTAATAAACTCTCAACAAATTATATAATGTATATACATCCTCTTAAGGCAATGTGAACAGTGGCCATGAGATCTAGAATTAATATAAATAACAGAGGCATGCCATGAACACATAAACACTGCTATTGATGAAAAAGGAACAATAGATGCTATTATTTTCATGGTCTAATGTCACCTCAACATTTAAGCACCACGGGGTCTTATATCACCACACACACACACGCACACACACACGCGCGCGCACACACACGCGCGCGCACACACACGCGCGCGCGCACACACACACGCGCGCGCACACACACACGCACACACACACACTCGCACACACACACAGAGAGAGAAAATTCACCGTTTCATATCTACAAGGTCCTATTAACATGTAAAAACTAAATCCATAAACGTGACTATGGCGACATTTCTGCTAAATATTCTCTTGCTGGTCTCAAAGTAAAATGTCCTATGATTGGCACTAAAAGTTTAGATTTATCCCAAACAGAACGGGAATCTGGCAATGTTTTATTATGTTGGCTGTTTTACGTATAACAGCAGTCCAGAAATGAAACGTTTGGTGAGTGGCACTAAAAGATTAAAACATACTATCGTGTTAGAAAATAACGTGTAGTTTTGGGTGGAGATTGTGAGCGAGTGTTTTGAAAATCATGGGATTTCGGAATATACAATGGCCCAAAACAAACACAAAGTGTCCAAGTACTTTTTACCTTCTTTGTATATATGCTGTGTATGTTTATATGAAACAAAAAGAGTCACGTCTTGCTTAAAAACTGTACTTGTGTTGTATTTCTTGAAAACTAAAGCTACTTGATTTGCTATTGTGTAATGCAGTGACATATTCATACATTGCAAGTGTTCCTTAAGTGTCCAATAATATTTTTGTGGCCATTGTAAATTTAGTAAAAGAAAATACACCTAGAGAATGTCTCATTTTCTTCCATCTATATGGAAGGCTGTGTCTAAAAGACGGCATTTTAAAACATAATCATACTTGCAGAATAAACCCTGCATGCTTCTCAACCCCTATTATTAGTAGTATTGATGAAGCTTTCAAGTAGGGGGGAGAGTATTACTTCGTACAGTGTTTCTTATGTACAGAAGATTTATAGATGCTTCAAGGGACTTGTAAACACTGATAGATACAGAACTCCATCAAAGCCAAGAAAATAAACATGTCTTTAGCTTCCTGGCATTAATGACTTGAGGTTGTGCACTGCAGGGCGCTCTAAAATTAACCAGATGATCAGGAGGGGAGGGGAGCAGAGCTGAGGAGAAATGCCTCATCATCTTCTGAGACTTTGAGAAGACGCCCTAACACACCAGTATCGTCTCCTCCAGTCGTTTGGTTCCTTGAAAACAACACAGAGGCAGTTTTATGAAAGCAACCCATTGTCAGAACGGGACATTTGGGTCTGATATCTGGGGCAGGATTCGGTTAGTCATGCTTAAACAACCAACTACACCAGGGGTTGCACAGAATTCAATAAACATAAATCAACAAATAAGGCACTTGTTGGCAAAAGTCAAGCAGATACAAATCAAGCTAATTATGTGGGTGTATAATAGTGAAAATAAATGCTAATTTCTAGGAATTTGTACACATTTTATGGAAGATTACACATAGCTAGCATGCATTTGTTTGAATGTTTGGTTGAAGCCATACCTATGAGCAAACACAAAGCAAAAGCAAAGGAAAAATCTTGAAAATAGAAGCTAAAACTGCTGCAAGGTACATTAACTTTCTATTGGTCTTTATCCCAGATTAAGTGAAATGTTAAAGAGTACGCCCTCCGTTGAAAGCCCCAGGCCAAGCAAAACAATCCCACGTTTATAAGTCTCACTGGGTGGTGGATATAAATATTTAAAGATAATTGTAGCATTTTGTGGTTTCCTCATACTCGCACCTTACGGATATATATATATATATAAATGTGTGTATATATATATATATATATATATATATATATATATATATATATATATATACTTGTATACCTATATACACAAAAATATTTGGTTTAAATGAGGACAGTGATCTGAGAGTGTTGAGAAAAGTTTAGGATTGTGAGAATGTTGTGACTTGCTTTATGGGCAACTCAGAACAACAGCTTCTCATCTAAAAATATTCCTCTATCCGTCTGCAGTCGGGAGAACAACTTAAATGTGTATTATGAGTTGCAACAAACAGCCGTGTTGTGACATATATATAGTTTTGGCTCTCATATCTGTCAGATTTACTTTTTGTGCATTATCTTGGCATGTTTAGGAAACTTAAGGAGAGATGTTCCTTAAGCAGAATCATTGCAAACAATAATGTTACATTATTAAAATAAAGAATAATAAAAATAAAACGGAAATATTAAACAATACAAAATAGAAATATTCAATGACTTTTTTAACTTAAAAAATGATTGGCAGTTTTGTCCTGGCAACAAAACAAAAATAAATTTAAGATGAAGTACTAAAATGAATGAATTAGAAGTATTAAAAATAAATAAAAAATAAAGTTATTTCAAAATATGAATACATACTAATAATATATAAATAATACTAAACACTGTTTTTCACTACAAATGAATTGCATTCATTTCTAGAAATGAATTGCATTCATACAAACCCGATTGCTAATAGCCAAGTCAGCTGAGTGTTCAGTTCAGGAATACATTAAGTGTCATTTATAGGGACTCAAAAGCTTTAGTGTGAAGAAACTCAAGGGTCTGGTGGTGGTTTAAAGGCATGCTCTTCAACCCTCATCTCACACCATGTGCCAGATGGTGTCTTTTGGCTCCCCTGATAAATATTCATGGGATTTTGTGTGTTGGACAACAGGCAGTTGGTAGACTGGGTGCAATCTAATGACAGACTGAAAAAAGAAAAAGATTAGTGAAGTCTATGGGATTTTTTTAATCGAATTGCTTAGAAACGTAATAGCACATCTCTTAAACATCTAAGTTGAGGTACCAATTCATGCATTCAAGGGGTTTGTTAAATTGTAATTATGATATTAATGTTTACCTTAGCAAGCATAAGAAAGGTTCAGTGAATTGAAGGGAAAAGTGGTGAAAGTTTTCCAGCCGAAAATAGTGACCTTTCTTTTTCAGTTTGAAGTGATGCCCATAATTCTCAGCCAACTCCACTTGAGTCTCTATTCTAGTGCCAAAGCTAGAGCAGCGAGTAAGGACATGGGACACACAAAAAATTGTTTAATGGTAAAGCGCTGCAGCAACCCTAAAGAGGTATATGAAACACAAATAGTAGCTCATGTTACTCTAAACCTGAAATAATCTGAACTAATTCTGACACCTGCTATAAATGCCTAAACCAATATACTCTAAATCTATTCTTGCAGTCTTTTCTCTGCCATTTAAAGTTAAAAATGTAAGATATACAACAATGTCACTAGAAAAACAATGTCATTATAAATGTTATACTGTATAACATAATGTAATCATAAAACCCATATGATTTTTGATGGTTTGAAAATGTTCAACTCTGCTCTCTTTCATAAAATGGAAGCCTACATGTTTCAAATAATATCAGTTGGCTATCGTATGGTTTCAGGAGTCCTGGAAAATAGAGCTTGAGTCACGCACTTTATGATATTTTTATAAATTAGAGCTTGACAGCAATAAGTCAAAATATGACATTGTATGGGACAGAGTAGCATGAACTTTCTTCAAAACATCTCCTTTTGTACTTTACAGGTTTAGAACAATGTTATAATAATTGGGTTTTGGTTTTGCTTAAACTATTCCTTTTACAGTTTAAGAGTGTTTGATTCTAGACGATCACTGTGTACTTAAAAAAAATAAAAAAAAATCAATCAAATCTATATGCCTTTTAACTATACTGTGGGTCAAATTGTAAAACAGATGTCCTGGTAGTGTGGCATGTTTCCAAGCTGATTTTAGGGGTGGCAGATTAGCCAGGCTCCCCCTTTGAGGCAAATCCCAAGTTCAGTTGGTGTATGGTACAATGGAGGAAAACAGCCAACACGTTGGGGGACACCACACAGTAAGATGTTGACAAAAGCCGGGGCGAGGGGGAGGACAGATGAAGAGGGGTGGGAAAGATCAGGGCAGCTGGAGGATTGGTGGCAAACAGTAGATCTCATTGTGTCCGACCTGATTATCCTTCACGGGAGACAGCTAGTTGACATCACTTGGTCCGTGTCTGCAGAAGTGGACAGTTAGTCATGATGCTGCTTGGTGAAAGAGTGTATCTCTAATCAGTTAAGTAAGAGACACTTTCAAACTGCAATGATCTCTACCTGGACCTTTATCTTAAGACAGACATGGTGGTTTTTATAAGTAAAAACGTTCGGTCTCTGTTGTCAATCTTCAAGAAGAAGGGTGAGTAGACATTCAAAAATGTATAGATGATTAAAAAGAATTTATAGATGATTATTCACCTTCGAACATTAATATTTTTCCTGGTTTTCAAGATACTATTTGCTCTTCCATGCAAATCTATTATTTAGATAATGTATTTAGACTTCTAGAATTAACAGATGTTAAAAAGGTAAAGGCTGTTCTTTGTATGCATGTACTTGTTACAATATTAAGTTCAGACATACCGAAGTTTAAAATGGCACAATAGGCATAAATATATATATATATCGCGGTTGTGGATTCATACCTGTCCTGACAGTGTGGTTGTTGGAGGCAAGGTTCTCTGTATATATGTAACAGGTGGCTTCTGAACACTGAGGGAAAATGTGCAATGAAATGCTCATACATTTACAGACTCAATAATTCTAATATTCCCGTACAGATAGAGATTATTACGGAGTAAAAAGAGAATAAGTTTGTTTATTATTTTGCCATTCATACATGAGGTAATGTGCGGGATCCATTTACGATTCATTCTTTAGCATGCACACTTTTTGCTTTTACCCATATACTTTTATACTAGAGGACTTTGTTCATGTTCATCTATTACTCTCAAAATTAACAAAATTTGAAAACTTTTTATACAAGTGAAGCTTAAATATTTCTCAGTTGTAAAACATACCCCCACCAATGTTTTAACTGAAATCCACTTGAAATTGAAACGAAGTTGCATTGAACATGGTAATATTCCTTCACCTTTAAAAAGGAGTAATTTGTGAAATGGACTCATACAGCGCACTTGCCAGTGTGCGTTGTGACTCTGTTGTATCACAATGTCTGTAGTCAGTGCCAGGACACCTGAACCCCCCATGGGGTGTACTATACAAAAAGCTTAAAAGTTGATACCTAGTGAACAGTTAGAAATCTGCATAAATGGCTAAGAGGCTGAGAAGATCTCTTTTAAGGGAAAGTCCCTGTCCTAAAACACTCCCATTAACTTCATTTTGCAATGCCTTTTGAAACATCAAAAAGGTTATCTCATGTCCAGTAGTTTAAAGCACTCAAGAAGAGGTACACAATGAAGTATGAGGCTTCTCACTGTTCCTTTGAGAGTGCCCCAGTCCAACGATAGGCCACCCTCAAGTGTCCCGTTTCCCCCTATTGTAAAGTTAACAGTGAGTCTCGGTGCAAGTCACACACTAACTAAAGAAATGCATGTTTTAGGAATAAATATACCAATAAGAGGTAACTTTAGGTCACCTTACTGCATTTTCTAGTCTGAATGTTCTCATTGGGTCAAACCAGATTATATAGTATCTGCTACCCAAAACAACTGAATGATTTAGGTGCATTGCCCTTATTTGGAGGATGTATCACAGTTCCTCAGATTACAGCCAAGCTTGGTCTTGTTGGGTAATAAACAAGTACTTGACTGGAATATTTCAGAATTAAATTGCTAGAAGATTTAAAATAAGAAAAAAAGTCAACTTCTTTCTTTGAACGCATAGGCCCTTGTGCTGCCATATGTTAAACAGAGGCGGCGAAGCAAAGGGTAATCTGGTATTTCAAGGAATTAAAGATCAGAAGGGATTACCTGGTCACAGCATGAGTGTGAAGTCCATTGCCATGTTGGAAATCTATCAGCGTGTGCCGCTAACGCCTGTCAATGATCTGAATAGAATTAGCTGCCAGCATTAGCAGGTGTTGCTACTGGATAGAAAAATAATGAGCAGAGTTAGATCATTTGACATCCAGATTTGCTTTCATTGAAACTCATTCACAAAATGGGGGTGTGGACATCTTTATTCAGTCATGTTACAGAGAGTAGCCAAGCAATGAGTTTATTTTTTTAACAAAGATAAATTAAGAAATTATATTTACTTAATTATTCAGTAAGACGATGTTATTGCGAATATTATTGTTTCAGTGTTTTATACTAAACAGTGCTTGGTACTTTAGCTAGCTTCTTTGCACGAAGAACAACATAGTGACGAAACGCGCTCTGTAGAGCAGTTTGTCCGTTTAGATCAACATGGCGGCGCAAAATGGCCATTTCAATGTAAGGGGACCCGTGGTGTATGTAGATAGAAATGGCTCATTCTAAGGTAATAAAAAAAATAACGGCTTCTAGTATAAGGTCTTTATATACCACTGGAAACATAGTTATCTATATTATATTGAATTTCTGTCAACAGATCCTCCTAAATATTACACAATGCACCTTTAAACTCTCCTTAAACTTTGATTGACCGGCTATGATTTGATGATCTAATACTGCATTTTTATTTTTTATTTTTGATATGTGAAGGTCAAGTATGGTAACCCAGGGAGCAATGATTGGTATGGTACCAGTCTGACTCTCTAACCATTAGGCCACAACTGCCCCAGATTTTGGAGAATCTTTTCGGAAAGACTGCAACCATTTTTATGTAAATAACAATACCTTTCCCTTCCCTCTATTTTTAGCAGGCCAAAAACAGGATGAGCAAAGAAAGCTGACTGTACATTACACAACCTCCCAGCACTACCAGGAGAATGTGTTCATAGATGGGAGCAGGCCACAGTACCTGGAAGACCTGCATACAGAAGCACAGGAGGGACTGAAGATACTACAACAGGAGGGTGAGCCTCATGCTCAAATCAATAACACAAAATGTACTGGTCTATGACAACATTGATCCACTGCTCACATTCTGACTTTTTTTCATGCAGAGCACAAAAATGGGGTGGACTTTCAGGATGATCAGACTGAGGTAAGCCTCTGAAGTAAAAAATAAATAATAATTATAGTTCTGGAATCTATTATATGTTAGACAATAGTAGCTAAATGTAAACAAATAAAATGTTTTTAAACTCTCAACAGTGGCAATTCTGGTCTATCCTATCTCTTAGATATTGACCTTCTCAACTGTATATAACAATGAAAACCATAAGACAAAATCATAAAACTTTAATAAAAAATAAAAAAAACTTTAAGGGGCCCAAATCCAACAAACCTCTTATGATAAGAAGCCTTAGTTGTAATTATGAGAGAATTATCATCAAGAGTTTTCTTTTTTGCACCCTATTTATGGAAGAGTCACATGACGTCATTCATTCTTTAATATGAAAACAAATATGTATCATTTGTATAATAAATGTACAAATAAATGTTATTGGATTGCTTTCTAACAATGACCTCCATTTCTTGACAGCCTGAGGAAGACACAAGCTCAAAAGAAAGAGATGAATCACTTGAGACTGATAGCACTGCTGGGCACTCTGTCAATTCAATGTCGACTGTCTCAGCGGTCTCCTCGCATCCAGTGCTTACACGTCAAGGTATACAATGCTGACTTTAAGATGGTCTTAAAGTAAGCCATGCTTAGTGACATATTACCTCTGTTTCCTCTAATGTGTGGTATAACAATACAAAGACAAAACCATAGATTTATCAAAATTAAGTTATAATCTATCCTGTGATAGACAGGTTCAGAGAAAACATCTGGGAAAAAGTTATATCAAAGTTTTTACGGCACTTACTTTGAATTCGACTTCATAGTAAATCTCAAAACAACTGAAGAAAATGGCATGAATTTTTTTTTTTTATTAAATCTCTGTTTGCTCTATCACTCACTTTAGGTTCCACGTTTAAGCCCTTGAACCCAGTTAAAATACTGGACAAGACCAAGAGGAGAAGTAGAAGAACAACTATCATGGGCATACCACAGCAAGTTCAAAGAGAATTGGGCATGTACAACTATGTTATTGACAGATTTTTTTTTTTTTTTTAAATCAGGTTTTTGAGAATGACATTTCTTAAAACAGCAACTTTGACAAGTATATGAGATTACACAGCTATTCAGCCAAAACTAGAAGAATTACATTACTTTGCTTTTTTTTCTACTTAGATATGGCAAGAGGAACTTTAATGCAGCAGTTTCCAAACAGAGAATGTGATGAAGAGGATTCATCTGGCACAGTTGTCATCCCGACAACTGATGGAGAGCTCCCTTTAGTAAATCACGAAGGGGCTCGTGTACACCTGCAGAACATTGAGGTTCTTCAGACATCAAGAGATGAGGAGTTCCTAATTAACCACATCCATTCTGTCTATCAAGATGAGTTAAACCGAAAGCTTGGTCTAGGAGCATGCCCTACACAGAGGCCTAAGTCTCTTGCTGTGCCACGGATGACCACTTCCTATTTTCTGCATGAGCCTCAAGGTCCCGTTATGTCTATTTCACCACAGGCCACATATTTATCCAAGATTATTCCAAATGCAGTTCTGCCTGCTGCAATAGATATCATTGAAATTAATCATGATCACAGCCGACGCAGTGCCAGTACAGTCAGCAAGAGTAGTTTAGCATCAGCTAGCCCAGCTTCTTCACGATCAGGAGGTGGGACAAATCAAGGTCCTCTTACCGCTAGCTCCAACAAGAGCCATTCGCAATCATCTGAGACTGTCGTCTCCAATTCCTCGACAATCTCTTCAAAAGGAAGGTGTCTACCAACCTTTGTTGTTGACAGCACCAAAGAAGTTTCAGATTTAATCCCAAAGGACATGAGTGTTACAAGCTCAAGAAGTTGGACAAGTTCTGACAGTAAAGATACAAATCACAGACTGGACCACAGGGAGATGGATGATGCAGGGGACAATGTTAGAAACAGCCTTTCGTTCTCTCGTAGTCTCTCTGTAATGAAGACAAAACTACCACCACCACCGCCTCAGAGAACCTATTCCCTGCATCATGAAAAACTTAAGCGGAGATCTAGGGAGCGTGTAGACATAAAAGATCTCAAAGATATAGCACCAAATGATGAGCAAATCGGTAGAGATCTCAGCAACGCAAAAGAAGACCATCAGTCCACCAATAACAATAAGAGTTGTGTCCATTCTTCCGTGCTCAGCTCATTAAGAGATTTCCAGACATCTGTGGAATCTAGCCCACTTAGTCCTGATCAAGCTTTTACTGGAAGTCATGTCAGATTTAGTAACTCATCTCCAAAGAAAACTGGAGAATCTGGTGAAAACAAATTTGATAGGACTTTATCTCCTTCAAGTGGATACTCAAGTCAAAGTGGGACACCTACGCATTCTCCTAAAGAGGTTAGTCCCTCCTCACCTGGAAAGAGAAGAGTTAAGCCTTCAAAACCAGAGAGAGCAGGTGTACAGAGCTCACCGGTGGTTTCAGTCTCTTCGTCAATGACATCTCTGTCTTCAGTCACATCGGATATGGCGCATCAGGACATTCAAACCAACACCACTCCATCAGAGCCATTGAAGTGCTCCCCTCTGCTTACCTTGAAAAACAAGGTAACACCTACACACCCAAATAATGCTCTTAGGGAACTGTTCAACATCCCCCCTCCACCAAAGGTAAAAGCCCCATCTCCCCCACCCCCTGAAACCTGGATTCATAATAAACGGACACTTGAACTATTATGTGGCCCAGGTCCAAACCCCCATAAGTTACATCAGCTTCAAAAACAACAAAAAGAATCATCAATAGGTAAAAATCAAAACGGAAATTCAATGCAAATCCTTGAACAAATGATCACAAAGACACAGACAACAGAAGAAAGGAAGATTGAAGAACAAATGGAGAACAAAGAAGCTGTAAAAGAAAAAAATGAGTCCATATCACCACAAGTGCACGAACAAACAACGACAGAACCTCCTGATGTGAGG
The DNA here is from genome assembly GCF_949152265.1 of Phoxinus phoxinus. NCBI lineage: Eukaryota > Metazoa > Chordata > Actinopteri > Cypriniformes > Leuciscidae > Phoxinus > Phoxinus phoxinus. Next base: position 9,816,380 of record NC_136894.1, read on the forward strand.
CATAATGGAAGCTCAACATTACATAATGAACTAGAAAGTCCAGAAACTCTTGCAGAGGTCAACCAAACTATTTGTTTACAAGGGGGGACAACTGTAGAGGACCAAAAGGAAAGAGGAAGTCAATCACTTCTAACAACGAAGGTACCAACTATCAAAGTTGATCAAAGTTTGCTCTCACAAACAAACTGTGAAGTCAAAACAAATGGAGTAATTGTGAGCACATCTTCCCCAAGGAATGACAAAACCAATGAGGAGATCCAAAGACACTGCCATGTAAAGGGCTTTTTGAATCACAAACCAATGCAAACCCTTGGTATAGAAGTACCTGATGTCAAAGGCATTTCTCCACCTCCTTCTCCACCTCCAGAACACCACCCTCCTCCACCACCTACTAAAAAGATGTCAGCCTCCTCAGTGTCTATACCACCATCTAAAGAAGAAGAGGAACAGAAGCAAGAAAAAGAGGAACAGGTGACTTTCCTGGAGTCTTCTTGGCCTCCACCACCACCACCAATGGAAGAGTCTACTGACTTGATGTTTGAGGAACAAGATGAACTTGACTTCCCCCCACCACCTCCTTCATTCATGCATGAACCCCTCTCTGAGATATTGGTCAATTGCCATGAAGAATCATGTGAACAGCAATCCAATACAGAACTGGTGTCATCTAATGCCTCGGATATGGACAGCAGTCCAGACCAAGACTCAGAAATGCATACCATTCTCCCAGAAAAAATTGTACAAAATGGTATGGACAATAGACAACAAGATAAGCCTTGTAATAATGTATCAGACTTCTTGTTGGACCAAGTATTAGATGGCATGGAAAACACAACTGTAGCCTCTCCTAAAATGTCCTTTTTATTACCGGATGGATTTGTACAAGGGGAAGATTCATCAGAGCATGCAACACCTGAAAGCCAAGCAGATTCCAATGTGCCGCTTGCACCTCCGCTTCCAGTGGAAAACCAATCTATTGTTAACTTACGAAGGCACCTGAGCCTTGTAAACAAAGACAACAGGAGCAAAGAACTGTTGTGTCGACACAAAAGCACATCTATTCCAAAGGAAGATGCCAACATTCCACTTGTCACACCTTCCTTGCTTCAAATGGTGCGACTACGATCTGTAAATGTTGGGGAAGATCAAATAAACAATGATAGCAAACCAATTACTGAGACCACAACAAATGAGGATCACAGTTTTACTAGTCAAGCAACACCACAAAAGCCTATTCGCAAATCCTTGGCTTTGAAGTCCAACTCACCTGCTAAGTCGAATCCTGCTCCAGCCACAGTCCCATCCATGTGTCTCCAAGAGGCCATACGTATGAAGACAGCTGCTATGTCCTCCTGTAGAGTACCTGCAATGCTCAATCTACGCTTATCCTCATCTAGCACTGCTAGTTCACCTGTGCCATCCCCTAAAACACCAGACGGCTGTGACTTGCATAAGTCCCCTGCATCGACAGCCAGTTTTATATTCTCCAAAAGCACAAAAAAGGTTATCATTGAAACACCTTCTTCGCCTGAGGTCCAAGCAAGTCTCAAACAGAGACTTGCAGCTGAGATAATGCATGTTTCTGACCAAGCCAAGATGATGATTACTAATGGAACAAAAAAGGCAATTAAAGTGCCGCCACCTGTTGCTAAGAAACCAGTGCATGGAACAAATCCTCCCAACAAGATGGAGAATGTAACGCCGGAAAAGACAGAGATCTTGACAAATAAACAAATAACGAGAATTGAAGTTAATGGGCAAAGTGATCCAGTGCATCCTGCTGGCCAGCGAGCACAATCATTAGGGAGCCAAGAGCAACCAAGTAAGGAAGCATTCACAGGTTATTTCCATTTGTGCATGAAATACAGATGGAACCATGTAAATGATCATTTTAATTACATTTCTTTTTCAGGAAGTACAGAGACTGCATGTTGAAGAGTCATGGTGGATGAGTTTAGTTTTGATTGGACTGTTTAGTCACAGTTTGGCAAAGAAAAGAGGACAAAGCAAGTGATAAAAGCCCAAGTAAGATTGTGATCAAGGATCCATGGATACCGGAACTGTCTTAAAAGCCTTAGCCTGATAATGGCCTTCAAATGTATGCAAAAAGCTTTTTCCCCAATCTGTTTTTTTTTTTTTTTTTTTAAATAGCTTTATTACAAACTTTCAAGTATTTTTCTAAATGAGTTTCTGTGCTCTGGGAAAAGTCACTTTACGTTTATTGTGGACTTATTAAAGCGAATGACTGCAAGATTAAACTGACATCTAGTGGTCACTAGTGGTAGTAATCACTGCTTGGCGCAAAAAAAGTCAAATCCTGTTAAAATTTTGACATATCTAAATATGTCGAAGCACAGAGATTGATTGCTAGCTTTAATGAAAGAAGTCGATTCTACTAACAAATTTTTGAAAGGTTTAGTTCTACTGCAATCGGCTTTCAGCAAATATGTAATTATATGTACAGAACCGTCTGTTACCTTTATGAATTCTGAAGTATGCTGACCATGGCTGAAACATATAACATACAAAACATTTATATATTTACTTTTCATTAGATTAAAGCACTTTGTAAGCTAAATGCTGCATTTCTGTTGGAACCAGCAAATTAGTAAAAGTATTGACTGACGGTCCCTCTAAAATTGGTGTAAAAATATACAGTATATACATATACTTTAGCAACTATTTACTTCCAATGGAGTGAATAGAATTACAACACTGTTTCTGTTTGCATTAAAAGATATTTATAGATTTACCCTGTTTCGACTGTTTTTAAATTCCTTGGATATACAAATATTACATTACGCACAGTATACACCCCCCATACCACCATATATTTTGTTTGTCTGATTAATGTATGCCGTGTAATTCGTTCATTCATCAAACTAAATACAGTGTATCACAAAAGAGAAAACCTTTTCATGTTCTCTGGTAAAGCTGCTTTTTTTCAGTACAGCAAAATACACAAATGAGTTATAGTTCCCATAATCTTTAATCAAGAATTAACTCAATGTTTACATGGTAAAATTTTGTTTAAATAGACTCCCAAACTTTCATTTTCAGGTTAATATATTTAGGTATCTCTTTTCAATAGATCATGACAAAAACTGCAAAGGTACATTTGAAGACATTTCCATCAAGAAAAATGGTTATGAATCATCTGTTTATTTCAATGCGTTTGGTTAACATCAGATGAGATCTGAATATTACATTGCATGAAATTTGAGGTGTTTCCTTGTGAACCAAACTAAACTTATCCTAAAATATTTACCCATTACAGTTTATTATGTATATAGATTGTTCATGTCTGAACCGTTTCCATTAATGGTTAAATCGTTTAAAAAAAAGGTCAGACTGGAGACTGGCACCACAGGAAGACCTGAGTTTGAGGACAACAGATGAACTCCTGGAAGATTCTTAATTTGTCATTATAACAAATGAGCATGAGATTATTTACTGCCGTACTTAATGCGTAAAACATCTTGGACGGCAATACATGCAATGTAAAGCACAGACGATACCATATGTATTCTGCTCCAGTAATTGTGTTCCATTATATCGGCTAAATGAAACAGTAAAAATTAAATAATGGCATTGTAAGCCATTTGTTTTTCCATCAAGTCAGGTAGCATTGTCATGAGAAAACTGGGTTGTCATCGAAACTCAAGCTTTGAAGATTTTAAGAAAAATGGTGAAGACTGTCTAGCTAATATTTCCACCTTTCAGTGTTTTACACGTGATCTGTCCTAGTTTGGTCATCAGATTTTGCTCTTTCCATTGTGCAACATTCTCGCCTGAGATCTTCAGATCCACCTGAAGAGATCAGACAAATAAACATACAACCAAGAATAAGACAGTGATACCATAATGAGTGTTTAAGTACAAAAATATAAAACTCGCATACCTGTAACTTCTCAAACACCTTTTTCTTTGGTTTCAATTCATCATCTGGTTTGCCGGATTCATAACTTTCTACAAAAACACGGTCTCCTGGTGCTGATCCTTCTGGTGGATCCAAAGGCTCCACTCTCCTGGGCTCTCCCTCACTGAAGGCCATCGCATTCAGAAAGATCAAGACAAGATGACGTTTACTATAAGAAAATCTTCATTGATTGAATAAAATAGTTAAATTAGGGTGTATCAGCCCTACTAACATTGAAGCACAGAGCAGCATGGCTTGGGATTCAATCCCTCTCATTTTCTGAGGCTTTAGGTTGCATAGCAACACTACAAGACGGTCCTGAAGCTGCTCCTGGGAGATGTAGGCCACCAGTCCACTCACTACAGTCCGTGGCTGTTCCTCCCCCACATCAATCTTCTCTAAATATAGCGACTCTGCATCTGGATGCTAACCGGTAAAGAAAAAGGGGTTATTCAAACATCCTCTAATTGGAAAAATAAATCGTAAAATAATTGCTGGCCGTCTCTACCTTTTCTACACTGATGACTTTGCCTACTCTGATGTCCAATCTGGATGGGATGACCTCCTCCTCATCTGCGGTTTGTTTAGGGTTGCCCTTCGCTCCTCCTTCTGTGAAGCAATGACAATCAAACTGTGTGTAAATGTGCACATTTTCCTAAAACTCATTCGAAAGCTTGAAGAAGCTCCAATTTGTTTTTTTATTGTTAAATGGGATCACAATGTTCGATGATTGCGTCCAAAATGTTTTTAGGCTGTGTATTTTCACTCACTGTTTTTAGAGGGCTCTGGGTAAGCTGATGATGTCAGTTTCCTCAACTCTGGGGTTTCAAACTTCTTCCTGATGGGGTCCAACAGCTTGTTAAGAGCCAACTCTACTGAAGCCTTCAGGTCACCAGGATGGATTTGCTGCAGGTACAAGCAGGGCAGGGGTCATCACATGATGAATTTATGTAAACGTGTTATTTGTACATTAAATAGTAAAGATAATGATTGTTCAGATACCTCTGCAGCAAAGTCCTTCTCAACTTCCTCATAGTCAGTGAAGACTTTGTCGCCTCCCCACTTTGGATCTCTTTTAATCGCAAACTCTGAAAAAAAGAACACGTCATTAAGCACTTAACTAGATGTTTACATTTTCTAAAGATTTTTTTGTGTGTGTGCCTGAGCTCACCTGAATGCAGCGGGAAAAGCACATGCTTGACGAAGGACAGAATCCCATTGTTCTCAACATTTCCAGGCTCACAGAATGCCTTCTTTAGCTTCTTCTTCACCTCTTGGCTCTTATCCAACAGGTCAATCTTGGATTCCTGAAATCAGACATGAAAGTTTGAGAATGTTGAATCAATACGACATACAACAGCATAAGCCACTATCCCGTCCCGTCGAATCAATAGGATTCTTTGATTATATGAATCTTCAAAGTTGTAGATGGTAGCGTACCGCCTCAGAGGAGCTCATCTTGCCCCCGGTCAGTCCAGGAACCATTGGGTTCATCATGTGGATACGTTTGGTGTACCCAAGTGAGGGCAGGTACTGCAAAAGAAGAAGAAGAAAAAACTAAATATACCTATCAATTACGCCGTATGCCCATACACATATTTATGGGGATCAGCAAAGAGTCATCAAAACAGTACAATAGCATGGTTATTCGGTCCACCCCTTGCCTGTCCCTTCCAACTCACATATATACTATGCAAAAGTCTAGGCATATTAGATGCTTCAGAAAAACATTTGTTTTAAGACCGTTACTTATGTTTTGCTTCAGTGTGCCAGTGGAAATATCAAATTATAAATATTGTAATAATACAGTGAGATTTTCTATTTCCTACTGGCACACTAAAGTAAAATACAGTGTATAGGAAGTAGTTCAAAAAAAAAAAAAAATTTCAAATGTACCTTCTCTGCTAATGTGAAGATCTTCCTCTGATCCACCCCGCCAAACTGAGCATCTACTTTTAAAAACTCCTCATCCAGTGCCTGGTGGAAATAAAAAACAATATCAAGTGTCTGGAATATGCCGCAAATCAGAACAATGAACAGAACAACAAAAGGTCATCCACTATTTACAAAACGTAGGTTTAAATAGGAGGACCAAGTACCCAAAAGTACTGAATACATTCATGTGTTAAAAAATGCCGTAGAAATATTGTGAAGGATTATTCAAATTTTAAAATGAAAAAATTCTTTCATTTGAAAAAAGGTCAGACAATGTGCATACCTGTAGTCCAGGATACAGCAGACCACTCAGAAGAGGATGCTCAACCTGTTTGACCACCTCGGCCCCTGCTTTCTTTGCATCATGTTCAGTGACCACGGATGACAGTCGGTAAACATCCAGAGTGTACTCTCTATTATAGATCAACCACACGAAGACATTGTAATTTGCATTTACTTTCTTTATATTTGTTCATAATGTATGAATATGGGTGTAACGGTACATGTATTCGTCCCGAACCGTCACAGTACGGACATCAGTATTCGGTGCATGCAGTCAGACGACGAATCCAGTTAGTCACAGGCGATCCACACTTCAATCCTGAAGGGGGCGCACGCGGTAATTCAACACTGTTTGCTAACCACCACAGCAGGAAAAAGAGCAGAAGAAGAGACGATCGATGCACCGACCCAAAACAAGAGTTCAGAGTGCACGCGAGAGCTTGCTAGTAGCTTATACGTTGAGTTTCAATACATTTTTGTGATGCGCTCCACTAACTTCACGGAAAGGAAACCAGGACGGCAGAAAAGCAGAGTCCTGTTAGTTTTCTTTATTTTACAAAAGCACAATGTTTTTTTTGTGTGAGTGTACACTAATAAAAAAAAACTTTACGAATGACGTCTAACTCTTATCTTATCTTATTTCTGTATGACCAGTATTTTTAAGTTGTATCTATCCACTGTTATAAGAGACAAAAATCACGCAGTGGAATGCCCCGTTTACACGAAGGGAAGACGCAGATATTTCCCTGCGGTTTGGCCTCTCATTTACACGAAAACCCTGTTTTTATCACAGAAAACGATTGTTTCTAAAAACTCCAGCCAAAGTGGAGATTTCTGATAACGCCGGTTTATGTTGCCGTGTCAACTGGTAGAAACGGGGTTTTAGGTTCTCAAACATCACATTATGCGCCAGAAAATGCTTATTGTCATGCGAGCGCCCTTTGTTTACAGTTTGTTTGGGTACTGATCATGGATGCTGTTAAAGGGATACTTCACCTCTGTAAAGATGAATGTGTATTTAAAATGGGTCATTAATGTAGTAGAGATGTGAAATTATTTTTGAATTTGGAGCCTTCTAGACAGAGAAAAGCCAGAAAATGTTTGCATCATCGGAGGATTTTTTACAGACAAAAAATACATAAATCTCTCATCTCAGGGGGATATGAGGGAGGGAAGCACGGTAATTTGAAAATACAACAGATTTTCTACTGATACAAAGCTTAATGCTAAATCCTGAAGTATCCCTTTATGGTGGTACTCATTTTTACTTTTGTGCAAACGCTTTTGGCCTGTTTGCATTTGCAAATACAACTGCTCTACTATATCGAGGAGCAGAGGCGAAGGAGTGCACGGAGGTTAGCATTTTTACTGCATATTTTATTTTGCAGGAAGTCGCTCGTGTTATTCGTTGTCTGAGGTTTTTTTATCAGCCCTAAAAAAAAAAAAAGACGTATGCGAGTGCATTCTGTTTACTGCTTAGTGCTTAATACACTAAAGGAGGCTATACTGTACCATCTACCTCAGCGGGGACTAAAAGCTGCTAGGTGGAACAAACTGTCATTTGCACTACTGTTCAAAATAAATGAAAAAACCTAGTATTGGGGATTTGTTGCTTTTTCCTGTTGTACCGAACTCGTATCGAACAATGACCGCAAAATCGAGGCTTACTGAACCGTGACGTCTGTGTACCGTTACACCCCTAGTAAAAACTAATTCCCAGTACAATGCTTGGAATATCTATAAATTAGATATTGTGCTTGGTCAATTATCATCCGATGTAGTTCTTTGAATTACAGTATTTAAACGAAGAGGAGCGTTTACCTGCTGAGCTGAAAGTCTGTGCCTTTGACAAATTTGAGTTTGTCAAGGGGAACTCCAATGCTCTCCAACATAGCCTTAATGATCTGCTCATAGTACTTCACCCTGAGCTCCAGCAGCTCCCAGGGAGCCTTCATGTTGTCCAGGTAGGCATGGAGATCAGCAAAGAGGATGGTCACCTATAGAACAAAAACACAAATAGGTATACACACCAGAAATAAGTGCTTATATGCTGACAACAGTAATTCAGAACTAATACAGAACGCCAAAGTCAAACCTCGCAGCCCGCCTTCAGGAAGTCAGCGATCTTTGACATGGGGACAAAGTAAGCCACATGGGGTTTGCCTGTGGTCGCTGTTCCCCAGTAAACCTTCAATTCCCTCTCCTTCAGGATCTCCTTCAACCTCTCCTCACCAAGAACCTCCTTTGAAAACAACAGTGGCAGAAACAGTAAGTATGGGATGGATGAATGGATGGATGATAATTGATATATAACTAAATGTAATTTTTTTTAATTGCTTTTTATTTTCTGTATTTAATTATTTCTTTATTTGTTCTTTCATTTATTTTTATATTTCTTTATTCCCTCGTGTATTTATTTCCATTTTCATTTACCGGTAATAATACCCTAAATTAATTTGCCCTCCCTAAAATGTGAAAATAAATAAATATAACAATAAATAAACTCATAAATAAATAAATATAAAACTGATATTTATTTATTTTTAAATTATCCATTTAGTTAAAGAGAATAAAAATAAATGTAAGAAGTACATGCAGAAAATAATAAATGAAAGCAAAAAGTAATACAAAACTAAATTCAGGATCAAATTAAATTAAACAAAACTATTAAATTATTGAATTAAATAAAACATGTATTCCTTTATTTATTTTCCTATTACATTACTATTTTTTTCCCCACCATATATATATATATTTATTTATTGGTTTTACTTTTTGTCTGCCAGTTTGGGGCTCCATAGAACTGATGGCACATGCAAAAATGAAATCAGAAACCTTTCAAATGAATCTCTTCTAAACAAAAACAGCTCCTTTGACAAGATACTTCAAGTGTTAAATATGTTTTGAGGATTTAAGAATCTATTGTTTTTCACCTGAAGGTTTCTGGTGATGAGCTGGAACTTCTCATCAGGGCTCAGCTGCTCTCCCATGATGTCTGCTGCTTCTGTGCAGATTAAGTAAAAGACAGTTACATGTGATTCTGGTGGTAGCCAGAGTTATTTTCAAGGATCAGTTATTTAGACCTGGTCTTTAAAAAAAAGAAAGTGACGTGCGCTATGAATGAATAGCTGAGGATGAGCTGTCTAATATCCATTTCAATGAGTGATAGAAGCACTACAAAGCAGGCAATAAATCGGCATACGAGGTCATAATTATCCTGTAATGTCAGTAAATAACAGATTACAAAAGATCACATATAAAATAAAAAAAGCTCACCGGTGGTTGCTGAGAAACGTGTGTACCGGTGACAGGCTTTTCCGGTTGCAACAAGATTTCATCACGTGTTTCATAATAAAAGCCCCATCAGACATGTCAGTGAATAGAGGTTAGCATCATCAGTCATTTAAATAAAAATATTTAGATTTATATCTGTGGAATATATTGTATATGTCTAACTAAATATGTATCATTGAGCTTTTTTTCTTTTTCCGAAATACTTTTTTGTAGTGTGGTGGTGTTGCATCAGCTCTGAATAATCAATTGCCCAGCTATTCATCAACAGGAAGAGTAATCGACTGAAGAACAACGAGCTACGATCCATTGCAATAGCTGTCTGTCTCCATCAGGGGACGCTCCTACCCTGAGCAACATGCAACGCTCGGTTCTAATTAAAATTAAATTAAAATATTTTTAGGATTAGGCTACTGACCTTTACTTTACAAAGTATAAGATACCGCAGTCAATACTCTCTTTCAGAACCAAAATGTATGACGGAATAATGACACTGAGGTGTATCTGAGCTTACAAATCTAATTTTGCGATTTCACGGTTTCGTAATTTGTCAAATAAATAAAAGAATAAAATTGGCATTGTCACACAATGACACACACAAAAAAAAGAAACATACCACATAATGTGCAACCTCTTTCTTTCTATATGTTTTCATACTTGTATTATGAAAAGAGATTGTGTAAATTAACCATGGTGTTATAGCAAAAGTGTAGTAACTAGCCTAACCGTGTTGTTGTCAGATTGATTAACATGTAGAACCAGTTTTACTACAAATATGGGTTAAATTATGGTTAGTGTAGCAAATAGTTCATTTGTGGTTACTGTGGTTTAACTATAACCGTGGTTTGATGGTCTTATTTGTAATAAAAACCAATTCAAACCCTGTAAATTCAGTACATTTTGTACATTCAAACCCTGAAGAAAACCGATGATCCTTATATTAATTGTGGTAGTATTTATTAACAGACATTTCTGTAACATTTATTTTAAATAACTACACACATGTACATTTATAACAATTCCATCCCTCCATCCATCAAAAAAAAAAAAAAATCTATGTACAACCATCAGCACATTTATTATATACAATAACTGTCATTTTTGATACCAGAAATATCAACATATCACCACAAACTGGTGTTAATAAAAAACATAAAGAAATGTTCACAGATGCAACATCCAAAAGTGCACTGATGAGATTTCAATCATCATCATCATAACGTACATATGTATAACATACAGCACTTTACACAAATGTTATTTACAAGTAATTACATTATCCCCCAGACAGAAAATGAAATGTACATATTTTCAGCTGGGCTATGTACATATATCATATCACATGGTAGGAAAACACTTGGCATTCAAATCTTTGACACCGAAGTTACAGGGATTGAACTGACATTGTTACTATACAATAATAAAAGCACTTTTGAGAACTACTATACAGAAAAACAAAAGGACATGGACTAAACAAACAGTCCAGGAAGAAATCAGATTAATTTAACAACTAAACAAACAGCAGTGTCACCTATAAAACACATTGGCTTTTCCATAGGAATTAATGGCATATTAGACATAATTCAACAGTGACAACTATTCTAATTGCCCTTATTTTACTGACTGAGACCCTTAAACAAGATAAATTAAGGAAGAGGGGAGAAACATACGCAATCAAATCAACATATGACTTAAAACAAAAGTAATAAATACTTAAATAATCTTGTTCACCTCAGACGAAGCGTTTTAACCCCACTCACTCTGATGGCATCCTGCTAGTTAATTGCCTCAGTTGTCAGCTGTACTTTTCATTCACACTTTAGCTGATCCATCCAGAACTATCGGAATAGGACCAAATTTGTACGTTTATCCCTCAGCGAGCAGAAACGGATAAAAAGGAAGATAATAGGTGGTGTGTGCAAAGAAAAGTAATATGAGAAATAAAGAATAACCCTTTGTGCGCAATTCTAGTTTGATGTAATCAAACCCCACTTAGGTCTCATGGTTTCAAGTTTGTATATTCAGTTAGATGCACAAAAGTATTTATAAATATTAAATTACATACAAATATTACTTGCGTAATGTACAGTTTCACAGATATTCCTTCCAAAATGTACCTTTCAATCATGATTGAAATGCATTTTTGGGTTTAGCACCTTAAAAACCTTTCTAAATGTTTCAAGTTTCTTCTTATAGCAGACGTGTCCCACCTCAGATCTTTTTTTTAGTGCAGTATAGATGTAGTGTGCTTATCAAAAGCTGTCTGTTTGCTTTGAGATCCTATGCCAGAGAGCAGCACAAATACACACAGAAGCCCGCCCTTCGGATTTATGCAAGTCAGAGAAACATTTCTAGCGTCCATTGGCACTTGCGAGTGGAAATGGCAAGGCACTTTGAACTTGAGCTGGCCAAGGCTACGTTTCAAGTTGATCCGCTGTTGTGTAGGGGTAATATGGGTGGAAGTTCTCTACCATAAGGCAGTCTGGTTGGTTCAAAGCATCGGTTTGTTTCGGCTCTGTTGGTCCGACGCAAATGGCACAATGTAATGTCAAGTGTTCTGGTGCTATTAAACTGCATTGAGCTCAGTTGAGTCTGCTTCTGAGTCGATCTCATTTTCTCTGAAAAAAAAGTCACACATGACAAAGTTAGGCAAAATCAATGGGTCACAGTCAAAAATATTGTAAAAATTAAGCACATGAATACCATTTAATCCGCTTTAGAGTTTTAAAGGTACCATGTAAATTGAAATATTTCAAGAATGTTGAGCTGGCTTAGCTTGTTTAAGCAAGACATGTGATAGACTCAATAGGTGGTTTTACCTTTGTTCATTAAGAAGTTTGCGGTTGCCTTGTCTCCTCTCCTCATCGATGGGATAGGAGATGAATATTAACAGCCCGATAATGATCAAGACTATCGGAGCGGCAGACACCAGGATCTTCAAGGTTAAATCGACCTCGGCGGGTTGCGTGCAACCTCTCGTCACATAGCCGGCAAAACTGTTTCAAAGAGCAAGAAACGGGAGATTAGCATGCTATTAATGTTCATTCCGATAAATCCAACCTCATGACTGAGCACTGAATCACACATGAAACACTGTCCTGGTCACGGCCTCCAGAGCCAAAAGACCCATAAGAGAGAGGCACTAATCGCATTATATCTGAAGGTCAGGAGGCCAGACTTATTCTCATACAGTAAAAAAAAAAAGAAAAAAAAAGGCTTATTCGATCATGCAGACTCTAATCCAACTTTAAAAGCCTTGATAGCTTCGAAAAGGATTCCGTGTACGTGTTTGTGGAAACTTACTCAAGACTAAGAGTTGAGACCCCCAATGAGACTCCAGAAGCAAACTTGGTAAAGAACACATAGAAGGAGTAGAAGATGGCTTCATGGCCCTGAGATTCAGGATTTTGGACTTTAAAATCATCCACGACGTCGGGAAGCATTGACCTGAGCACATAGGAAAACATGCATGAAAACAGTGCCTCAAATTTGGAAGCGTACACCTATATTTGTGTATTTTATAATCATCAGGTACTCACCAGGGCAGAAGGAAAGCCGCTGCTACACTGACTCCAGCCGCAAAAGCCACGATGTATGTCACATAAAGACTGCTTGGCACCAACACAACAGAGATTAGGAAAGGCACCACAGACTGTAAAGAGAATATAAACAGTCAGTAACGGGAATCAAAAAGTTTTCGTTAGATGACAAGACGATGTAGGTCAGTTAAGGTTTTGTGTGCCACTGCCAATACTTACTGTAGTCCCAATATACACGGCAGTCTTCTTGCCAAATTTCGTGAGGAACCATTGCCAAAATGGGATAGCAAGTGTGGCGGAGAGCTAAAATAGAGGAAATTAAAATAGAATTGGGTCAATGACTGTGCTGGATAAAAAAAGAAGGGGAAATCTTTTTTAATTTTTGTTTAAAACACGCGTCAAGTTCTATTCAAGTTGCTTTGATCAACTTTTATACCACTTCCAAACAGACTTTTAATACAGCAATACATGCAGGTGTACACACCTTGATTTTTTTAAGTTACATATATTTTTCAAGGTAAAAAGAAAAAGTATATATATGACAAAACCATGAAATGATCATAATGTTTAAAATCATGTTTAAAATCATAAACGCTTTAAACAACACTTTACAGCTTGAACAATTTTGTTATAAAAAGGTCAAATTATGTGATATTTTAAGAGACTTATTCACTGAAAAAAAGAATCAGATTCTGCAGGGGTCTGAATATCACTATGATATCACTTCCATATTTATGTTTTGTTGGGGTTTTTTCTGCATGTTGGTCAAACCACATGTTGATTTGGTGGACAAACATTTGTCATCTTATCTATATTTACTAAATTAGAATAAAAATGTTATAAAAAAAATATGAATAAAAGATTTAGATGATAAAAAAAAACTATTTAGATCAGATGATGCCTAATAAAAAATATGTTTTTTTAAATGCTAAATATCAGTCCATCAACCAGTCAGCAGACTGGGTTTCACACGACTACAATAATTATCTCTTATTGAACATGTGTTTAAAACCCAGATTCATTTAAGATTTCAAGGACAAAAGTGTAAGAACAAGACATTTGTTGTTCTCCAGAACTAGATGAACACCTTTTTCTTCCACAAACAATAATCTGGTTTCTATCCAATACTCTCAACAGTAAAAACCTTTCTGCGGTTAAACGGCAATGCAGGAAATACTAGTCTATTCCAAAAAACAGTCCAAATAGATTTTGTATAACGCAAATAGCAAACTGCATTATATAATGGACCCGTTTGAAGTTATTTCCTTTTGTACACTTGTCAGTCAAAATCCATTCAAAACACACATTAAAAGACCTTTATAATGCTTACCATAATGACGAGCAGGATGTTTTGGAAGTCGTTCCTAAAGCCCAGGGTGTAGCTACAGAATAGTGCAAAGTTCCCCTCTAGAAACTGCAAGAAATATTTATAGACACAATAAGCTGTATAGTAAGACACTCTAGCAAAACCTAACAAATAAAGAGTTTGCCAAAGCTCACAGTGCTCCTCTACGGCGGTCACTGTTTAAATGACCAAAATGACTGCTGGTGACCACGGCTCAACCGGAATCATTTGCACAAGGACTCACCATGAAGGCCAGAGAGGTGAAGAGGAAGCCCATGACCAGCTTGGCATATGGACCGTGACCCATAACCATACGAATGCCCTGGAAAAATGACATGGGCTCAGTTCTAATCCTGCAGGTCTCTGTTAAAAAGAAGAGAGAGGCAAGGTGAGATGACGGAAAGTGGCACCAAATCAAACAAATGGCAATTAATGGTGCGACAACAAATGCAATAAACACCAGAGCACTGGGGAAACTAGAGTTTACAATAGTAAACTAACTTTTCCCCAAACAATTTTCAGGTTTTAGCCTATTAAAAAGTATTGGTGAGCACAAATGTGTACATGTCAGGGAGCTGCCAAAATAAGCCGCCCAGGAAAATAATTTTTTAAATCGTTTGATCCATCATGCGTATGACGCAAAATAAGTCAGAACTGTGCTTGTCTTCCCCCACAACACCTCACGTAGGCCTGCTTGTTAAGGCTCAATATTTTGGTTCAAAATAGACCTTTTAACATGCGCCACATTTAGACACCTCTCTGTGCGGTGAAAGCTAATCACCCTGCTGAGCTTATTTACCGGCATTTCCCTGGGACCAGCTGAGCTCTGCTCGTGGGAAAACTACTGACTCAAAGTAACCCGATCAGTGTAGAAACGAACATCTGCAATCAACCGCATGAAACTGCTTGATGAGCACAGAATACACACATGTTGGGTCAAAAGATATTGAAGTGATAGTTCCCCTTGAGAAAAAATGTGTTTACATCAAAGCCATGATTGTCGGCTGATTTGATGTTTGGTCGATTTCCTGCATTTAATCTTTGCATAACTTATGTCAACTTTTTTGCAAGCATATTAAAGGACCTCATAGCTAACAGGCATGAACTAAAGGCTTAAAAGTAAGCCTTACATTTTGATTTTACATGGTTTTTAAAGACCAATCTACAGTATCATTCAAAAGTTTGGGGTCAGCATGATTAAAAAAAGATAAGACTTAACTGTAAATATTTTCTTTTGAACTTTCTACTCATAAAGAATTCTGAAAAGGGTAATGTATCATGGTTTCCACATAAATATTGATCAGTACAACAGTACAGATAATTTGAAATGTTTATCTAGCAGCAAATCAGCATAGAATGATTTCTGAAGGATCATGTGACACTAAAGACTGGAGTAATGATGCTGAAAATTCAGCTTTGCCATCACAGGAATAAATTCATTAAAAAATATATTCCATAGAAAACAATTATTTTAAATTAAAACAGTAATATTGTGTTATTTCAATGTATTTAGCAAATAAATGCAGCCTTGTCATAAGAGACTTCTTTCAAAAACATTTTGAAATGTGAAATTTCGAAATTGTGGCATATTTGCAATAGTACAAGCACTTACCTTTTCGTTCTTTCACACCAAGGAACAAGACCACGGCACAGAGAACATAAATGATGCAGATGACACCAGACGCGATCAAGTAAGCATTTCTCTGTGGGAACCATAAGAGACCAGGCGTTTAATACCAATGTAACGAATTTAATAGTCAACCTCAAAAAATAAAAATAAAAAATTCCTTACCAGATTATCTAGTGAAGGATGAGGCTCAGTGACGTTGACATAGGGAGACGCCAGTAGATCTGTGGAGTTCAGGACCTCTCTAGAGCTGATACAGGGAGCGTTAGCCATTCCCACAATCTGACCTTGAACAGCAGTGCCAATGAGCGTGCCCAAAACCTCAACAGTCATTCCTGAGATAACGGATAAGTGGTTAGTCGTGCAAATGGGAACCAGAGTATAAAGTAGATGCTGTAGATGCTTTAAAACTCACGGTAGGCTGTGGCCGAATCCCTCTCTTTCTGTTCAGTGCTGATAAACATGGTAAGAGCAGAGTATGGTACATGGAAGCACTGTTTTTTTTTGGGAAACAGAAGATGCCAAAAGGTCAAAGGCAATGTAGGTAAAAACATATAGGCTACAACTTATGGTCGGTATAAAATGGTTACTCACGGTCTGTAATGTTTGGAAGAGACAGTAGAAGATCAAGTACCAGGCAATCTTGCCTTGGTCAACAGGCGGCACGTACCAGATGAGGAAATAGCACAGCACAGCAAATGGGGTAGACAGAATGATCCTGTATGGAAAAGATGTATGACATTGGTAAAAAGGTACAAAGGGTGAATTTTATTAAATAAAAAAATAAAAAATTACATTGGAATAAAACTACAGGGTTGGTATTCTGGTTCCATAAGACAATAAACATAGCTGAAGTACAGTAAGTGAGGCGTTAGCTACATTCACAACACGTGTCAAGCAAATTACACCAAACACGTAATTTCAGTTCTCCATTTGCTGTCTAAAGGCTATGATGTTGTCACCAGCTGTCGAACACGTTAAGCGATCAAAGAATTTATTGCATAACGTCCTGTCTTTGTTCATCAAACAGGATACTTTGGTGGAAATACAGTGTCGGTTCTTATCTGTCATTTGTGTACAAGGAAATAGCCTCATAGAACTTAGTGGTGTGGCCACACTTTGCTTTTCCGGTAGAGTGACTCAACATGCCGAGTGGAAAAGCCCGACATCATCCCCCCCCCCAAAAAAAAGTGTTTATGGAAAAAGCCGAACCTCACTTGGCAGTTTTTATTGAGTAGACCTTCACAGAATCGGAGCCCACAGAATTACGCAGAATGTGAATGTTTGTATTCAGTTAGTACGCTCCACCCCTTTGCTGTTTGTTTATTAAATATTTAGGCTAATTCCATAACGCTTTCAGTTACTAATAGACTGCAGTACTCAAAAGTGTAGTACTACCCATGCTTAAAGCCATTCTGCAGATGTTTACCCCGCGTTCAGCACCAGAAAATGTTTACAGATTCAGCATGGAACCTGTTTGGGTTGCGTTTCTTTGGTACTCGAGTCATGTTACTTCATTTAAATGCACAAATATGTTCAGAATGATGATTCACCACAAATATGTTTTAGTACCACAAATGTTTCCAATGATACTATTGTCATCATGTATGTGCAGGAATTTTAGCCTCACTTAAAAACAAAATATTGTTAAATGATAAACCAATTATAATAAATAATTATTATAATAATAATTATAATAAGATTATAATAAGATAAACATTATAAAAATGTCACCCTGCTAACATTTAGATTAGACAGAATTGTCATGCCCTAAATGTACACGTATATAGGAAGTTTGGCCCGGCGGAAGGGGCGGGGGCGTGGATGGTGTTAAACTGTCAACGAACAGGTAAGTCTGCGCTATATATATATATATATATATATATATATATATACATACACCTCTTAACTCATTTATTGGGTTGATTATCTGAATGTGCTCCACAGGCGTTTAATTAGGTTTAATTATCTGAACATGCTCCTCCCGAACTTTGTTAATAACACATCATTAAATACGTTTCTATACAAGCCTAATAGGCCAAAAAGGTAGGACTGAGTTTGTTTGTTGGATGGAAGGTTATAAGAGGGCATTTACCATAATATCTTGGGAACTAAAAACAACAAAACCTTTGCCATCAGAAATGACTGACAGCCATTTTCACTTATATCAACTATATTTTATCCTACTACAATACTATAGTACTAGCCTGACTTCGTCATACTCATATTCTAGGCAGAATGTTCCAGACCAAAAAAATGTTGTGGGCGGGGTTCGGGCTGGCACCCAGGCTACTATAATACAATAATATTATGCAATCTATTAAAACATTTGTTATGAAAATATACTGCATATATTTTTTATTTCTCAAGAGTTTCTTGTATAAATCTTTTTTTATTTTTTATTAAAATATTTAATCAGAAAGCAGGAAAAATACCAAAGTGCAAACATGTAGCAAAAAGGTGCAGCAAGTTAAAAGTTCAAAATAGTAACAAATCTCACTGTATCAGGAAGGCTGACATTTGAACTAAAATAACCCCACAGTGCTCGGTATGTTGCTTTTAGACTGAGGCTGCGCTGGTCTGCCTTCCTTCATTCTGATTGGATGACAGAGGTGGTGTGTTGTGGGTTGGACCACTCATGAGTTGCCTCAATAATATACCTCCCAGCCCCCAAGGCATGCAGTAGGAACAGGGAATGTCTTCCGCCTGAGCCCGCAACACGAAACAAACGTCTCTTTAATCATGCCATTTGCTGAATCACACTTGATAATTCAATCCACAAGATTAGTTGCTTACAGACAGAAAATGTCCCATGGATTAAGGAAGATAAAATATATTTTTAGGTTCATGTGCTCTGATAATAATTTGCAATTTATCAGAGACTTTCATGTCTTCAAATATTGAAATTCTCTTTAGTTACTCAGTATTTTAGCTCATGTCATTTCATTTACCATTGAAAATGTGACTAACCCTTGTAATGAATTCCCTTTCAGGATTATGATAGCTTAACTCACATGTTTGTGACTATTAATAAGAATGCATGTGATGAAGCATTGAGGAAATTCAATTATACAGGCTTGAGGTACGATTCTCCATGGGGGTACGTGTGAGAGAGAGGGGACTTTTTCTCCCCCATGTACCGATAACTATACCAAACAAACCTTTCACTCAGTCCCAAGTGACAGCACAGCACATCTGTGCGTCACTAGGGATCTTCTAATGATACCACCCTTAGAGGATACAACCATCTTGCTCAGATTCAATGTCACTGAACTGAGCTCATTAGGGCAGAACTTTCTCACCAGCTTCCTACAGATTCCTTCAAATGCCCCGTGTCCAGTTAGAATGGAGATGCACATTCCTCAGCCCAACCCCCCCCCCCCCCCCCCGTTCCCAGCACTTCCTCCAAGTGGTTTTCCAATTATTCATATAGTGAGTGACCTCCTACTTCTGAGAACATGGCGACCGAGACACTTCAAACTGACCATCGTATGAAAAAAAAAAAAAAGCACAGAAAGTGAAATCCTGTGGAGTGTTTTTAATGTTTTACTTATTTCCATTTGTTCAAGGCCTTTAAATTGATAATTTGCCTCATTGGTTGCTGCAACCCCATTTTCCTCTTTGTAAACCCAACAAGACTTTCACAAACCCCGAAAACCTTCAATGTGTAGAGGACCACTCTGAACTTCCTCTAAAGCAGACATCTCCATCAGCATCAATGTCATTACAGATATTGCGTATGTGGGCGCAAGATTAAGCATCATTTCCTTGTTTGTTTTTTATTGAGTTTAGTGAGAGAGCAATAATCTATGTCCTAAATCTTCAGAAAAATGTTGATAGCGATCTCAGGATGTAAAACTTGATATTCATTTTCTTTGAGGTTTGACATTTTTGCAACAAAAATTACCAACATTCAGGTCATGTCTAAATACTGCGATTTTGTTTTTGCGAGAAGTAATATTAAACTCCTGATAAATTAACAGAAATGTAGCCTACACACTTAAAACTACACTAAAATGGGTAACAGGGTTGAGTTAAATTTTAGCCTGAGTTATGCTGTCGCACAGTAGGTAGTTTGAGAACAAATGTTGGTTTCTTAAGCACATTTGCCTCCATATATAATAAAATGCTGTAACACTAGTTAAGAAAGAAAAGCATTTACATAATTTCTTGTTGTTGAATGGCAAGCGTTTCTAGTCAGGACACTGACAAAGTGGTTTAGTCATGCGTGTGATGTAGAATCAAATCAGATTGGCTGGCTGAAAACGCAAAATGGCCAAAGGCAAAGCTACTGTGATGTATCCAGCCCATCACGCCCCTAAACCCCCCCATGAAAGGTCAGGGGGCTTTCCTTGACCCAAAAGCGTCATCTCACTTAGAAACATCACCAGACACACTTGGCTCGCTCACTTAAAGACTACAATTCCTGATATTTCACAATGACTGAGAAATGGGTCAGAAGACAAAGTGTCAGAGCAGAAAGATTCATTTGGGACGTATTTTAAACGCAACAAAGGTGGCCACCGAGTTTGTGGAGGGTAGAATTGTGAAACTAATTTTTTCTAAGGGCAGAAAGTTACCACGGGCAACATGCTCCTTAAACAAGACAAAGAGTCTTTTTCAATGCGTCACATCAATGTATGAATTCACACAGGCCTGGACAGTAAAGCATTGGATAAATTCAATTCAATTGAGGTGAAAAAAGACATACCAGGGCATCATTCGTCCAAATCTGGTCCAGGGACTCCGGCTGACCAGAAAACCCACAGTAGGGTCTGTGATAGCGTCCCATGCTCGCCCCACAAACAAAATGATGGAGGCATAAAATGGGTCCAACTATCGAGAAAAGAGAAAGACCAACATGTCATCACCTTACCTAAAACACACATCACTGGTTGAGATTTTTCCACAAACTTATTTAGGACTAAATGATATCTCAAACTAACAGGTGAAATATCAACATGAAATATTAATCAATTAGGCTATAAAAAGAAAATAAAGAAAAAATTGTGAAAGACTTCAGCACTTGAACAACCTTTTTAAAAAAATGTAAATACTAAAAAGCTCTGTTAAACCTTTTTAAATATAAAGCTCTAATATTACATAATAACAGTTTATTTGAAAAATAAAAATCTGTTTTGGTGATAAAGAAAAGATATGCACTAGTACTACTATCAGTTGAAGATGTGACTTCTCGCAATAAATCAACATGCTCTTTAGAAGGCTATGTGAACCACAACACCTTCTTACTGAGTTCAGGAGGAGCACATGACAAGCGAGTTACTCAGTTGAAACAACTTTACTTCCAGTACAACACACCTCTAAAACTGCTGGAGAAATCTGAAAGGTTGCACAGACTAACTGCTTCATGCTGACATTGTGCATTGTAGAAATAACTGTTAATTATGGGATTAAACACATTAGCAGAACTCACACTGGGAACCCGTCTACTGTAGCCCATAGTTACATGATAAACACTGAAGGCTATTAGAACAATCCTATTCAGACACTTTAATCTGGCCAATCAGTCTGTCAAGACTACAGTAGCCTCCCAAAGTTAATGGCATGAAAGACCTTTGAAATACCATTCATTTCCCAGTACAATTCCTCCTTTGTGACTGTACTTGTTGTATTGGACTATACGAGGAGGAGTAATGAAACCCACTGCCCCCTGAGGATCACAATCTGATTCTACATTCTACAAGTCAACCTGATCTTCTGTTATGAGGCCCTTTCCACAAATTCAAGGTAGAAAAAATAAATACGATCTGGTTATTAATAAAAATAAATAAAAAGAGCAGTGTCGTTCATCTTCAGAGGATGTTGATCGTCAGTTTAAGGAGGTCAACTACCGGTAAATATTATATAACCCGTTTTTTTTCTATTGGTATGTTTTTTTGATAAATGTAGGGAACACAACACAATTCATAACATTGAAATTAATAAAATAAAATTTCTCATTTATTGATTGATTTCATTTTTATTATTTACTTGTCTTCCAGCTAAATAGTGTGCTTAAAACTAGTAAATAATTTAATATACCTGTATATTTTATTTTAAATTAAAAACACATTAACCAAAAAATTATATCATATGATTTTAATTGTATAAAGTTGAGAATAATCAAGACCTCTGAGGTGGGGATGTGGGATGGGCCAAAATCATTTGAAGTAACATTTGATGTGATGAAAACTAGTTCTATTCAAAGTTAGATTAATTTAAGATTAGATAATGGTTTGTCAAAAGTAAATAATGGTTTTAAGAAAAAGAAAGTTATGAGACACAAATGTGTAGTGTACCACAAAGTGCAATCACACAGCTAGCTCTACTCACCAAAGCAACGTCCAGCAGGTAGATCTGAAGGAAGAAGCCGATTGCACATCCTGTTATCTGGTATGGTGCTCCTCCAACGGCATAACACAACTTGTTGCACACCGACAACTGGCCTTTTGATTCATGCTATTAAAAAAAAAAAGAAGAAACCAGATGAAAAACATCCAAATCATTCAAAATATAGGGATTATGAATTCATGAAGTTCATATGAAGTTCAATTGGGATTTAAACTGACCTAATTGTGGTGTAAATAGGCTCACTAGGGCCAGACACGCTTGTAATTTGGCTTAAGTTGTAGAATGGCTAGGGTTTCCACTCTGAGACAAACGCCGGTTTCAATTATGCTAATACTATGCATTTCTGCTTGACTTGCTGTTTGGTCCTAATCCAAACATAACCCCATTCGCCATACAGCCATGTAGCTTCTAATATTTGGGTCAAGATATGAGCCCTCATCATGCAAGAAATACCACTGAACACAAATGTAGGAGGCGTTCTGTGATTAGCATCAGCACATCAACAGTTTTCAAGAGACTCCGAGACAGTCATTTAGCCTAGTTCAAATTTGAGACCATTTATCAAGAAATGTGAGGGTGTGATATTCAGTCAGTTTGGTGACTTCAAATACATTTGTCATTACTAACAACAGAGCTGAGTGTCTGTCACATGTATCCTACAAAAATAAAACATTAAAGTTGCAATGTGCTGATCAGAAGTCACTATCTCTGGCTTTATTGCACAAGCCGTTCCCATAAAGCCTTTAACTCATTTAAAGTACACTAGGACAATCTTAACACTCCAACATAAATGAAGACACTGTATTACAGTCTTGTGGTTGGAAGGCCCAACTGACTGACAGTGCAACAGAGCCAACATAGCAGAAACAGAGAACAATGATTTGTTTTCACTATTTGTGTCACTTCACTAAGCACTGTTAATAGAGGATGTGTTGGCTTGTTATGTGACTGGGGCTTTCATTAATTCTGGACTGCATGTTGCTTCGTTTGTGATGGCGAGACACAGTTTTGAGGTAAATAAAGTTGCTAAAAAAAGGTCAAGGAAGTATAGAAAGACACAATGGTGGTCTTGTAATGACAGACTAAACAGAGAAATTTTGCAGTTGAACAGGAAATTTCCACAAAATACCAAACATTTCTAGGAAGGGAACTGTGACGCCATCCTCTGAAGTCATGTTTCACTTTCATCTTTGCCATGATCGTGTATTAAGACACCAGCCACTCTCAATTTACATCATGGCGTTTTAACCATTAAAATGGGACAGAGAGATCATCTAAGAGCTGCTTTTAATGCAGCAACTAAATGACTAATTTAGCTTATCTACATAGCCTACAGCAATAAAAGCAAACCACGTTTTACAGCAATAAAGTCATATCACATACAATCAACCTACGGTAATAAATCAAATGACTATGATTGTTCATTCTGATGATGTGGCATATGTAATCTAGACTTGGATCCATATGGGGTCAATTCACTAACGCTTTGTGTGACACCCAAATGTTTACATCTTGTTGATTGGTAGACTAATTGCTATATTTTCATTTTTAAGGAATAACTGACGACAAACCATTGAATTATTGAAAATCAATGCAGACCCCAAAGTAGTAATGTGGGCATGAAGCCAGGTGGAAGTGTACATTAATTTCCAACCATTCTAAAAGCATCGAAACCTTGAGATGATTCTCAATTCACTTTTTAGATGGGAAACATAGTTCTCCAAATTAGTTTTTATATTATTGGGAGTCTTTTGCATTAAAATCCTTTAAATAATTTAGTGAAGTGGTATGGAGCTGCATAGTCGTGCACATAAAAATAAGCCAATCAGAATCAACCAATCAAAATAATTTAATTGTAATATTACCCCTTATCTTAATTAGTTTAGCACTATATTTAACAATTATTTGATATTGGGTTTAGGGGAAATGAACACACAAACAACTTTCTTTACGCTTTACCTAATTTGACTTAAAATAGTTCAATTCAATAACGTTAGCTAGGCTAACTGAAGCATATTTTAAGCTATTCTCACAGACATTCAAACAGCGACTCCCATTCAAACCGACACCGGTCTACTATGTAAACGAGCAATGAAATGTAATAAAATTACAACTCTGATGGCATAAACAACCAACAGAAGGGATAATTAATGTGGCATCGGTAAAAAAAATCGTTGATTATAACGTTAATGCCAACGTTATAATTTCAACGGTTCGCGAGTGGGGCGTGCGCGCTCAATTTATCCTGACAAAATGACACGTAAGTTATATCAGCACGAGCCGCTCCTACGTGGCTGTTCAACCGGGAATTCATGGGAAATATGTTGGCTGCTAATAAACTTATAACTGAATGAAGGCATGATTTATTTTAAGTTTCTTACCTTTGCTGCCAATTTGATTTCATCTGGGCTGGTTTTTTGCAGGAGACTTGCATTGGAGTACTGCTCTGCGCCCTCTCCTCTTGCCATGTCGTTCTTGAAAATTTACGTTGCAAATCTCTTACGAGAACCCTGTTACTGAATGATATTGACAAAAGAAGAAATCGAAAATATACCGGCTTTAAAAAAAAACATTAAATACTGATCCTGTTCGCGTAAACCGTTTTGTTTGGGATCAACCTGTTTCTACCGATCCTTGTACCAGCCGGGTGTAGTAGTAATTTGAGTGAGTAGATCCTCCTCCCCCTTCAAACAGCCATTCATCTAACACAAACCCCTCCTTCTTCCGCCTCGGATGATTTCTCACCCTATGCTAGGGGGCAGGAACGTGACGTCAACATGCTGACGCATGACCACACGTTTAAATAGTAAAGAAAAGATTTTTGAAAATATGCATGGCATGGGGGACATAGTACTACTGTTGCTTAATTGTGTATGATGAGATGTTTGGTACATGATATTTTTACACTTTTTTGACATCAGTCATCAAAGGTTGTGCTCGGTGCATTGAAGAACCATTGTGGGTTGTGTGAACCTTTCAGTCAACATTTCTTAAATATGTTTTTCTTAGTGTGAAGAATATTTTAAAGAAACTTATTTCTTAAGTAGCCTACCAATGGAAAGGTTCCATATGGAACATAAATAACCTTTATTTGTAAGACAAAGGATGTACAGTATATGACATGCCACGTGGAGAATGTAACTTTACTGTTTACTCACACATATAAGGGGGCGTCCACTGACAGTGACATTACTTAAAAATATACACAAAATAGGCAACAGAGTTCAGGTTCACGCTCTAATCAATATGTGTCAACAGAAGATTGGATAAGAGTCATTTGAGAGTCACAGACAGTGTTTGGAAAGAATTTTTTATCTTGTGAGCATAGAGCAATGCAGTGCTGTATTTCTCCAATTAGGTTCAGATTAGTTTAGATAAACCAGAAGGTTTATTCGTGTTAAATAAAACAATCATAGGTTCACGAAAATCCTCAAAATACTTTTAAAATGTCTAATGGGGGGGTTAATATTTAGTTCAGATGCAGTTGTGAAAGCGTTTGGTACAATAAGGTCCCATTGGTTGGGATTACTGAACTAAAAAGCAATACATTTATTAGGCCAATCTTTGTTAACGTTAGTTAATAAAAATACAGCTGTTCATTGTTCATGTTAGCTCAGGTTCTATTAAACAATATTAACAGATACAACATTCCAAATGTTAAATGTTGAAATTAACACAAGTTTAATACATGCTTTAGAATTATTTTTCATTGGCAGGTCATGTGTACTAATGTTAACAAAACCTTATTGTAATTACCGTATTGTGTTACTATTTCAAAAAAAAAAAAAAAATCATACTGAAGTTGATTTGTTAATATTTCCTTCAAGATATGATCTTAATATGAAATAGGTTTTAGATGATTTTGTGTGTCGGTGTATGAGGCCCATAGCTTGTCATTGGTTGAAAGATTCAGTCCTGATTGTTATTGACCTGTCTAGGACAAAATGACCAATTTCTAAATCTGTCCAGAGATAATTTTCCTCTTGTTTGCACAAGCACATGTCAAATGTCAACCTGAAACTGATTATTTATTGGTGTTTCACATGCATGGGGAGCCTTGAAGTTTTACTGTTCTCTTTTACCTCATGCATAGTCATCACATGTTTTTGTTTGCGAAACATTAGATATCTTCTGACTAGAAGCCCCGACATTAGCCCCGACCTTGACTCTGTCCCTCTTATTTACTATTTCTGTTATAGCTTATTGTTATAATCATGACAAAGTTTCATGAGAAATCGGTAGAGCAATGACCTTGCTGTGACCATCATCCCACTGGTTATTATGTTGGGAGGGGTCATTCATGAATGAAACTCTCTAGTTCCATGTCATGCAAGACACTTGTAACTTTCCATCATCATCTCACACGAGTGTGTTGTCAAACATGCTGCTGTCCTGCCCTATACATAGCCACAAGTGTTATGGAAAGTCACAAGCAAGGGGGTGGGTTTTATTTGTGTCTGCGTGTGTGCAGTATGTGAGAATTGTTCTCATGTGGCAATAGCTTTCAAAGCACAGGCACCTTCTGTACCCTTGTGAGTTTGGTAGACACCCCCCCCCCCCCCCCCCCCCCCTACGCACCTGACTTAGGTCAAACCAAGTGTCCCATGACACCTGAACATATTATACTCAGGTGAGTTCACCACTGACTGTGTTGGTTGATGCCTATAAGAGTAGCTATTCTGACCACATACAGTAATAATCTGTCTAGAATCTCTCCCAAAAAGAAGAATACATAAGGTTTTTAAAGGATAGAGACATAGATGTCCATATAAGGCTAGATGTCTTAAGGCGGAGTCTCGAGCGGCATTACCGGCGGCCATCTTAACAGGAAAGCTATCTGGCGAGCTCTGTGGTATCTGAAGAAAGGTGAGTGATCAGCACGAACACAAATCCTCTTATCTCGCTGAAATCTTGACGGATTTACAAACGGTTTGTTTTCTTACAAACGTTATTAACGTGTCATAACTACATATCTGACGTTTATAACAAACCAAACCGTTTGAAAATCGGTAGAAAATTTAGCAAGTTATGGTTATTTAAAAAGTACATGCACCATTAAAACACAATGTTACGAGTGAGCGAGCCCCCTGTGGCAAGATGGCCGCCGTGTGCGGACGTCGACCTCCATTGGCTAGCAGCGCGGATGAGACATCTAGCCTTTATTATATGAGATCTATGGACATAACAGTAAGATCAACGTGACTAATTACTCATTGGTCACCTTCCTTCAATATGATTGGTTTAGTATGTGCAAAACAAGCCCCCAATTCGCCCTCTATTACTGACAGAGCAAATTTAGATCTCAAATCATTAAAAAAAGGAAGAGGTTAGAAGTTCATTTGATCACTCTATATGTCATGAGACTATTATAGACTATTATTTTTTTTATATTGTCTATAGCCAGCAACTTAAAGATTCCTGGTTTCAACATATCAACTATTTTCAGAGTATAATTTGTTCAAGTGTTAGAATGTTAGGCCTGCAGGAGATGTAAGGTTATATGTTATAATTATGATTAGTTACTATATAGTTTACTTTTTTTTTTTTTATCCATCACATTATTAGGTTAGGTTCACATTGCGTGACTTTATTTTGAAATAAAACTATATGTAATATACAATACCAGTCTGGATACACCTGACTGTTTGTCTTTTGATCTAAAGGCTTGCTACTGGTTAAAATTAAGTTTGGTACAAAATGAAAATTAATTGTGCCTATATCTTAAAAGTAAAATAGCTTTTAAGAACCATTGACCCAAAGAAGCCATGCCATACATTTTTTTTTACTTATTTTTATTTGATTTTGGGGAAAAAATTTAATTTTGTAGACAATTACAAATTGTGTCTGTTTTATTTTTTTAATAACAACTTTTTATTTTGGCATATTATGTGAACTCCAAGACTAAATTGGCTCATGAAGTTGTTTGACAGAATGCCAAGATGTACAGAGATGTAAGCTAAGCAAAGGTGTATGCAGATGAATATAAATTTTTGATTCAACTTTTTTTGATACTGCATAATTAAAATGTAATTTATGTTATGTCGTAGTTTTGATGTTTTTACTCTTATTTTAATGTGGAAATACTGCAGTAATGACTCATTAGGTGTGTCCAAACTTTTGACTAGTATTGACTGTTAAAAAGTATTCGAGATAATCCTCATTTATAAATTCCTTCTGGATAAAAGCATCGGTTGAAATGAATAATAATAATAAGATATACAATGCTGGGACAAAACAAGTGCAATGTATACATCATATTTTTTTCTAAATTGATTAGTCATTATGCTTGTTCCAATAGTAGCCATGACCGTCATATCTCCCAATAATATAAGACCATCTGTGATATGGCAACACAATCTCACGAAAGTGCGTATGCGTATACCACGAATGTTATTTCTCGTGCCATTTATACGCCAAAATTTTTTTTTGTTTTTTTTTGCGTGCATATGCTACGCACTGAAAACCCTTGGGTAGGATTAGGGGTGCTGGGGGAGTGCGTGCGTTTTTCACGCCATAAAGTTCCTATCATATGCGCGCGAAACCTGCCTATCATATGCACGCAAAAACTATTTTTGGCGTGTAAATGGCGCGAGAAATATCATTCGTGGTGTAGATACGCACTTTCATGAGATCGGGCATGTCACCATTTTCACAAATTTGTGTTTTTGTAGTTTACACGGAGACAATAGCAGTATCATTTTCAGAAACTTGTAAATGCCTCCTAAGTTAAACAGTAAGATTCTTAGGGGGCTGTTTCGACGACACCATTTCAACCAAAAACTGCATTTTTTGTGTCTGTTTTGGCTGTTAATTTACTCGACAACGGGATGTTTTGGATACCTGTTTAAAAGTTCAAGTTTTTGAAAGCAATACCATTATCGTCTCCGTGTAAACTATCAAAATTTTGGACATTAAATAAAAGGTTAAATAACAGTAAATTGACTAGCGCAAACCTTAGTAAAATCGTGTTGTGATTCAAAATAGTCTCCTCCCATAAATGTTGCATCTGAAATGGAAACTCCTACAATTGCATAAGGTCAGCCGCAAAAATAACTTGCCACTAATATATCACTGAGTGTCTTTAGTAAATCATGACAGTAGTTTTTTAACGCCAAAAGAGGGTTTGTGCTGCATGGCAAGCTTTTTAGTAAATCTGGCCTAAGATGGGTGCATTAAGGGAATCTGTGAAAGTAATTTTCCTCCATGCCTTTATTTTGACTGTAAATGATGTATGCTTATTATGGACTTTCACAGACAAAGAGGGGTTTACAGATATTCAGACAGAGAAGTTGAAACAAATAAAAGACATGTCAGTCAATGCACCTGGCTGGTTTACTCACATATTGGCTAATATTACCTTTCAGATTCAACATTTTGCCCACTTAAAACTCTCACTCGGAAGTGAACTGCAGAAGAATTAACACACCCATTGCAGGTTTGACAGTCCACGTACACATACGATTAAATAATCTCTGCTGATAGTCTCAAAGTCCAATAAAACTGTCTATGTGGCCGTGGGACAGAAATTCAAAAAGTTGGGTCATGATGGTTCTGTTGACTCTGCATAATAACATGACCTCTGAGAAGGACATGTGCGCTCTGGCCATGTTGGTGAGGGACGCATCATGTTTAAGTGACATTTTCTCTCTATCTCTCTCTCTCTCTCTCTCTCTCTCTCTCTCTCTCTCTCTATATATATATATATATATATATATATATATATTACTGCAACACTAAATTAAAAAAGCTGATGATGCATGCAGTGCAACTAACATTAACAAATGTATTCAGCAATTTACTTCTTCTCATTATTAGGATACAGCTATTAAAACTTTATTTTTAAGCCGTTGACTATTTTAACCCACTGTTGTGCTCTACAGCTCAAACATTATGAAAACCATTGGGTTTGAAATCTGATACACACACACACACACGCACACGCACACACACACACACACACACACACACACACACACACACACACAGAGACCATCACTTTTTCATTCATAATTTCCTATTTAGTAGGATAGATAGATAGATAGATAGATAGATAGATAGATAGATAGATAGATAGATACCCCTTGTTCAGTTGTTTGTGCTATCCACATTATTTTTGTTTCTGTATGCTCTAATGGTATTTATTTCCAGTACACCTACCCCTAACCCTACCTTGGGTCAACCAATTCAAAAGCTATAGCGTCACCCACCTTACTCTTCATGCCGCTGATTCTACGCCAACACGGCTCAATATGAGGATGACCTATTCCTTCTAAAACAACAGAATGTCACAGTTACATATCATGTGGGGTCATAAGGTACGTTTCTCTCGCTGTTTTAGGAACAGCTATACATTGCACCCCTATTAGGATTCATGACGCTCAGTGTGAGCAGTACTCAATGTCCCACTGACAGCTAGCCTATTACAGTGCTCTATTTTAACTCTGCAGTGTTCAGACATGCCATTCATAACAGCTCTTTGCGTCCATCATGAATTTTCCATCCTGACCCTGTGAGTGTTTAAAGGAGTCAGGGGCAGGACCAGATGCTGACTCGCATGCAAGTTTGTTGTTATTTTCACACTGGGCCCTTAGGTCTACCATTAACAAACTGTTGGGGAGAGAGGATCAAGAGCACACAAGTACAATGCAGCTTCATCATAACAATGTGATATTTACCGAGTTACTTGGACCATCATTTGGGGGACCATCACTTTTTCATTCATAATTTCCTATTTAGTAAATTCCCCCACCAAAACCAGGAAGCAACTGCATAAACTGTTTTATTTACAACTAATATCCTCCCTAACTGGATTCTTCTCATTTCCAGCAGCCTTACTCAAACTTTTTATTAACACACTTTTATTAGAGCCACCTTTAGCACTAACGCCTATTTGAATGTTTACACATTACTGTACATTTTATTTCATCTTTAATGACTGTGGAAGTGGTCTATGACCTATAACCTGTCTGTTTCTGACTTATTGTAAATGATTCATCAGTGCATGTTACTCAAAAAAAAAAAAAAAAAAAAGGTATTGGATAAGCAATGTAAGTCAGATATCTGTTTCAAAATAATGTCTGGTCAATTCACGCTGGATTCGAAGTCAAGAGTCGAGAGTCTGGATTGTGTAATCAGATTCCAAAAAATATATGCTATAGGCTACCTTTAATTAGATTATATTACATTAAAATACACATAATCAGACTACAGTTACATTTGTATTGGTTACATGATCACTTAATATTCACAAAATGGAAGTAAACTATTTATAATTGATTGATTCTCACAAATTCTTATTTTCTGTCTTTTAAATTGACGTTCAATGCACTTAATTTTAAACATTTTTGTTTTGTTCTCTTTGGATTGTTATATCACTATTGTACAATATTATCCTATTCAAATATATGCGATAAACTTGTTAAGGCTAAAAGTAAGGTCAAAGGTATAAAAAAGTAGTCTGATTATATTACCTAAATTGTGTAATGTAATTGATTACATTACAGTTTTCAACATGTCATTTGTAATCTGTAACAGACTACAATTAGCAAGTAACCTACCCAGGCTCAGCACCATAATATATATATATATATATATATATATATATATATGAACATGAACTAGAAACCTGTAGTAGCCTACTGACATGAGTGAGATATGAGCCCACTGACAAATCAAGAGATTTTTCTGCCATCTTGTGGTCACTGTAATATGGAAAAGATAACTTTCTGTTCCAGCTAGGTTTGTGGTAGGTTAAGGACATATTTTTAGGGCTGTCAAAAGATTAATCGTGATTAATCGCATCCATAATAAAGGTTTGTGTTTGCATAATATATGTGTGTGCACTGTGTATAATTATTTATATATATAACAACACACACAATCATGTATATATTTAAGAAAAATTGGTTATATTTATACATAAAATATTTATATATAATATAAATTATATAAATGTATATACAGTATATAAATGCAAATATTTCTTAAATATATACATGAATGTGTGTGTATGGTATTTATACATAATAATTGTACACAATACACACACATTATGCAAACACAAACTTTTATTTTGGAAGCGATTAATCTTTTGACAGCCCTACAAAAGTATACTGCTATAAATGTGGTTAGCAATGCAGTTTTCCAGATATCGATTATTAGGCTACTGAAATTACTGAAATTGACTAAATAAGGCTTCACTAAGATTGTAAGACAATGTTGTTGATTCATCTTTAAAATAAACGATTATTTTTTAACAGAATTCCATATAATTATTTCTATATTATCAATTAATTAAAATGGAAAGAATGATAAATAGGCTGCTAATAACACTAACTAACATAGGCTACTTTTAAAACT
Source organism: Phoxinus phoxinus (assembly GCF_949152265.1). Classification (NCBI taxonomy): domain Eukaryota; kingdom Metazoa; phylum Chordata; class Actinopteri; order Cypriniformes; family Leuciscidae; genus Phoxinus; species Phoxinus phoxinus. The sequence continues at coordinate 9,849,028 of NC_136894.1, forward strand.
ATTAGGCCTATTAATAATTTTCGACACTAAATGTTGTTTTTGTGACTGTGCAGCAAACCTGAACATAAAATAGAACATTTATTGCACTATGACACTTAATCACTCCACGATCCATGCACAGTACAACATAATAGTTTGCAACTCCTAGTTTGATTACTCAAGTCCTTTTTGGAATTTTAGATTTCATTCAAACAATCATGAACTTCCAACGACCTGCCAGTGTTTGTTTCCATCCATGGCTTAAGAAGATTGCAAACGTAAAAGGACGTCACCTTGCCTAGATCATTTGTTTAACATGCTGTTGCTGGAATCTCTTGAAGAAGAAACGCGCCATTTATATTAGTTCACAAGTTGCATTACTGTAATAGTAGTGGTTTTCAACCAACCTCAATATTACTTCGCCTATAGCCAATTATATAGCTAATCAAGATCATATTTTAAAGATCCTTATCCTTAATCTTTATCCGGTAGGCTAAGTCACGACGAACAATGTCTGTTGATTTTGTGTTGTTTCATCGGTTCTCTTAAACAATGCATAGCCTATAGGCTACTGTTTAGCTTTTGTGTAACAAGATTGAAACCCAGCTAACGTCGAGAATATGTTCTTCGAGCGTTTGGCTATGGACTTTATGCACAGCTGCACCTACTTCCTGAACTTTAGCCAGCTCCTTTATTTCCTTCTTCTTCGGTAAATTTTTATTGGCAGCTTGCATTCATTGTGCATTACCGCCATCTACGGGACGGTCATTGTTTCCTGTCTGCCATTATTGGACAAACTGATTAATCCAGGTGTGCCTGACCAACAACAATAATCAGACACACCTGGATTAATCAGTTTGTCCAATAATGGCAGACAGGAAACAAAGGAGCCGGCTAAAGTTCAGGAAGTAGTGCAGCTGTGCATAAAGTCCATTAAGCTATGAAAACTTTACTATTTCTGAATGTTCTCTGAACATTTAAAACACCGTTTAAAAAAAAAAAACTTTTATTTACTAGTTATGCAAGCAGAACATTCGATTTTATCATTGTGCTTTTATTATCAAGTTATTTTTGATTGCTAAACAACTTAAGAGAACATTTTTAAAGACCAAGGTATTAACGAACGTTCTATTAACGTTGGAAGAATGTTGGCTTATAACTTCGATATAACCTTGCTGTCAGTTCTCCAGTTCTGTGAACGTTCCCTGTTTGCTGCGTAAATCCATATCATAGTTATTATTTACCTATATCACCAGCAGGCAGCAGGTGGCGTAATTGGACCACATAGTTTTCTTTTCTCATCGAATACACCGCAGTAAGTGTGCCAACTGCCATGCACTTAGTAAGTATGCCTATATTGTGATAACGTGATACTCGTGTGTTCAGCTTGACAAATTATATATCTCTAATATAATGGTAACCAACTTTGGTTACCTAGTTTAGGCTCATGTTGGAGCTGTTTGCAAACATCATGCCTGTTACCTGTGACTTTAAACACCTCCAATACATCACCTGAGACATTAACAATCTAGTTGTGAGAAATGTCATAAGAATAATGCAACAATGCAAACACTTGACATGCATCATCTTGAATTGTTCAAGAGACAGAAAAACACACAGTCGCAAGCCACCCACTCCAGACCCTTCACACATTTCAGTGCTCGAGAAATTAGTGTTTAGCAGCACAGATGGATCTTACACAACACATCCAGGAAATCAACTTTCAAAAGATTTCTGGCAAAAACTGCACTTGTTGACTCTGATTGGTCAATTGCAGCAAGTAGCCTAATTTTGTTTAATAAGTGACCATTGAACTAAACTGAATTGATTCAACATTGAACTGATTACTGTTGTCTTCTGTAGAGTTGTGTTTAGCTAAATTGAACTAATTTCATAACTGAGGAACTTTACACCATTCAAATATTTTACTATTACTGTGAAGCTGCTTTGAAATAATACATTTATAAAGTTAAATAAGGGTGACTTGACCACTGCCAACCGATTTTGAGTTAAAAATTGTGCTAGATAAGCGAAATTGCAGCTATTTCTCAACCAAAATGATTGTGAATTGAGAACTGGAATGTTACATCAATGTTTAATCAGGTTTGGCCACATGATCATGCCGGACCCCACACAGAGTAAGAGTTTAGGCTGCTTGTAAGGAACTCCTTAGGGGTTGAGGCAGAAGAAGCAGTTCTTTGATGAAAGCCGATAGACAGATGAGCAAGTCCAGCTGTCCAGACCCTCTCGGCATCAGCTTACCACAGCCTAAGTGCCTCCCAAAGAGATCCCAGAGCAAATGGACCCCTGGCCCTGCTACCCTTTACCATATGATATGGCATATATCAGCCCTCTTTTCATGCAGCTACACACTTACGTATATAGTCACACATGCACACATAAATCTTAGAACAGACTGTTCTTTCTCAATGGAGTATCATTTCATTTTATTGCTTTTATGTCAGAATTGCAGGGCAGTAAAAACACATGCCCTCCCCTCAGACACTCGAAGTAACGCATGCTGAAACAGCTGATTCTCTCTCCTCCTCAGGGGGCCTCTGCCTGGTGCCAGACCCAACGCTCAATGTTGTACTGTTATTCTGTAGTGCTTAAATGCCTCAGCTGTCAAAAAAAATTCAACTAGACTGCCAAACATCCCAGGCCTTAGACAAACTTCAGGGGTGTTTTGGTAGCGTTTCTTCTGCTTTGTGACTTATGCTGACTAAACTGAACACTCTTTCCACAGAAAGATCTCATTCATTCGTTCATTCATTCATTCGTTCATTCATTCATTCATTCGTTCATTCATTCATTCATTCATTCATTCATTCATTCATTCGTTCGTTCGTTCGTTCGTTCGTTCGTTCGTTCGTTCGTTCATTCATTCATTCATTCATTCATTCACTCAGCCTAACAGCTTAATACAAACAATACTACTCTATTGTTCCTCCTAGACTGCAGTGGCATTAAATGAAAACAATTAGACTTCAGCTTCTCGGATTTTTCACTTTCTTTCAGTAAAACGTGTTTTGCCACTTTTCTTCGTTTGAGACGAGATCTCATCAGTATTTTGAATGGTTTACACTTTATTTGGTAACTCTTGGTTTTACAGTGTTCTTGTTACATGTGTTACATATTACCATAGTAATAACAGTAAATTATGCATAATTACATGCAATTAACCTTCAACCAAATCCTAACCTTTGCATAACCCTCGAGTAGGCTATAAGTACATAGTTGCTTAATATTACTCAGTACTTAAATGTCAAATTACACTGTAACAATGACACCTTAAAGGACAAGTTCGGTATTTTACACTTAAAGCCCTGTTTACAGATCGTATCTGATGAAATAGAACGGTTAAGATTAAAATTTGGAAAATTTGGAGAATTTTAGGTTTATTTAGCTTTTGTGGACCTATTTTGCCAAACGTGTCACACCCGTGATTCTTCCGTTGAGAGCTTGAATAATAGACACTCCAGCGGCGGAGTAATACCGCACCTCACACAGCACATTCAATACAAGTCATGGAGTTGGACAAAAACTACGATAAAACCTGTTGGAAAGCATCTTTTTCAGCGATTTTTTTTTGGAACCGTATCAGTGAACACCCCTGACCACTCGGTGAGTTTCACGTCTTTGTAAACGAAAGTTTAATGTGTTTTAGGAAGGAATCTTCCAGTGCACATAGACAACCATTGTGGGGGTGAGGGGGGAAAGCGATATAAACCTAAAATTCTCGCGACAGCAGCATCTGTCCAAAGTTTAATCTTAACCGTTCTTTTTCATCAGATACGATCTGTAAACAGGGCTTTAAGTGTAAAATACCGAACTTGTCCTTTAAAATAATGTGTAACTCTTTATTTTAAGGTGATGCTGTTACAGTGTAATTACACAAATTAGTACTGAGTATTATTTTAAATATATAGCCTATGTACTTACTATAAGGTTAAGGTTATATTTTCGTTTATGGTTAGTTTTAATAATGCTTAATTTACTGTTATTACTATAGTACGTACACTCTCAAAAATGCTGGGCTGTCTTAACCCAATTTTGGGTAAAATATGGACAAACCCAAACGTTGGATTAAAAATGCCCAAAAAAATATGGGTTTGTCCATATTTGACCCAAAATTGAGGTACCCAGCATTTTTTAGAGTGTACATGTAACTTGTAACTACATCACCTTAAAATAAAGTGTTACCTTAAAATGTACTCGATAGATGGATACACTCTAAAAAATGCTGGGTTGTTTCAACCCAATTTTGGGTAAAATATGGACAAACCCAGCCATTGGGTTAAATTTTTCAATTACATTTTTAACCCAACATTTGGGTTTGTCCATATTTTACCCAAAATTGGGTTGAAACAACCCAGCATTTTTTAGAGTGTAGATAGATAGATAGATAGATAGATAGATAGATAGATAGATAGATAGATAGATAGATAGATAGATAGATAGATAGATAGATAGATAGATAGATAGATAGATTGTTGTATCTTCTGAAGAGCTATAAGAGCGTAAACATAAGCAGATGACTTGTCATTTGACGCACAAGTACTTGAGTACAAGACCTGTTAAAGTTGTGGGAGGTGAGGTTGTGTAATTAGTTCTACTTTAATGGTTTTACAAGTGGACAGAAGGTCCTCTTCCCCACCTCACCCCCAGCCCTCTTCCTGTGCGGGATGAATAATGCTTTGATCAGCTAGAGAGGGATGGATCAGTGCATGTGTGAGTGATAGAGAGAGAAAGAGTGCAGGAAAAGGAGTATTTGTGTTTAAAGTCTGCAGATGTGTGCGTGAGGGTGGAAAGGGAGGATCAATCACATTCATTGACAGTTCTTATCCAGGATGAAGGCTCACCCAGGGATTCCCCAGAGACTCATACAGTGGTCCATCATGCTGCTGGCAGAAGGGGCTGATGGGATGCAGTGACCGGCCCATCTGTCGGGACATGGACATGACACATATGGCTTCACATCTTCTCAGCATCTCTCCACTGTCCTGGTCACTCCCACCTTGAAATACATGAAATAGCCTTCTCAGGAAACGACATTTGTGTCAGGTAAATGCCATTTATTAATCTATTAGTATTTCATTTGAAAACAATACTCCTAAACTTTCAGTTTCAACACTCTCGCTCATCATGGTAGTTTGCAAATTCATATGAATTCGTACAAAACTTATGTTTTCTAACAACTTACGCTCCACTGAGGGTTAAGTATAGGGATGGGGTTAGGGCTGGACTTTCATGCTCAGTTTTTTTCTAAGGGCACGTTTACAAGGCAACGATGTACTAAAAACAGCAAAGTTTTTCGTTTGCGTTTTTGAAAAGTTTCAGATGACAACATTTTCAAAATGATCCCTGTTCACGCTAATCCACAAAAACGAGTAAAAATGTCGTATGCCAGGCCAGTAGTTGGCGATGTCACTTTGTAAAGAAACTACGAGCCTGCGTATATGCATTTTTCTACAGTGCCTAGACTAAGCACATAAGTTGTGTCCAAATTCAGAGGCAGCATCTTCTAAGGTCACGAAAGATCATAGCGATATATTCATATATTCAGAACAGGAAGAAAGAAGAAAGAACAAAAATCTGTCTAATATTATTACATCAGTAGTTGGATGGAGGACAAAGCAAATTACAGTCTGAGCAGATTGCTAAACATCAGCACTTTGACTCCTTTTTCCGTGTGTGTATGTGTGTGTGTGTGTGTTGCAGACAAAAGATGGTGTTCTTCATGTCTCATTCTTTTGATACATCCAATAACGAGTGATGCAAAATGGTGATTTGTTTGTGTGCTTATTTTAGCTTTATGTAATAAATCCTACATGGATTGAACAAAGAAAGATTTACTGTCTTTGTGAGGACTGTTTCTGTATAGTGCTTAATCAGCATTCGCTCATTGTTTTTTCATTTAACACTCTGCTGCTGTGTATGGATATTCATTAGAAGCAATTGAACGATATTGATACTGGATTCAGCCAGTAAGCCATCAGGACTGTGATTTATTGGTGCTTATTAGAGAGCATTGATCAGTATTGAGTTGAGAGTTGGTGGAGCCATGTAGCTGATTGATCATATTGCTGCTCTCTATAGCGGCCTGGGAGTCATTAGCAGTGCAATAATAATTTGCTTTCAATGAGTGTCTGTCTGAATCAAGACTTTTTCTTCAGCCAATAAAGGATTCGTTGAGTGAGTGTTGCTTTTTTGCCCAGTGATTGATGAAGACGAATGTACGCAACCATTTCCTGAATTATGAAGTGATGAAGATGTGAGTGATGCGTGATGATTCTGTGTGGTTTCCAGGGTGTTGCTATGTGGTTGCTATCTAATAGGGTTTTCTGAATGGTTTCCACGGCGTTTCTATTCAGTTGTTTAAATGTTCTAAAAGGTTGTTAACACATTCCTGAGCAGTTGGATGGTTGGTAGACCATTGCTATGAGGTTACTATGGTGTTCTGGGTGGTTGCTAGGTTGTTGCTGCCTCAAGTCTTTCCATCCATCTAAAAAATTGCTGGATGGAAACGTCCAGATATGCATACATTCTGAAAATGTGCATAAAAACCTTTTGCGCTCAATTGAGGCAGATACATTTTTTATCTGACAAGAAAATACACATAAACTACGATGGAAACACATTTACCGAATAAATCCCTCGATGCCCAACAAAAAACTCATGTGACTTTGCCTAAACATTGGATGTGATTGGATAACTGGACTGCGCAACAAAAAACTCATGTGACTTTGCCTCAACATTGGATGTGATTGGATAACTGGACTGCGCAACAAAAAACTCATGTGACTTTGCCTCAACATTGGATGTGATTGGATAACCAGTGGAGCAATTTCATTGCACAGCGTGCCTGAGACAAAGTCTGTCATCGAAGTCTGGCTTCCCCGATTGCAGCAAATTTTTATTACAGACATGTTGCACCAATTTCTAGGAAATTATGATTTTGTTCGCTTGAACACACGGCTACTTTATTCACAAATGTTTAATTTTCCAGTTTTTCATAAGTTAAATATGCAACATTGGATGGATAGCTTATGATATCCTGGTTTCTTTGGTCCCTTTTTTCAATAAGGGTCTATAAGATTTTTTTTTTGCCAGAAAAAAAAACCATAAGCATGATCACTTTGCAAACAATAGCTACAGATGTTTGGGGTCTGACTGTAAATTCTACATAATCCCAAATACAAGCAGAGCAATACTAATAAAAGTGATGCTTTTGCATATCTGACATACTGAATGTGGCAGTAATTATTTGGTCATACTTCAAAAATGTGACTAATTGCAAAAGATAATGAGAAAACAATTCACTGACAGAAAAAAGTCCATTGCTATCTAGCAGACCTTTTCATCCAAGCTTAAGTTTTTTTATAGTACGCTAATTGCAAACAATCCCGCTGGAGTAACCGAGGTTAAGGACCTTACTTATAGACACAGTGGTGAGCAAAAGTGGAAATCAACTTTGTGATTCCAGGGTCACAATTTCTTGGGATAAAATCTACATTTCATTTAAAAGCCCTGATCTTCTTGAGTAAGAAGGATTAGAAGGTTTCATCCATCCCCCTCTTTCCACAACCTTGTGTGTATTTACAGAATGATTGGGCTATTACCGAGTGATTGATTGGTGTCCCACAAGATGCATGACATTACTCCCCCTGCATCATTGATGTACAGGGCCTCCCTACAGCCTGTCACGCCGTTCCTGGAAAAGCTGGTCCGAGTTTTGGGAGGAGGAGTAGGGTTGAGTGCTTCACTGTGGGTAGGAGAGGCTATTGACTATTGGAAGGCTTTGTATTGAGAGAGCATTCTGGGAATGGGATCGATAGATCAATGAAGAGAATTGTCTGAATGTCTTGAATTCCTGTAGAGTGGTCCTCCCCATGGCCCCACCCTGTCCTGCTGAGGTGGCCCATCTCTCTGGGGTGACTGACTGCTAATGTGCTAATGTGCCCTGCTTGACTTCTCCCTAAAGCCAACAATGCCCTCTACTCCTCACTGTTTGACAAACATATGCTGGAGAAACAATGGAAAGGGTGGGTGGGACGTGGATGAGTTGAGGTATCTTCAGCTTGAGTTAACTTGGAGGGCTCTTGGTGGGAAAGATGGTGTTCTTAGTGTTAACCATTGTTCTGAGTGAAATGTGAATGTTTGGGACTCTGAAACAGAGGCAGGCAATGGGAGGAGATTCTGAAGCTCCCCTGGTTGTCTAAAAGGCCAAAGGGCCCGTCATTCTCTCAGGCTATAATGAATATTGCATAAGTGCAACAGATTGTGGGGTGTCTCCAAAACAGTGAGATTATCACAGAAGAGCACAAACACAATGCAGAAAGCTTCACTGACTTTGCTATTCATGAGTTTTATTCGTCCTCATCAGAGACTCACATCAGTCATGAATATTAAGAGGATTAATCAGACAATGACGTGTTAAGGGAGGACTAGTGACTTACATCCATCCATCCATACAACCAACCAACCAACCAACCACCCAGAAAGGTCTGTCTTAAAGGAACACGCCGACTTTTTTGGGACTTTAGCTTATTCACAGTATCCCCCAGAGTTAGATAAGTCCATACATACCCTTTTCATCTCCGTGCGTGCCGTAACTCTGTCTAACGCACACACCGCTAGCCTAGCTTAGCACAAAGACTGGAGTTAAACGACTCCAGCTAGCATACTGCTCCCAATAAGTGACCAAATAACGCCAACATTTTCCTGTTTACATGTTGTGATTTAAATAGTCATAGTGTGTCACATGAGACACAGCCATCTTCTAACTATATACATACTGGGAACTATATACTCAGAAGGCGAAGCACTGCTACTTGGGCGGAGTGATCTTGGACTTATCTAACTCTGGGGGATACGGTGAATAAGCTAAAGTCCCAACAAATCGGCATGTTCTTTTAATTCTGTGTGTCCACACTAAAAATACCTAGGTCCAGAGATGTTCTTAGCAATTTAGAAAATAAGCCACTTCCAGTCAAGGCCCCCTGCATGACTAAATGTTTTTAGCACAGCAATTTGTAACTATTTTGGTGTAATGTAAATTATTGTCCTGTCTTTGATCCCCCTTGCCACACACACACACACACACACACACACACACACACACACACACACACACACACACACACACACACACCAAACAGTTGTTTGGTCCCACTGTGAGCACACACAGAGGAAGCAATAGTCATCTCGCAAGGCAACAGCTGTTTTCTTTGGCCTATAGTTCAGCCCGGACTGTATTACAATGAATGCAACCCTCAAACTTAATCAAATGGAAGGGGTCAGTTGGAAACTAGTCTCATTGTAATGTAAAGAAACACACAAGCAATGCAACAGAAACACAGTTGAGAGGAGATTATGTGATTATGTGCCTTTCAGTTGTAAAAATGTTTGTGCCCTTGTTCAATAAGAGGGTGAGCTTGTGATTACTACTAAAGTGAAAGAGGTTTGTCTTTTCTCTATACCACTTTCTTTTATAGCCTAGAATTTTTATTTGCAATATGGGAGACTGTGGGGAATCTCACAAAACAAGTCTCTGTAAGTTACTGTAATATCAGCAACAGTTTTTAAAATTCCCAAACCAAAAGCTTCCGATATTTACAGTAATTATATATAGGCTCTAAAAAATGCTATGTCATAACCCAAATATACTTCATGGAAACATTTACATCGAATTGTTTTAGTCATGTAAAACATAGCTACTTTTATGATTGGGGGGGGGGAAAAAGTTTTACTAAAAAAAAAAAAAAATGCTTACACTAAAAGGCCAACTTCACTGAAACCATTCCCTCGTATACCTAATAAATCAATGTTGTATCAAACTTTTAACCCTTTTATCTGTTTACTTTGTAGATATATACTGACTATGCAAGTCGTCACCTTGATTTTTTATATCACTTTATACAATACAGATTGTTTCAAAGCAGCTTCACAATAGTAACAACTTCAAATTCTGCTGTAAAGCAGCTCTAACAAGCATATAGTGTCATTATTCAGCTCAAGTCAGTTCAGTGTTGATTCAGTTTAGTTTAATAACTGTAAAGTTCATAAATTGTACAACAATTGTGCATACACACTGTACGGTGTATTTGTGCACATGCATGTATCCCTGTGGACTTCTCTGCACATGGATCAAAAGCAAGAGACACAATATAAAGTTTAAAAATGTTCACATCCGTGTGTATTTGTGCGTGCATATGTGTCTAATTGGTGTCCGCAAAAATCATATATAGAATTCATAGATAATTGGAAAAGTTTTTGGGGCAGACTTGACCTGTTGAAAAGAGATGGTATTCATCACTCCTGCCACTAAAGATTGCTTTATCAATAATCCTCCTAATCAGTTTCATCATCTCAGCATCCCAGGTAGCTTAGAAGAACTTGATATTGCAACAAAAACGTTTAACTCTCTCTTTTCCAGCACTTTACACACAGTTGCTCCGTTGCGTTTAAAGAAGATTAAAGAAAATAGTCCAACGCTGTGGTACAACGAGCACACCCGGGCCCTTAAGAGAGCAGCCAGAAAAATGGAGCGCAACTGGAAGAAAACAAAACTAGAGGTATTTCGCGTTTCATGGAAGGAGAGCTCGATTACACACACAGGCTTTAAAAGCTGCTAGATCTGCTTATTTTTCAACCGTATTAGAATAAAAATAAACATAATCCTATAGGTATTTATTTGAAACAGTGGCTAAACTAACTAAAAAGAAAGCTTCAAACCCCAGAAGTTTCCAAGCAACACAGCAGTAATGACTTTATGAACTTCTTCACTTATAAGATTGATAATATCAGGGACAAAATTATAACTATGCAACCATCTACAGTATCGCATCAGGGAGTGCATTAGTCTCCCTGAGGAAAATTTTTATTCATTCATTGCTATAGGAGAGGAAGAATTTTGCAAACTCGTTAATTCATCTAAATCGATAACATGTATGTTAGACCCTACTGACTAAGCTACTGAAAGAGATGCTTCCAGATGTCATAGGTCCTCTTCTTAATATCATTAATTCGTCTTTGTCTTTAGGATACGTACCAAAAACCTTTAAGCTAGCTATGATTAAATCGCTTGTTAAAAAAACGCAACTTGATCTTACAGAATTAGTCAATTACAGGCCGATCTCGAATATACCATTTCTGTCAAAGATACTAGAATAAGCAGTATCCTCACAACTGTGTTCCTTTCTAGAAAGAAATGATATCTGCGAGGATTTTCAGTCCGGATTTAGACCGTACCATAGTACCGAGACAGCTCTCGTTAGAGTCACAAACGATTTGCTCTTATCATCCGATCGTGGTTGTATCTCTCTATTAGTGTTACTCAATCTTTGTGCTGAATTTGATACTATTGACCACAACATTCTTTTAAATAGACTCAAACATTATTTTGGCATTAGTGGAATTGCACTAGCATGGTTTAAATTATACTTATCTGACCGTTATCAGTTTGTAGCAGTAAATAAAGAGATATCTTATCGATCACAAGTTCAGTATGGCGTACCACAAGGCTCAGTACTAGGACTGCTGCTGTTCACTCTGTACATGCTACCATTAGGAGATATCATTAGGAAACATGGAATTAGCTTTCACTGTTATGCCGACGATACTCAGCTGTATATTTCCAATTCACAAAATTAACGGAATGCATAGCTGATATAAAAAATTGGATGACTAGTAATTTCCTACTACTAAATTCTGAAAAAAACAGAGATTCTAATTATTGGACAAAAAACTTCCTTCGCGTAATAACCTAGAATACTGTCTAACACTTGATGGCTGCTCTGTTATGTCTTCGTTGTCGGTTAGGAACCTGGGTGTGCTCTTTGATACCAATCTTTCATTTGAAAGTCACGTTTCTAGTATCTGTAAAACCGTATTTTTCCATCTTAAAAATATATCTAAATTACGCCATATGCTCTCATTGACAAATGCGGAACAATTAGTTCATGCGTTTATGACCTCAAGGCTAGATTATTGTAATGCTCTACTGGGTGGTTGCCCTGCACGCTTAATAAACAAACTACAGGTAGTTCAAAACGCAGCAGCTCGAGTTCTTACCAGAACCAGGAAGTATGACCATATTAGCCCCGTTCTATCAACACTGCATTGGCTGCCTATTAAACATCGTATACATTTTAAAATATGGCTGATTACTTACAAAGCACTAAATGGTTTTGCTCCGCAGCACTTGAGCGAGCTTTAACGCATTATAGTCCTTCACATCTATTCTGATCTCAAAATTCCGGCCAGTTACTGTAATACCTAGAATATCAAAATCGACTGCTGGCGGTAGATCCTTTTCCTACTTAGCACAAAAACTTTGGAACAGTCTTCCTACCATTGTCCGGGAAGCAGACGCACTCTGTCAGTTCAAAGCTAGTTTAAAGACACATCTCTTTGACCTAGCATTCACTTAATACATTATAGACAATGTAATTCAATGTTAGGCTGCATAGTCAGCCGGAACTGGGAACACTTCCCATAAATCCTGATGTTCTCGTTACATCATAAGAAGAATGGCACGCTAATTTTAGTGTCTTTGTTTATCCCAAGGTTTTCCCGCAGCCTGCCAGATCCAGGCCATATCCAGATCTGACGAAGGACCTTCGCCTGGACCCGATGACAACGCAGTGCTGAAGTGCCAACTAGTCTCTCCCCTGTGAAGGATCCCTTTACCACTCTATAGATAAAGCGTTGTCGGGATAATTTCGGTTGCGTATCTGCCCCGAAGTGATAAAATTCTATATAAAAATGTTAAGGCCAGAAGGCTTGGTTTGTATAGGGAATTACAAACCTGCGCACATATATTCAAATGCGCATAACTATATGCATTAATTCTTAATGCGCACGTGAGCGCCATCAGCATTTCTCACAGGTTCGCGTTTAAAGTCTGTGTAGAGAGTGTCGTCTTAGCGGTCTCTAATTTAACAACTGATGATTCTTGCGATGGAAGTGAATCAATAAAAACTAACTTTAGCTGATAAATATCTTTATTCAAGAACCGCTATAAAGCCAAAGCAATCTCTGTTACCTTAAATTATCCGTTTATTACTGTAAAGCCGCTTTGAAACAATCCACATTGTTAAAAGCGCTATACAAATGAAGATGACTTGACTTGACTAGAGTTACTATTCAAAAACAAAATTTTTAGAAGAGTTAAAACAGTTTAGAATTGCTTTTGCAAGAGATGTGTGGTTTTGAATGTTGTGTGCTTGTTTTGTGGTGTTGTGTGTAGAGTGTAGAGAAAAGGAGCCATTGTTTGAGAAATTGTGTGTAAGCAACTTTTTTTTTTTTTTAAATAACTGTAAATGCATTTTTTGGTCAGTCTTTGAGGATAAAATGAGTGGCTAATTATAGCCTTTTCAAATTGAACCCTCTTTAGCATTTAATCTAATATTTGATTTTGAGGATCAATCTTTACATAATGTCAGTATTGAATTACAGTAATACTTTAATCTGCACTTACATTCTGTGTGGTTAAATCTTTGACACAATTTTGGATCCACAGGTAGCCAGAAAACCAAGGCACGAACTTTCCCACTGGCTCTTGGCCAGCAGGACATCTTTATGTTGAACAACGGCATGTATCCACTTACAATGTAAACGTGTTACAACCTGACATTGAACTGATGTTTGTGGGCATTGCTGAAACTCTTTATTTCAATCAAAGGCCAGATTGCTCTGCCATTATATATGCAGTGTTGATATACAAGGGTCCAGCTCTTTGAAGAGGACATCTTTGTCTACAGGTCACGTCGGGTCATCTGGACCTTCCTGGCTCAACGCTGCTCTTTGTGAGAGCCTGCTAATCTTGATTTTGAGCAGACTGCAGGCCAGGATGCGCAGCTTCTCTGTTAACACCCGCTGCATTCCGGTAGGCCATTGCTGAAATGGAGGCTATTTATCCAGTTAGCTGTAAAAAGGGGCACATGAGATTAACCAGGGAATCAATGTGGGAAATAAGGTTTACATATATTGTTGGCTTCCTCTATGATAAATGGCTTGTGATTTTCCTCATTTAGATGAAAGTTAATGATTAAAGAGGGTGAGTAAATGATAACAGAATGTCATTTTTTTTATATAACATCTCTTTTTACCAGTGCAACAATACATTATATGCACATCTTGTTTTTTTTCTAGGCCTTTGAAGCGTCGTTAATTTATTTAAAGATTAAATTGTGCGGCTCTCGGCACCGTTTTGCCATGTTAATCATATCCATGACCTTCACTCATATTACCAGTGTAAGATTTCTGTATGCAGAATCGGGGGTTGTTAATGAAAGTTATTCTGACCTTTGTGGTTTTGTGGCTTTTCTGCTGGCAGTTTGATTAATTTTGTCAGGTCATATGAGGATGTCTGCAATCCATTTGTAAACGAACAGCGATCTGTTTGATCAAACGAAGATGGCATCAAATCAATGATGTGATCACTCTTTTTTGGTTGCTGCACGGATTTCCAGGAATGCTGAGGAGGTGACCAGGGGGAAAGAGGTTCCTATCATGTACAGACGCACCAGGGGACGTCATTTAACCCAATCTCGGTCTCAAATTCCTTCCTGTCCCTTTTTCTTTTTACTCACATAGACCTTTATCATTCACAAACACATATCCCAGCAAGCAATAGCCGTCATTTCAGGTTAACTATATATAGACCCAAAACAGTCTAAATTTGGTTACACAACATTTTTGCCAAAATAATGTGCGAGATGTATGATATTCCATCATGTAAGCAAAGTCATCAGTGGTTACAAGGTGTTTGGTTTAATTTCTTTGACATGTTATCTAATTGATGACGAGATATTTTTATGGTGAGACGTTTATAAAATTTTCACTGTCAGCCCAAATTTTGCCTTGTTTTAGCCTAGACATCAGAGCTGAGTTTGGACGTCTTTTAAATGCAAAACTGCTTGCTGATAAGCCCTATCTACATTTGGGTGCTTTTGACAAAAACAAATTATTATTCATTTACCGGTAGTCATTCCAAGAGTGCTCATATTTTTTTGTTCTTTGTGCATCTTCATGGACCTCTTGTCTGTAAAACATTGACAGTGGCTGTAAAAGGACAAAAAACTAACGAATAAAATAACAGTAAACATCATAAACAAGAACAGTAACAACCATAAACCATGTCTAGACGACATTTAAACTTAAATTACATTAAACTGACTAAAAAAATAGTTGAATCGTGTATAACTTAAAAAAAAAGTTTAACTTTGATGAGTTAAAGTAAATGTTATGTATGTTATACCATAATTTATTTATCATATATAGGCTATATATCTATATCACACACTCAACAGTCACTTTAGGTACACCTACCGAGTTGGACCCCCTTTTGCCTTCAGAAATCCCTTAATTCTTTGTGGCATAGATTCAACAAGGTGCTGGAAACCTCAGATATTGAGTTGCTGCCATGTGATTGGCTGATTAGATATTTGCATTAATGAGCAGTTGAACATGTGTACCATATAAAGTGTATATACATGCAAACAATAGTGTAATAAAGAGAAAAGAAAATGTAAATATGTTAATATTTTAAGAAATCATTCTATCAATGGTTACTTTTTATAAAATAAAATAAAATTATGTCAGTGTATAGCCAAGTTTGAGTCTGAGGAAAATCACGTGTGATCAATCATGTGATTGTGATCATTTCAAGAAACAGTTTGATTACATTAAACAACCATGGACATTTGCCACATGATTATTCAACGGATGAGGTGTTTGTTGAGCACAAGCTGTACAGCACTACTTTTTTATTCTGTTTTGAATTCACATTTTTATTTCTGTTTTCCACATAAAAAATAATAATAACTGCACACACATTTGGAATGACATAAGGGCGAGTAAATAATGACAAAACATTCATTTTTGGCTGAACTATCCCTTTCAAATCAAAACAGTGATTTCACAGTCAAATTATATGGTATGCCTCTAATAAGCTGTGAGTATGTTCAAGTGCTTAATTTGTAGATGTAAATCCGTATGTGTAAGCAGGTGGGTGGGTAACTGTCTGGCAGACTGTAAAGACCAAGATTGCAGAGCCAGCAGAAGATCTCGGAGAGGAGTGGGTGGGGATGAGCAAGGGCCAGCCTGAACCAGGATATGGAGGAGATGGCTTTGTAATCACTCCCGTCTGTTCCATTGGATACACATGTACACAGTCAATTCTACATGGAAACAAAAGTACAAACCTTTTCTAACATGCATGACCGTGTACAACAACCCAAAAAACTCGTAGTTTGAGCAAAGTCCCCTATAGTCCCAACTTAGTGTTCAGCAGTGCAAGAAGGCGGCTGTATTGAAATGCAAATGGCGGATGTTGTTGACTACTGATTTGAAACACAAAGGGAAAAAATATGAATGCCTAGAGACAAATTCAAGAAAAGAATAAGGCTGTATATACGGTATATATGCTCTAAATTATGTATTATACAAATAAAACAAAAATGCTCTGAAAATATAAACAATTCACTTCTTTTGATTGACAACAAAGTATGTGTTGGCAGAAATCCAGTTACAAAGGAAGTCATTGGGCCACAGACTTCCATTATGAAAAGGCTATTTTTGTCAACACATTTATATGTATATATAAGTTGTTTATTTATTCATTCATTCATTCATTTTCACATAATATGCAGTTTTACAAAAAGTCACATACAAGTGTTTTTTTTTATCTACACTTTCCACTGACCATATGCTTTTTCTTTTTTTAAAATAATATCTTTTATGCAGTGTAGCTGTTTGTGAATGTAAAAGATCTGCAAAATTGTAAAGATCAATGGTAATGGGTGTGTTTTGGCCATCTCATCTCCCATTCCCTCTAAAAGCCAGTTGCGCACGCGCCATGGCGGATTCACTATTTACATGGCGGAATTTGCAAGCGAAAAAACTGAAGGCTTCTCTAGCGAGGAAACGGATCTGCTCGTGTGCAAGGTTAAAGCGCGCGAGCAGACCATCTACGGGACAAAGTGTACGCGTGTTGTGCACCCGGTTTTAGTAGACCAGGTTATAGTTGTTCAAGGGCGCAGTCTATTTTAGTTGCCTCAAAATAGCAACGCGCCAACAATGCGCTTGAACACACCTCGTTTTCAGACCTATAACACCTTTACCAGAATCATGGGCGCACAAATGGGCGCTAATTCACTTTTTATTTAAACAACGTGGTGCAGGATGTGAAAATATTGACTGCATCGGGCTGAAACTAGCAAAAAAAAACTTGCGTCGCGCCTGGCTCTACATTGGTTTAAGTTGTAGAAATGTCAAGAAGATACTGTTTTCAGTGCTGCGAATGCACTTTGGATGCACTTCAAAAGGACGAGGACTCAGCCTGGAATTGATACGGTGAAACCGACGACAATTACAACAGACTGGGTTGTCTGACCAATCAAAGCAGAGTAAGCCCGCGAAAAGGAGGGGTTTGGAGAAACTGAATCTTCGAACGAACCGTTTTCAGACTCTTTGAGACATGAGGGGCTGTGCAATGTATGTTACGAGAAAACAAAAACTGTTTTTGACCTTGGATGCATGTAAACCTATTGTAAGAGACCTCCAAAACAAAATTAGGAACCTTTTAAATAGCATAATGGGGGAACTTTAAGATGTTTTCCTCATTGGGACAATTGGGCTGGTCTCCACAATGTACACAGAACCTGAGCCACAAACACACACGTTCAAATTTAAGTTATGAATTTGATGCTGTGCTTCCTCTTTTGCTTTTTTTATATGGTGGAAAGGAGAAGTGTCCATTGATATGGCATGCAAATCCTGTCTCAACTGAAGTTTAAAAAAGACAATATCCAATAGTAATATCCTGAATGCTTTGTACCTGAATACACCAGGCAGAACCTGAAGAGTACGTTAGTACAGTGGTCTCTTATCATCTATGCAAATATTAATTATGTTACTAAAATTGCAAGTACTGCAGTGCAACTTTTCAGTATCTCTGCGTTTTCATGCAAATACCTACTTCAGTGGAACAATATCTGAAACAGCAATAAACGGTCAAATGCTTGCTGCTCACTTTGTTTATTTAGAAGCATTTCTGTCACTGCCAGATAGTGGTTATGAAATCTTTTCACTCAGTGGCTGTTGTGAAATGCACCACCTCTCTCTCTCCATCTCCATCATTTCTCTCTCTCTCTCTCTCTCTCTCTCTCTCTCTCTCTCTCTCTCTCTCTCTCTCTCTCTCACGCTCTTTTTCAGTCTCTCTCTCCCGATTTCTGCTGCCAAGGTGCGGTTTGCAACAAGTACACGCCGTACCCAGAACTGAGCTGACAGCCGGCTTTCTCCCTGAGTCTTGGAAGAATGCGGTAAAAAAATCCTACACCCTTTCCAATTAATGAGCATCTATCAATCAAAGGGGCCATGTGACCCTCCCACTCACATTCATCCCTGCTGGTCAATAGTTGCTGCTGGACAAAACCTCCATGTCTGGACCTCTCGTCGGGCTGCTTATACATTCATGAGAAGCATGGAATTGTTTCTGAATATCATTCTTTGAATTTAGTGCAAAAAAATCACATATTCAAATCCACAAACCCAAAAGAAAGATTTTTTAAAAGGAATGGTGCATTTGTGATTTGCAAACAGATGCTACATGGATGAAATAGCAATGCCCCTGCACTATCAGTGGTTGTTTTGTTCTCAGATGCTGGTCAGGCTTCAGCAGTGACTATTGCTTATGGATACCTTCATTTATGCAAGCACATGGCCATAAACATCTGTGTATTTGCTGTAAAGCACTAAACGATTCAAAAACCTATGCACAAATCTTTTCCAAATGCATCTCACACTGCATCACCATCTGAATCATGCAAATGATATCTAGCACCTATTAAATTATTAGAGCTATTCATCACAAACGCAGGAGTAGGCAAAATATAACTTCATTCAAATATAACACTATAATAGGCTACTTAAAATTCCAGTGGAATGCAAAAATGTATGATAAAATATTTTAATTAAAAACTAATTTACATATTGTACCCATAAAGAATATTTAAATAAATATACCTATACCAGAATTTGCTTTCAAGCAGAGAAATCTTGGCTCTCTCACTTGTCCTCTGACATCAATCTCACATACATCTCAAAGTGATGTCAACCCACCCACAAGCAACCCTCATTTACATATGCACACAGCAGGTGATGGGTTGGCTGGGATTGGCTTGCGCATCTTTTAAAACCCAACCAATGGGAAGCAATAAAGAGTCACCAGGAGAGCTATTTAACCCCGAATTCGAATTCACTATACTCCCTCGTGGGCCCCTCCTGGAGGAGGGATTTAGGTGTAGGCCTATTTAATGACATCTCATGCACTTGCATATGCTCAAGATTCCTTCAATCAGCTCTGTAAAAAAAAGTGTTTTAATGGAAAAATAAAAGTGCAAACATTGCTTGACTATACTATTACATTACATTTAAAATGACTTCTTTCTAACATAATTTAACTTTTTATTTTTTACAATAAATTTACAATATTTAAAATGTATTTTTTATATTTCTTATTTTTTTCTTTAAAAAGTAAAAAATATGAATTAACTTAAAATTGATTTTGATGCATTCCAGGAAGGCCTCTGTACTACCTCTTACATTTGTGTACCGTATTGTGTCTAATTATTTGGTACACTTTTTATTATCATATAGCCTACAATAAAATATTAGACTATACATTTTCTAAATGGCTGCTTTTTAATTAATATAATAAAGTTAATATATTTATGATATTTATTTTAAATATAAAATTTTAAAATATGCTTTAAAATATTGTTAGAATAATATTTTTAATAAATAAAAATGTGAATAAATCTATCATTTAGGGTACGTTTACACAACAACGTCCTGAAAACGGGATTTATTTTTGTTTATTTTTGACCACGCCGTTGTCCCAATCCGCACGGATCTACGAAAACTACTAAAAATGCTGTATATGCTGCCCAGTAGTTGTCACTTTGTAAAGAAACGAAATGCCTATAGACTGAACACATAATACGCATGCGCAAGACATCGCCGTTTTTACAAATTCACTTTTTTTGTGTGTATCACGGAGACGATAAAGTTACAATTTTCAAAAACTTAACTTTGAAACCTGTTTTAAAAGTTTGCATTTTCAGGCCCCCAAAATGCTGTTGTTGTGTAAATGTATGGCCAAACCGCATTAAAAAGTGTAAAAAAAACATTGAAAACACTGTTGTGTATAAACGCCCCCTTGCTGCATCCAGAAGTCCCTGCATGGCCCATCTGTATATTGAGACTTTTATATCTTACATTTTCTAACACATGCTAAATGTACACATTCTGTTATGCATTTTTATTGTTAAGTGCAATAGATAATGTTTTTTTGCTGACTTGTCTGTTGCTGCCAGTTGTCCAGATTTGATTAAAGGGTTCTGGGTGGGGCAAAGTGTGCAAGATGCTAATAGATCAAAGGGACAGGTATCCACCCTATTGGTCAAGAAGATCACGGAACCTTGACCTTTCATTAGACCTATAGGGAGGATTCCCTGCTCTCTTCCTCGTGTGATTAAAAAGGCATCAGGTGGTATTCAACCTGCTCAGTCAACCTATTCGCTCAAGGGTCAGGCTACGGGGAATTCATGATGCCAGCCTTTGATAGGTGCACTTCAGTAAGCATTAGAGCAACAAAGAGAGTTTAGATATACAGAGAATGTTGGAAGACAGGATTGCATTTTTGTATGTTTATATCACCATAAATGTATTACATATTAAACCCATATCTCCGATAACCATCACATCATCACATATAACACAACAGCAGTAAAGAAAACAAGAAAAAGCCTATAAAATAGAGCATTTTTTTACATTCATGTTTGGCCACACTGAAAAGTGAAGCTTCAATTGTTACCTTAAAGAGCCATTTCTACCAGATTTACGCATAAAGATTTGTGTTGCTGGTATAAAATAATGAATTAGGCTGATTCAACAATAAGAAACTTTTTTTTTTTTTTAATTTAAAATCAGCTAATTTTGATGTCACCAATTTTTCTGCATCTGATTATTAGTTTAAAAAAAAGTAAAAAAAAGAAAAAAAAGAAATGCGCATGTAAAACTGACCTCCATGCTGTCAGGTTGTTGTGAGCGGTTGCCAGGGCGTTGTTATAGAGTTGCTAAGGCATTTTATGTGCCTTTTAGCATGTTGCTATGTATAGTGTTCTGGGCAGCTGCTTACAGGCCCAGGTCAAAAGAGCTAGAAATGTCACTGGCCTCTTCGTCAGTGTGTTTATTTATTGCACAATTTATGCCTGCCAGAAGAAAAAGTGTTACAAAAAAATAATAATCAATGGCCTAAGCCTAAACCAGGCCATAACTGTGAATCTAGCCTTTCTTATTTCTCCACTGGTAACCAGTGCACAGCTTTGAGGGCAGACTTCTTAATTAGCAACTATGATAACGGCATGTTAATGTTTTAAGAACCTCTGCCAGTCTGCAGAGTACACACACACACACACACACACACACACACACACACACACACACACACACACACACACACACACACACACACACACACACACACACACACACACACACACACACACACACACACACACACACACACACACACACACACACACACACACACACACACACACACACACACACACACACACACACACCTTCAGGGCTTTGTCCCCATGCAGTGACACAAAAGCACCAGCTTCATTGCCTGCAGGTCATCCTTTTAAAGCAAAAGACAAATAGTGTGTTAATGCATGTACCTGTGAGGGTCCGTCTCAGAGCCCTAAAAATGTTCATTTCCCTAGAGAGCCATAATTCTGCCTTTTAAGTTTTCATTTTAAGGGCACATGCACAGTTTTCTCAATCATTCGCAGATGGTACATATCATACACCTTAGAAAAAGCAACTATCAGCATAAAGTATATAAATATATAAAGTATATAAATATATACCGGTATATATATATATATATATATATATATATATATATATATATATATAAAGATGCACCTGACCTGAGTAGAGAGGGGATCGTCAATGCAACTCTTTTGTCAAAGCAAACCAACTGAACTCACCCAGCCTAATGTCATTGACCAGCCTCCTATAAACTCTTGAGCATTTGTATGGGACAATTGGATCAAAAGGGTGGGTCGAAAAGGCTAAGCAAATTTATAAAAAGACCATAAAGCCAGAGAAAGAAAGATAGGCTACATCTCTCCAGGGAGATTCGTCAATCACTGTGGGAAGAGCCTTTGTTCTGTGTAAGGTCAATGTCTTAAATTAAGATGTAAAGAAAGGAGATGATAGACACTGAATTGAGACACTAGTCAGCGATTACTTACTTCCTAATGCACAGATTTGCCATATGGGACATTGTTGGAAAAGAGGACACGTGGTATCCATAAGAAACAGTATTGTCACAAGTACAGCTTGTGTACCGCCAGCAATTCATTAAGCTGTCTGGCACTAATTATCATCTTGAGCTAAATTAGCACAGGCAAAATGGGCTGGATATGACTCTTTCACTCACATATAATACAACAATGTGTAGTTCAACGGGAATACAGGCAGCATATGCAAATTGAAAATTGTAGGGTGTGTGTGAGACACAAACAAAGCAAGATCTTGGCTAATGTTTCACTGCACTTGTCTGATTTGCTATTTTGCAGTGTCAGAAATTATTATTATTTTTATTATGGGGCGCCCAGGAATTGGTTTTCATGGCAATTTGTTCCATCCATACAAAATTAAACTCTTTTTTTTTTGTAAACATCATTTTGCGTATGCAAACATCTCAAAACAAGTTTTTTTTTATGCCATTATTTCTGTTTCATTGTTTTTTTGTTAATTTAAACATAAACTGTATTTTGTTATAGGCCTATATGTGCTTATAGTATGAGAAGAAATTTCCATTGGAATTAACAAAATGCAGATATATTCTGTAGAAATAAGTCTTATCTAATGCCAGCATGTAAATGTAACTTGTTTTAGGGATGCTGAGATATTTATACTTGAAAACAAGTCAAATGAAAAAAATAATATTATCCATTATTTATTATAATTACTGACACACATTTACAAACACTAATGCAGTTAAATTAATCAACTCAAATCTCAATCAAATCTCTCAATCTGAACAATTATGCCTGTTACAATCAAATCCACCTCAAATATAAGCTACAGAATAATGTTCAAGATATTACAACAGAATAATATATTTTGAACAACTTCACATTGTCAAATTATGTGGGATGTTTGTATCTGCTTTATACAAGCCCTGCTTAATTTCTTATACTGTAAAATGCACTTAGCATTTTGTTCTTTCATATATCAATTCGTTGTTGAGCTGAAATACAGTATATCATTTTAAAAGTCTCTCAAATCTGAAATAGCAATGTCCATATGACATTTTTCTCAAGTCTGTCGCTTTAAGTGATGGGCGTGGTTACCGCCATACTACCCGCCCTATGTAAATCCACCCACTACTTTGGCTGGGTAATATAGTGCGGTACTCGTTTCAGGTGTCCATACTAGTGAGCGCAAGCCGCGGTTAGAGAAGGGATCACACAGTCGCTATAAAGGGAGCAGAGAGAAGTGAAGTTTACATGAATAGACGGACTGCAAATGGGCAAACATACTCTCAACTTAACTTATAAACAACAGTCGGATAATACACAACCACGCCGGGAAAACGAACACAAGACAGGATTATTCAGCATACCGCTTACGACGCTTTCCTAACTTGTTGACATGAAAGCCTTTTCTGCAAAACATTTGTCTGGAGCTCACCGGTGAACTGCAACACATCATTTTCGTGTGTCAAATGACATGCAATACTGACTCTCGGCTCCTGTATTACGGTAAGTGGTTGTTAAGGAACGCCTAATTTGTGTGGGTTAATCGTTTTTGAGAAAAAGTAAGGCATTTTGCTGACGAATAAAGCAACTGTTGATGACAGTATACACTCGTAGTAGTATATGCACTTACATGAAGCAGTACATCGTTGTGTTATGTAATAGAAGTAACGTTGTGTTGCGAAACTTCAAGTTTTGTAACGTAAAGTAGAACTACAGACCATAGTTCTTTATAATATGTCTGTTTTGGACTGCTTGACTTATAAAAAATATAATATATTTTTAAATAATACATTTGCATGCATATATAAAACATTAATGCGGGCTATATTATTTAGAATCATTTAATAATGTTAAATACTTGCAAGAAACTACAATAAACTGTACTTAAATTATTTACCAGAAGCTCATTGAAAATAAAACTAAGAGCTTTAAGTCAATTATCTCTCTCACAGAGCACAAAAAGATCGGATTGTTTTTAAAATCGGATCAATTGTGGTTTTCAGATCTTGATCTCTGAGGACACCAATGCCAGGAATCAGTGCAAACGCATCGCGAAATAAAAAGTGGGAGATGGAGGAATACGACCAATATCAACACTACTTCTACGACGACCACAACTTGGACGAAGACTTTTTCAAATCAACCGCACCAAGCGAGGACATTTGGAAGAAATTCGAGCTCGTGCCAACCCCGCCCATGTCGCCTGTCAGGATACTGGAAGGTACCGGTCCATCTCCAGGGGACAGATCAGAGTGTGTGTCCCAGTTTTGGGGGCAGGACGACGAGCAGGAGGGACACTGCAAACTCAATGCGGAGGAGACTCTGGAGAACTTGAGCTCCATCATTATTCAGGACTGTATGTGGAGCAGTTTCTCCGCCACCCAGCAGCTGGAGAAAGTTGTCAGCGAGCGTTTGTCCTGCTCGGCTCAGTCGAAACTCTCCAGCAAAGCGCAGTGCGTCCCAGTGGACGCTCCTGTTCTCAACAGCTTCGCGACAGATTGCGTGGATCCAGCAGCTGTCCTTACTTTCCCCCTGAGCAGCAGCTGCAAGAAACAGGTGTCGTCCGGGTCAGAATCTCGCACCGACTCCTCGGGTAAGCACGAGACCGTTGACTTTGAAGACCAAAACTCACTTATTTGCTTAACCGTGTAGACCTTGAAGTGTACGTGTAAATTTGCAGCTGTGTTGACACCTGACAGATCTCGATATATGTGATCATTCTGTGCAGTAGTAGTTTTTTCCATACATTTATGCACTAAACTACACCAAAACCTGATGTAGTTATAGAAAAGTTATATTGGTGCCATGGGATTTAGGTTGGCATTTCACCTTGAATTCTGCTTAATATATGTGGAATTTAAAAGTGTGCTGTGTTTCCACATTCCCCAAGTGAAACAAAAGGAGACATTGTTTTACTTGTGGCTGGTGCCTACTAGTTCATGATCAGCAGCAGACAGCAATAATAGGGTACTTGAATCCTAAAGTGGTCAGGGTCAATTGTCCATGAATGAACAGTCAGGATGAAGCTGACAGTAGAGATGTAGCCTAGTTGATTCTTCTATAATTTTAATTTTAAGGGCACTTGCAATTTTCACCCAAAATAAAAAAATCAGCATTATTTACACATATCGTTCGGCAGCTTTCTTCTGCAGAACACAGGAGATATTTTGAAGAATGTTTTAGCTGTTTTTAACCATACAGTGAAAGTCAATGGTGTCTAAAGCAACATTAGATCCCATTGACTTATATTGTATGGACCAAAAAACTAAAGGTTTTACACAAGGTGGCTTTACATGTTTGGATGAACTGTTCTTTTTAATAGTGAATTTCTGATCTTGCAACAAAAATATTTGGCTTTGTGCTCAATGACGGAAGTAATTGCGTAGTGAAATCGGAGTAGATTGAACTCCGAACAGATGCTTCTCTTATCAAAATACACATCAGAGGTGACTCCAAGTTCATTATTGCATATAAGCCTCATTTACTTTTCTCTTGGTGAAAATCGGGAACTAATAGAAACAATACTCATTGTGTAGTTTTGTGGCCCATAGATCTTACATTCTGAATGGGGTTTAAAGTGCTAGAATTGGTGGATGGAAAGGTAAATTTGGACAAAGGCTGCAAAAGAGGATGCAGCATTGCACATGATCTGTCTACAATGGATGCAAAACCAGACATTTGTAAACTGAAGTCTTTTTTCTGTTGTTCTTTCAGATGATGAAGAGATTGATGTAGTAACGGTGGAACATAAGCAGAACAAGTCGCGCTTGGTGAACGCCCGCAAACCGGTGACCATTACGGTTCATGCAGACCCTTATGACCCTTGCATGAAGCGTTTCCACATCTCCATTCACCAGCAACAGCACAACTATGCTGCCCGCTCGCCCGACAGTTATCCTGAAGAGGAGCCGCCTCGCAAGAAGATCAGGCAAGAGACCTTGCAGCCACGAATGGGTTCAACACCCCAAACCCCTGAAAGAACCCCCTCCCTTCCTTCCCCCTCAGTCCCCGCCCAATCTCAGACTGTCTCCGCTTCTCCAACACACTCATCCTTCCACTTCAAATCCCAACCATCCAGCCCTCAGAGTTCAGACTGTGAGGACACGGACAAGCGTAAGACACACAACTACTTGGAGCGGAAGAGACGCAATGACCTACGCTCGCGCTTTCTGGCGCTACGGGATGAAATCCCAGGCCTGGCTGACTGTCCAAAGACACCCAAAGTTGTGATCTTGACCAAGGCCACGGAATACCTGCGAACGCTGCATGTCAGCGACAAACAGAAGGCCCAGGAGAGGAAGCAGCTGAAAAGCAGGCAACAGCAGTTACTACGGAGACTCGCTGAACTGAAACGTGCATAATAGTCCAGCCATGATTTCAATAGGAACTGTGTAGAGCTGTGTGTTTTTTCCCAAAGTTCCACGTGAGGATATTTAATGGAATGGACACTATATTTTGAGATTAGTTCTTCAGTTTTCGTTCTTTGCACATTTGCCTTCGCAACTGAGGGAGGGGGACGTACTTGTGGAAGTTGCGGTACTGGTGTTCTCAAGTGGACCCTACTTGACCCTAATAAGTTTCAAACAATTTTCCAAAGAGGGTCATTATTTCTGACATTTTCATTAGAAATTTAACGATTTAGACCCTGAATGTGTGTTCTCTTAAATTCTCTCGCAAAAGCTAAAGTATTTTGGCGGGGAAGTATTATTTAATTGAATTAGCATGCCAAATTAGGCGTTATTTGAAATGTAGCAATTTATATGCACGTATAATTGATCTCCTAAAGCGTCAAGGTTTTTTTTTGTGTGGCAGAATCTAGAATTCATCTGGTTAAAGATACTTAAGTGTCTTTGATCCATGTAACTTCTCCGTTAATAGGGATTTTGTTACCTAAATTAACCTAAATTTTAGGAGAGCTGTGTGCCACCATTGCCACATGATGACAGTGTAAGTTTAACAGACAGGAAGTTGCATCACTGTTACTTTTGTTATATTGTGTTCCATGTTTTTTTGTTTGTTCCTCTGTTATTGTATATTATTCTTATCTTGAACATTCAGGACAGTGTCCAGCACAGCCTTGCAGTGTATATAAACTGTGGAAAATTCTTTGGACATATGTATATAATAATAGTGATGTACAGGACATTGTGTAAAAATACATACCTTTTGTGTTTTGAATATGAAAATCAGCACTGTTAATAGACTTTATTTTCTATTTTTCTGTCATTTGTCCTAAACCTTGGTTGGCCCACCTGCCTTCTCTAGAGTTTCTCAAAGTTTCTATTTTTGTTAAGAAAAGTTAAAAAAAAAAAATCAAAAAGTTAAATAAAACAACACTATCAACATTTAATTTTCATCACTAGCCACTTTATGCTGTTTTCACTGCCTCTTCCCTGTGTTCTGAAATTTCTTTGGCTTAATATCGCTCTTGTGGGAGAAAGAGAATGCTGAAAGAATTTTGTACTAATTATATTTTCTTACAGAATTGATTGTATCATTGTTTGATTTCTATTTAATTATAAAGTTGTACTGGTGGCATATGCTTACTTATCTCACACTATGACCATCCGAACTTTCTGCACACTGCTGTTCGTCATGCCGAAGAATGCAATTATTTTAAAAAAAAAGAAATGGTCATGTGTTCACAGCAATCATTGTGACTTCTGTTTGTTCGGTCAGCTTTGAAATTGTATGGCAAAAAGGGTAAATTACCATCAGAAATTGACAGTACTTGACACCAGGGTGCATATGCCACCAGTAACCATTGTTTTTTTTGTTTTTTTGTCCCTTGTCATCAGGTGTCATACTGGGAGAAAAATGGCAGCAGCATTGTTTAAGCACTTTGTGTTCTGTACCTCATAAGCCTATATACATAAACTCAAAATTGGGTAAACAATAAATAAATTCAGTTCAAATCACGTCAGCATGTTTGTCTTTCTTTGTTGAATAGAATTTAACTCAAATTAACTGCTTTTTAGATTTGGTTGCATACACCAATGATCCAGAAGCCAAAAAATAAGTAAAATATTTGAACATAAAATGTTCCTTATTTAAGTGAAAGTTATTCCATCATCATTTACTCATCCTAGGGCCAGTTGCAGCTGCTAAGTAAAAGCTGTGTTTTAAGAACTAGTCTGACCAACTAGCAATTAATTAGGGCTAATTAGTCTTACTTTTCTGATTCAAATTAGGCCAATCTACCCTTTTATGTAAAAAAAAACGATCCTAAAATGTACTCACCCTCAAGCCATCTCAGGTGTATATGACTTTCTTCTTTCAGCCGAACTCAGTAATATTAAATAATGTCCTGGCTCTTCCAAGCTTTATAATGGAATTGAAAAGAGAGTTTTTGAAGTTCCAAAAAGCGCATCCATCCATCATAAAAATAATCCATATGACTCCAGTGGGTTAATAAATGCCTTCTGAAGCGAAGCGATGGGTTTGTGGTTAAAAACATTTTTTTTTTTCCAACAGGAGATCCGCCGTAAGGGTGACTTCTGACCCGACGTATGGCGTAGCGTAGAACGTATGACATAAGCGTAGCATAAGCTGAGGTGAGAATTGACGAATGCGGAAGCGCCGAAGAAAGACGAAAACATATTTGTCATACATCATATGTCGGGTCAGAGGTCATCCTTCTGCCGGAACTGGACTCACTCAAGAACGGGCGTACGGCTGTTTCCGGAAGCTAGTGATTATAGTTTATAAAGTTTTAAATACTGATATTTTTCATACAAAAACCCATTGCTTTGCTTCAGGAAGTATTTTTTAACCAACTGGAACCATTTGTATTACTTTTATGATGGATGGATGCACTTTTTGGAGCTTCTAAAACTCAGGCTCTATTCACTCCCATTATAAAGCTTGGAAGAGCCAGGATGTTATTTAAAATGACTCAGACTGTGTTCGACTGAGAGTCATATCCACCTAGGGTGGCTTGAGAGTGAGTTAATTATGGGATAATTAGAATTTTTGGGTGAACTATTCCTTTAATTGTATGAAAAAGATGCAATAAAATTGAATAGTGACTGAGACTGAAGTCATACAGGCTTGGAACACTATCAGCTTGAGTAAACGATGACATTTGTTTGATCTCAAGACATCTTGATCTTCTGACAGGGATAGTTCGCCCAAAAATGAAAATTCTGTCATCATTTACTCACCCTCAATTTCTTCCAAATCTGTATACATTTCTTTGTTCTGCTGAACACAGAGGAATATATTTAGAAGAAAGTCTGTAACCAGGCTGCTTTGGGGCACCATTGACTTCCATAGTAGGAAGAAAAAAATACTATGGAGGTCAATGGTGCCCCAGAATTGTTCAGTTTCCAGCATTCTTCAAAATATCTTCTTTAGTGTTCAACAGAACAAAGACATTTATACAGGTTTGGAACAACCTGAGGGTGAGTAAATGATGGCAGAATTTTCATTTTTGGGTGAACTATCCCTTTAAACATCAAGACACTAGAGCAGCAGTCAGTGATTGGTAATTAAAATGCATCATAACTTCTATATAAATACAATATTATATATTGTACATAGATACTGTCTTGCAATCATTTTTTCAGACTTGTCTGATAATAAAGTATTATTTCATATCATCATATCATATTGGCTCAGCAATGCCAGAAAATAGGGCAAGATTTTACTATATGTGGCATAAGAGCCATGCTACTCCATCAACACCTGTACGAGTGTGTGTGAAGTCGATTCGATCGTTTCATTAGCGAGAGCCGCTTTTAGTTGACACGTCGTAATGGCAACGATCATCATCTCTTTTCCTTGGCCCAGAACGCTCAGTTGCCATGGAGACGGAAGAGAGCTATTCATACCCGTGTTCTTCCGGAAGGCGCACGAGTCGACCTGTTAAAGTCAACAATGGTGTCAAAGCTGCAAATTAAACGATTAAAAACTACGCCAAACCATCAGATAATGTGAGTGAAAACTCAAAGCTGTCATTACTGCAATGAACGCAAAATATACTGATGATAGGTTCACTATACTAGTAACTAGCACTGTGTTATTAGCTAACATGATACTGAATGGGTCCTGAATGATGAAAATCTATACGTTTTCTCAACTTGATTCATCCGTGTCTGGAACACACAGTGCCATTTTATTGTCCATATATCTAGTTTTCCCAGTATTTTTTGTTTGATTAAAGAACTTTTGTCCTATCTCTGAATGAAACTCCATTGCCTTTCTGTACCTGCTATAATTGAATGCTTCGATCTCGTTCCTATGGAAACCGTTTTAGTTGCTTGGATACAGTTCCCTCCTCCGAGGCGAAGTCAACGCACATGCTCAGATCATTCCTGAGCCCTCCTGAGAGGTTGCTGTCATGGCGGCCGCCACGCGTGTACTCAAGAAAGGCATCGCTCCGTCTTTAGTGGTGATTTTAGGAGCCACTGGAACTGGCAAATCCAAACTGGCTATCGAGATCGGGAAAAGGCTGAATGGGGAAATTATAAGCGCTGATTCCATGCAGGTAAGTCGAGCGATCTGCTGCATCATCTGTCAAACAGGGAAGCACGTGAAAGGGCATTGCTATTAATAAATGACAGCTCGTTTTAAAACAGCAGGGCTGCAAAATTAAACCGTTAATGCTTTGTAATGTAACTGCGCAATTTGTCAAAGGTTTTACATGCAGATACTAGTTTTATAATGTGTTAAACCAGAAGATCAGCAGGCCAAAAGCATTTGGACTCAAAAAATATTTATACAGGCTTATAATTACCTTTCCTCCCGAAAATAGGCTGCAGGAAACGTCGTGTGAATGTTTTGACTAGCGCATCGTAAACGTTTGAGGATTTAAAGTTATTTTCTTTCCTCGTGCCCATCACTGGTCGCCATTTTTGACAATGCTCCACGCGCTCATAATTTATTAATTTGTCATAAAGTCGTGTATACTGATTCACTACCACCACTCTTATGACAAACAACATATAATAACTAGTTTATTATTTCGGGTGATTTGTTAATTGGCCGTATGCATCGATAATCTAAACGTGGTCATTGCTCAGTTTTCTGATCTGTTTTGATGGGTTTCACTAAATCTATAGAAAGTTAGTGACCACCTGCACTGTTCTACTAGTAAGTTTGAAGGATTTGTTTGGTTATGTTTGGATAATTTTGACCAAAGCAGTAGTTATCTTTAGCATGAGCTCAATAGGGCATGTTGCATAACAGTATGACTGGTTCTCCCTCCTGTCCACCATCTGATTGGCTACCTAACTTTATATTCAAACCAAAGTACATCAAGGAGAAAGCTGTCCATTAGCATTCCCATGAATCCCAATGGCATTTACACCACTGGCGCAGATACCCAGAGATGTCTGCCATCTTTGGCTCAAAACAACCTATCAGCAGAACTGATGGCAGTCACCTGAGCTGTGACATAAAAAGGAGCACATGGGGGAAAACATCTTTTATTTTAAGATCCCTGCAAAAAACAGAATAGCAAAAACCTTATAAATCTGGTACTAGTTATCAGGATTAATCCCATCCAAAATAAAAGATTTTACATAATTTATGTGTGTACTGTTAGGCCTACTTATTTTGTGTATATAAATGCACACATATATTTAAGAAATGGCCTACTTGCATGTATATACTGTATAAACATAATTCATATTTACATTTATTCATTTGGCAGACAATTTTCATTTTTGCAGTGTGTGTTGGTCTGCAGCTGGCGGCTGACTGTACGTTCACACCGCCGCCGACTTGAGCAGCAAAAAAGCTCTGGCCGCCTTGTCAAGGACGCTTGTCAAAAAGTACGGGGAATCTTGACGCTTTGGCCGCTCTGACGTAGCAGCATTCACAATGAAATGTAAACAGAAAAAACAAGCAATGCATTCGGCAGTTTAGGATATCACACAAGATTTGTCAACACAGAAAACATTTAATCACTGGAGAGTTTTTTTTTTCCCCGACACCATCTTATTAATTGATTTTGATTAATATGCGCGAGGGAGAGAGAGAGTAGACAGCGCTCGGGTGAGTGCGCGCGCGCGGCCAGGGCTCTCTCTCTCTGCTCGTTCTTATATATGCCCTGTCAAGCGTGCCCTGTTAAACTGACAGGACTTAAAAACACATGCAAATGATACACTTTCACTCTATGATGGTTAAACTGTACAATTAATTATTTTTTCTCGGAACTAATGTTTTGGTAGGAACGAAAGATCTCCCTATTAATCCATATTTGCTTCCTCTTTGTTTTAGTGATTTGCCGCTCACGTTCTAAAACCGGCTGCGTGGTGACGTCCCGTATAGGCTAGTTACAAAAATGGATTCGAACAGCCAGCTGATTTTATTTATTTATTAAATCGATTCTTGGACATTTCAGATCGATTCTGAATCGTTGCAAATGAGAATCTAGATTCTTCTGTGAATCGATTTTTTTGCACACCCCTATAGCATATTATAACTTTTGCAGCATCTCACCCATGAAACGGCATTCTAAAAACACGGCACTCAAGTAAAAAAAAAAGTTAAACTCTTATCTAATAACTTGGTGTTTTTCCCATTCCACTGCGTGTCTTGTTTAGTTTTTTACCCAATAACACATTCTGTGTGAAAAGCTGCTTAAGACTAGCGATGTGTTCTACGTTCATAAAGCGTGTCACGAGAGCGTTTAATCAGGTCCGCGTGCGCCATCGTGGTCTGATTGATTTAATTTTTTAACTGTTATCATTGCCATATTGTCAACATGTCTAAGTGTAACATTTGCTAACATTTTTATTCAAAACGTGATTTCTCGATAATAATAAAATTGTGGGGGAAAAAAACACGTGGCATAAAATTGTGGCTTCATCACTGTCTCCTCTCCACCAGTAAGCTGGTGTGTGGTGGGCGTTCTGGCGCAATATGGCTGCCGTCATATCATCCAGGTGGATGCTGCACATTGGTGGTGGTTGAGGAGATTCCCCCTTGTAAAGCGCTAGGCCTATATAAATGTAACAAATTATTATTATTAAAACTTTAAATTAGTTTTAATTGAAAAATGCGGGAAAAATCGCCCAGCCCTAGTTACAGCTATCTTTATATTTATCATTCTTGCTGTGAGCAGGCCTTTACATGTCTAATTTTATGTAGTAATTATGAATTATGCAGGTTCGCAAAAGCGACATTTTGAGTTTGAGTTGTTCCACAATCGTGGAATTGCAAGAGAACTGGAGGAACTGCTTTTTGCTAGGACTCATTACTCCATCAGTCAGATCTGAATTTTACAGTGGCTTAGTTTGCGGTGTAAGTAGAAGCTCATTGGTCACTGCCAGACCATTAACTCATCAGTACAAGGCTGAATCCGGATGCTTATTCGTTACTTTTTGACGTTTGACGACCTCTTTAAATAACGTGACTGCCCAGGCATGCATTACTTACTCACTTTAGCCTTACAAATGCATTTTGGTTTAATTTGACTCATCTAGTTGCCTTTGTGCCTATGGTATTCTTGCAAATATTGAGGAATTAGAATATAGCTTTACTGTGTCATTGTCAACTTTTATGCATTTCAAGAACTTTAGTTTTTCTACCAGATTATCCAGCTCTTTGCAGATGATCAGGTGAAATAGCTGAGATGCTGCATCCTCCACCAAGTCTGTGTCAGTAATAGATGAAAAGGCTTTGTCTGTATGGACTGCCTGGAAACAAGGCCTGGGAACTCAGGGGGTGGGCTTAGTGAAGGTTTGGTACTGCATTTGCATATAGGCCTGTCTATTATTCTCAATAGAAAGGGACTTTTCTGCTTTTGAATTTGGGTCAGTTTAATCATACATTAAAGCCTCAGTCAGGATGTGGAAATTTGGCCCATTCCCAAAGTTGAACTGGGTGTAGTTCATGTATTTTATTGTTTGAAAGTGTTTTAGGACATTTGATTAAAGGGGTCATGAACTGAGAATTCAAAATGTACCTTAATCTTTTGACAGTTAAGAGGTATACTATTAAAAAATACCCTATAAGTTTCAAAAATCAAAACTTTCTTGTTATTCCAAAAACTGAATTTTATTGAAACCATGGGCAGAAAACGACAGGATCTCAAAAGTGGAGACTTGTGACGTCACAGGGCAGCGAAAGACAGCCTTGGCTGAAGAATATCAACGCCTAAGTCTTAATCACCGTGTCTTTGGCCCTGCCCACTGGAGCATTAGTGAATGACATGAGAATCGACACAGGATCAATACCATTACCTTCCAAAGGATCCTAATTCTAGGAAAGTGTGTGTTTTTTCCAACAATTTGAAGGTCTTAGCAGTGCATTATGTTCGGTGCATTTCACTGTGGATTATTTGGCAATTCAGTCGTAGTTTCCTCGCAGGCTTTGCAAACAGACTTTTACGATATGGATCTGCCAGCAACACCACAAACATGCAAGTAACCATGTTTATTCCAATGCCTGATCTGTGATCAGTGATTTCTGATGTGCAAGTCAGAAATCTTCAGACAGATAATCTTTTCATTTAATAATCAATCACACAGCACAAGTTTATCTGGACACAAAACTCGTTATGAAATCAATGACGCTGTAACACTGCATAACGAAGCTTTTATTGTACTTTCATTGTTTGCATTGTTATTTGGTGAAATAACCATTCGTGAGAGTGCAGAAATTGCGTTGCAATAAGATCTTTTCATTCATGCGATCAACAGACTGTCATCTGCTCAATGGTCATCACTGCAAACTTTCCTGTGATGGAATAGCTCTAAATATTTTAAAAACTTCTCATGATTCGTTCATCTCGATAGCTGTAATAGTAAAAAACGTAGTAAAAGATATCGAGAGAGAGAGTTCCACATGTAATGCTTGCTATTTTATATGCAAACATGTCAGCCAATCACAGCAGTGGGCGTTTACACTGAAGTCTCATATAGACACGCCCCTTAAACAGAGTTCAAATCAGAGGCTAAAATCAGGGTAGATCTGATCAAATGCCTTTTATTTCTAAATTTATGAAAATTTTTGATGTAAAAATCATACTAACATCATAAGGGCACCCCAGGAAACATGAAATAATAAAATATTCCAGTTCATGACCCCTTTAAGTACTTTGACGTGTATAGTTGAAATGATGACAATTACGTAATATTTATAAATGCAGTACGTGATGTAGGCCTACCTGTTGATTGCATTATTGGCAAAGTGGCAATTTCTGTTACATAGTTTTCCTTAAATGTGACAATCATTTTCCACAATTTTTGTTTGTTGTTACTGCTATTTTATAGCTCCTTAAGGCGAGACACGGCAGGCAAAAACATCGTTTTTTTTTCACTGGTCAATTTTGAGATTTTGGGCTATTTGTCTTCAATAACATGTTTTCTTTCAGACTTGTGGTGAAAAAAAGTCCAAAATACACATTTAGGTATTTATTTTACTACACTTTGTCTATTTGCGTCAGTAGATTTCTCTGAAATTCAACAAAAGTTGGCGTTCTAAATCAACGCGCTGCTCCGCGATCTCTCTCTGCTTCCTTTTAATCACGCACATGTCTGGAAAGCTCTCTCTCTTCTGTACAATGCTGTCGGATCCAAATATGGTCATTTCCTTTTAATCAGTAACCAATCGTGAAAGTAAAATGGGCATTTAACCCTAAAAGCGAAATCTCATTGGCTGATGTCAATTTCTGACAACCTGATTCGTTCAGATGCATCACGTGACGCGCTCTGACACTCAGATGTGTGTTTTTGACTGTTTTTCTGCTCAGTTGAAGGCCATAAATGCTGTGTTTATAAGTTTTGATGTGATTTAGGTCGTTTGTATTGTTGTTGCTAATGATTTGATAAGATATTGTGTCAGTAAATAGTTGTTTCCACTAAAAAAGTATGATTTTTTACATTACAAATCTTTAAATGCCTTTTTCTCAAAATTACTTTTCTCTCATACTCCAAGTCCGAAATCTCCTCTTCAGTAGCACCTATACACACCAAACTTTCCAGTCTTGTACCTAGTTATATTATGAAGACAATTACAGAGGGATTTGTAAATATATTATTCCTAGCCTGATTTATATAACATTTTATTCCAAAAAACATGGCGAAAATACATTTTTTAAGGCTATTGACAGTATATTCTGTTTTACAGGATAACAAAAGTAGATATCCATAAATCCCTCTGTAATTTTTTCCCCATCTAATATGTGAACACAATGAAAAAAGAATTGTAAACCTGGCTTTATCCAATTCTGAGATTTCGTTTTTTAAAATATAGGCAAATTAGCGCATATTTAATTAGATAATGCCTAATTTGCATATTTAAACAATAAATTACAGAAAACTTGTAATACATTTTTTTCTCATCTTAATGTAGGTAATCAACTGGGAAAGTTTCATGGTGATATCTGCTAGTTACAAATATTTCCCTATTCACCTGTAGTGTCTCGCCTTAATTAGTTGCATTTTGCAACTTCTGTGCATAACGTCCTGCATGCTTGGACTACAGACATGAATGATACCTCAAATTTTTTGGCTTGTTGAAGAGAGATGTTTTATTCAACTTATTCTCAACGTAAGAGTGGGCACCGCAGAGAGCCCTTGAAACTTATATCCTGGCTGTTGTAAATAACAACAGCTTTAGTTTAAGTGCTTCTCATTAAAAGTTTGTGTAGATGGTGTATGATGTATCATAAGTGGAATCAAAAGAAAAAATTAACCAGAAAAGATTTCGATGTGATAGAAGGCGGAGCCTCCGTGCATACCTACCTATTATGTAATCACGGACCAAATTATTATTATTTTTTTTAAATGGTGTCACATCAGTTAGGCTAGTTCTTAGATTTCGCTTGAAGTAGCCTATATTGGGACGTTAAGTCAAAATTTACCCATTTTGAGAGACTGAAAACACTGGATCATGAACCGATAAAAGAACACCGTTTCACACTTCACTCTGAAACATACATCACATAGGCTATATTTAATTAAATTACAGCCTTTGTGATTTGTTAATCACACTAAGCCATGTCGCGCTTTCAGTTTCATTTTGATAAATTGTGCAGCCCTAGGTTTGGCCGTGGACTCTTGACTTAGCATCCACCCATAATACTCTAGCAACCGCACGGCAATACCACTCGCAACACCTTAGCAACCACATAGCAACTTTCGCAAAGGCAAACGTTATATTCCATAGAAAACGTGAAACTCTAGTTGTCCTTCTCTCATCCTTGAGGATGTATTGCTCTATTGAGAGTGGCATGGCTGTCACCTGGTGCAGTTAATTGGGTTACGCTAATAAAATTCCTCCCCTTGTGCTGCAGTGCAGTCGCATCCACTGCTCACACACTGAGCAGCAAGCTGGCTCCTTCAAGACCCCTCGCTGGTGTAACGCTCCACAAGAGACAAAGAGTCAATGAGAGCTTTGGATTGAGCTAGCAGTAGTAAATGTGTGCTTTATGTATTTGTAGAGTATATTTATAAGTATTGCATTTGTCCATCGATAAATAATGGATGTTTGTGCTAGGGCGAGTTGGGTTTTTTCATTGAGTTCTGAGCACTGTTGCAGGCTGGCTGCTGGGAAGCCGCTATTGACGTGCTGAATTGGTGCCTACACGCCTATTATGCGCAGAAGCTTTCATTGCACATTCAGTGGCCATGCAGCTTACACAGGGCACTATTTACATTTTGAATGGGAGTACTGTACGGAGGGGTAGAATGGGACTTAGCTGAGAGAACGACCGATTGTTCATGTGGTCAGGTTTTGGATTAAATATTTGAATAATGGTTTGTTAAATTCTGGTACCCAAATTCTTTCTGTTGGAGCGAGTAGTGACATGAAAGGTCAAGGGAGGGCAGGGTTCAATGGACCTCGGGTCGCCAAACTGCTCATGGGAACCCTGGCTGAGGTCACTCAAGGCTGTAACTGGAGAGAAGTAAGAAGGGATTTTAGATGCTTAGGTCATCCTGCTTTTCACACAAGGTCTTCAAGATCCCAACAGCCTTTTTAATAGGCCATTCACAAGAGTGAAGGTTCAGGAGACTTTAGCGCAAACGGTTATTAATGGACTTTAGTGGGTGTTTGGGCTTACTGGTGCGGAACCGATTGTACTACTCTTTGCTGGTGTCAGCTTTTGATCAGTGTAAAAGCAATCCAAAGGGTTTAAGGGTATCATGGTAACATGGATTACACAGAAACGAGACACCCCGGAAAAACCCGTACAAACACCCACGCTGTTGTTTGAGCTACAATGACCTGCTAAATGACTGAAGCCCAGTTATACTGAATGGTAACTAATAACACAAGAGTAGCCGTTAGGGATCCATAAAGCAGTTATTGTCCATAATTTGTAGATTATACGGTAACACTTTATTTCCATAGTCCACTTTAGTCATTCTACTACATTATAATCAGCTTTGCAACTACCAGTCATTAAAGTATTACACTGTCTGCTAACACTTTATTTTGATGGTCAACCAACAAACATTATACTGACTATAAATAACTTTGCAACTACATGTCAATTTATTCTAACCTGAGATTAGAAGTAGAGTTAGTAGAATGTCTAAAGTGGACTATCGAAATAGTGTAACCATTTATAGTATTATTACAAAGCAAAGTTTGAATTATTCAGCCAATTGACAGATAGCCAAATACATTTGGTCAAATACATGGTTGACCTGTATATTAGGCAGAGACTTTTAATCCGATTTTGGCTGTATTTACTAAGGGTCAAAAATCAAACTTGATTGAGGGTAGTGGGACGAAAGTATCTATTTTATAGAGCTGTGCGATTAATCATTAAATGATCTTGATTCAAATACCCACGCAATCTAACATGCAAATCTGTGTTGTAGCCGCTGCTGCTGACCCAGAGAGAGCAGCTGTCATGTAGACTACTATAGGTATGAAACGGCTTCACAAACAGACTTTTTAACTACACAGTATCAGTATTTCTGTTACAAGAATTCAAATCATCACAGAAGTACTTGGATAAAAGTTTAATTCAAATGAATTAAATATAATTTTTAAATAGACTGCAGCAATTATCATTTTGTCAGAACCTCTAGTAAATTACATATTGTTTTGTTTAGTTGTCTATTCAGAATCGGGAGAGAATTGTGATCTCTATTTTATACAAAAAAAAAATGTTGTTCTCATTTTATCCAGAACCGTGCAGCGGTTTTGATATGGCATAAAAGATCATCACATCCCTAGTTTTAGGCTTCTCTGTTTTAAATAAATGTCTTTAAACATCTGCTTAAATGTGAGGGAGCCACTGAGAAATGCAGAGAGATGCAATCATTCTGACTGAGTGACACATTATCACGTTTCACTCAGTGACCGTTCATAAGAACTTCTGCTAATAATTGGATCTCTGCTCTCAGCATAGTTCCATAAAATTTTAATTGAATTTTAATTTGTTTTTACCATCTTTCTCTTTTGTAACCTTTTCAGTGTCAGTCTAGAGCCCAGCAAACACTTGCTCTTTAGCCTGAGTTTTGTAGTAAATGCAGCTCGACTCTGAAACGTTTACTTTCACTTGATCGCCATTCTCCTATGATTACCAATTTACCAATCTCAGCTGTGCTTAAGAGTCTTGAAGGCCCATTCACATACTCAATAACCATTTACCTGAACTTTATTTAACCTTATGACCTAAAGTGAAGACTCTTTCAAAGACCGATTTGGACCGAAGGATTTGCTGCCTCTTTTCCATTCTCTTCCTTTAACTTTCCCCACATGACAAATGACAGGCCTTGACGCATCTGTGCTCTCCTGTTTCACGGGATAACCGTAATTCAAAGAGAATCATTTATCAACCTGATTTGAATACAGGACGCAGGCCTTTAAAGCATTTGTCTGATTTCTGCTCATTTTCTCAGAGCTCTTTGATAAGGTGTTGCACCTGTTTGAGCACTTGTTCGCACTAACATCACCCTGTGAGGTGGATTAATGGATCAGGCCTCAAAGCAGACAGAACCTGCTGTCTGAAAACTGCATGGACCGCGTTGGAAACCCACAGGAGCATTGCCATGTACATGTACCCAACAATTATTGCGATTAATCTGCTTTGCAAATGATTGCATTCCCAGAGGTTTAGTCATGTACAGTTGACACCATGTTCCCGATCTGTGAATTGATTGCATTTAATTTTTGCATAAATATTAGATTAGTTTTTGATGCAATAGTTCACCAAGGCATTATAATCATCATTTTAATGTCTTTCCCTTTACCTCATAATATTTATTTTTAGCTTTCATTTTTAGTCATTTTTAGCATTTATCAACGTATTTTCAGTTAGTTGCCAATGCAATATTTCATTAATATAAAATCAAGGCTTTTAAGTTTCAGGCTTTCATTTAATATTTGTTTTATTTCAGCTTTATTTAAATGAATGTAAATTCAATATTGATTTGATCGATATTGGTCAGTATTGTATATTTAATTGTGCATGTCATTTCCTCTGTTTTTACATTTTAGATTACGTTTGTCATCCTCTGTTACTCTTCAAAAACACTAATTTAATAAAACCGTAATCTTAAGCAAATCTGATCTTTCATACTGTACATAATGTTGTGCTGTCTAAAATTATGCGTAACAACCAAAATCAATAGTTTTAAATTTTATTGTTTTGTTTTTAATTTATTTAGACACAATAAAAAAATAAATAAAAATGCTTTGGTAATCGACTGGCATATAATTTTGTGCTTTTTTTCTTCTGTGGAACACGTCACACACACACAAACAACTTTTGAAGAATGTTCTGTTACACTATTTCGATGGTCCACTTTAGACATTCTACTAGCTATTAAAGGTAAGAATTGGCAAAAATGTGACGATTTGATAGTATTGCGATATTTGGGCCACGATTCAATAATATTATTGTGATACTTAACATTGCGATACAGCAAGTATTGCGATTCGATTATGCTATATATTGCGATTCATGCCCCCCATATTATTCAAAGGCATTACAAAAAATTAGGAAAATATGACTGATCAACTCACTTCAAATGTCACTTTTAATTCTGTGAACATCATCTTCTACACATTAACTGAAGTGCAAAAACTTGTCCTTGGTGAGCGAAACTCTCAAGCGCTCCGTGTTCAGCGAGTGGAAATATCTAAACTTATAGGCCTACTTGGCATCTAACACACACTGACGAGTAAAATCTAAGAATTTATTAGCCAATGGCTAATGATATACATTATTTAGTCGCCCAGAGTGAGATTTACTCGCATTGTAGAGGGTTGCATTTTCAGTTGAATTTGCTGTTGAATGCACGACAACAAAGCACCGCAACAAGCGCCACTTTGTGGATGTAATGCGCAAATGTAAATTATTAGACTAAATTTCGAGAAAACCGAAAGTAAAACAGATAATTTTATAATTAAATATTGCGATAATTTGCGCTACTGTATCGATATAATTGCATGTGCAAAATATCGCGATACTGAACAGAATAGATTTTTTCCCCCACCACTACTAGCTACAAGTAACTTTTCAACTACAGTCATGGCCAGAATTATTGGTTCTCTTGGCAAATATGAGCTAAGAAGCCTATGAAAATAAATCTGTATTAATCCTTTTGATCTTTTATTAAAAAATTCACCAAAATCAAACCATCCATTGAAGTAAAACAATAAAAAATTTGTAAAGTGAACAATCGAAATAGTTACTGAGTGTGCATGCAGCTCTTTTCCATAAAACAGAAATGATGAATGACCAGGTGCACCATAAAAGAATGACAGGAAATCTGAACTATACGCTGTTTGATATGAGAGCAGGCAATGACATTAATGACAAAAAAGTTTTGCTCTATGTACAGATTCATGTGATTCTTTTCGTAGGTTCCACTGCCAAAATCAACAGCATTCAGGTTTGAAAAGACATGAGAAAATTATGAAAATTTAAATTTTTGGCTGAACTATTCCTGTAAACATCTGCCAAATGATTTCTAACGTAAGGATGCAGATGAAAAGAGAAGGGTTAATGTGACCTTTTATGCATTTGATGGGTCGAGTCAGTTTGTCTGCGTTTACTCAGGCGCTAAATGCTATTGGAAGGAACCATTTCCCCCCTTTTGCCAAACACACCAGCAGCTAAATTCAATTTGAGTTGAATGAATGAAATCCAATTGTGTCAGTCTGTCTGGCCTCGTAGGACTGGCGGCACAGCACATGCCCGCTGTGACGTCTGCATTCATCCTGGTGTCTGAGAAACCTCGCCAGTGCTCGAGATCTGTCTGATAACCAGTTAAACCATGACTCTAGTCTCTCTGAGCAGCCTGAAGCGAGAAATAGAAGTGATGTCTCTCATTTATTCTCCATTGCTCATCTCCTCTGGCACCCTGTTCTGTCCTACTGGAAAAGCCTGAAATGGGGTGCGGAAATGGGTTAGTTGTGGGTGGGGTGTTGTGTGTGTGTGTGTGTGTGGTGCGATTCAGAAAGCCTCCACAAATGATGACTGCATAATGGCGCTAAAGCAAGGAGAAAGAGCGAGATCGTGAATGATTTATTAGCCTGGCTTCACTGAGCCATTCCTGGAGGAGAGAAGGAACGGATGGAAAGATGCAGGAGAGTGGGGCAGCGTGAATGACTGCACGGTTAGGGCGTTGAAGCTGTGTAGTGGGGGGTACGGTGCTGGAGAATCTCAGTTTGTAGTTTCCACCCCTGATACAGAAGCACCAGTCTTCTTTTTATCCTCATTCATCCTCATTGCCATAATTATGTCATGCATTTATTTTGTACAGCATCTTGTTGAGGAGTGGTGTGCTATTACTTTCCTAAGCACTTCATGAACTAACAGTTTTCATCTAGTAGTAGTAGGGTTGCACGGCATTAGGAAAAAATATATTACGATATTTTGTTTTTCTGCAATGAATGATTAGGGTGATTATTTTGCTGCCAATTCCATCTGCATAGGGAAAAAACCCTCTACAAGAATCAACTCGAACCATAAAATTAACTGATTTAAGAACTTGAGTTTTCTTCGGCCACATTCACACTAGGTTTGGTCAATTCCATATGACTATAAAATAATTATAATTATTATTAGGGTTGTTATGCTAAAGCCGGGTTCACACTGTATGATTTTGGCCATGATTTGGCTGTCTGCTACACATTCTGAGAGTCCTAAAAGACTGCTCTGATCCTGGGCCAAAATCTGAAGCCTTTGATTGCTAGTAGTTTGACATGTTCGTTGACAGCCGTTTAATGACCATTGTGATCAAATTTGACCTCAGATAAAATTCTGGCAGTGTTTTGAGCACAGTCCTGCATTGTGACTTGTCCTACGACTACCATTAAATCAAAAACCAATAGGAGTGCAGAATCTGATGACACAATTAGTGAGACAACAATAAACCACCACTTGCTCCACACACATAGATGTCTTAATTTTTTATTTTTTATTTATTTATTTAGAAATGCAATAATTGCAATTTTCTTGTCCAATTCAGATTTTTCGCCGATTCATACTTATTTTTTGTAAGTGTGACTTGCCGATACAGATTTGTATCATGACTGATCAGTGGTGCACGCTTTTGGTGTGAGCGCAAAACCTGCTGGAATTAGCGAATGAGGCGAGTGAGTGAAAGGAGGCGGGTCTGTGACACTTCGCCGTTGGACAGAAGATAGCCGGAACGTGCATCTGACGCTATTGCCTGTGCTGCTGACAGCAAAATGGACCGCCTCGGAATTGGAAAGATGTGAGACTGACTGACCGGCCGGTCACCGGTCTGGGGACAATCATACGGAAAATCGGCCAATTCTGGTCCCTGGCCGGTCAGTTCATCTCATTTTCGTTTCAAGAAAAGCCATGATCAAAATTAGCTTCTGAGATTGTTTTTGTTTGCTAGCCACCATTTCTATTCCGCATGTAAATGCAGCTCACAGTAACTGAACACATCACGGATGATGATGTGGAACTCCGGACACATTACTGCAATATGGCACACATTTATTTACATAGAACACACTATTTTAACTCGCAAAGTAATTAATATTCAAAAGTAGTAAATACTCAGAGTACAACATGCGAAAACAATTTTTGATATTTAGTATGTTGTCTTGACTAATAAATCCATTT
The DNA here is from genome assembly GCF_949152265.1 of Phoxinus phoxinus. NCBI lineage: Eukaryota > Metazoa > Chordata > Actinopteri > Cypriniformes > Leuciscidae > Phoxinus > Phoxinus phoxinus. The sequence continues at coordinate 9,893,380 of NC_136894.1, forward strand.
TTGACCCGCGTCAGCTTTCTGTTATACCGTCACTCCTCCTCTCCAGTCCTCGTACTCAATGACCCTTCCCCCTGTATGAATTGTGGGGAGCAGCTGTCTCGTGCGTGGCCTGAGGTGCTGTGTGGTTCAGCCACGGCCGGCTGTAATAGCTCAACACTAAAGCCATTGTCTGGGGACTCGTCTGAGTGTTTGCGGTGTGGGTCACTGGATTCAATACACACTTTTTGCTCATTCACCCCCTTTTCTTTTGCTATCTGTCTCCCTCTAATTTTTGAATTCTCTCATTCTCACACAAAGAAAAATTGTCCCTAGCCCATTAGGGCTGTGGTCGGCAAACACACAACCTTGTGACCACTTTATCGGCCGTCTCTTCCTCACTTTTTGTTTGTGATGAACGCTTGGATTCTGACACCATGTTGCAACTGTTCCTACCACATAAATGCTGGTATTGTCTGGTAATTTTGGTAATTTTTTTTTTACAATGTGTAAATGTGGATGTGAAATATGGAGTCCACATTTGCTCTGTTCCTGTTTTCACTCCTCTCTTTCACTCCCTCCTCTATGGACCAGTTGTCCTCATTAATAATGAGTTTCAATTAGACACTCTGGCTCTCTAGAACATGTACACACACACACACGCACGCATGCAGGCAGGCAGCTGGATGGGATTAGATGCCTGCCATTCAAGTCATGGAAGGGCATGTGACCCAACAGCAGGACTTCACCACCACGACATCAACAAGGCAAACCGAGGCAATCGCAACAGCATTGTAAATAAGAATCATCAATAATCTTAATCAATCAAATCAAACATGTCTCAGCAGAAAAAAGTGAGATGAAGGTTAGAAAACTAGTTGGCTAAAATGTGATTCAAACTAAAATTAGGCTGAGAGGAAGTATACATTTTTCGCCGTGTTTTACAGTGAAATTTTTCAACAGATTTCCAGTAGACAAAAATCTCTCAATTTTCTCTTTGTTTGCAAAAAACTGTAAATTCTGTCAAATACGTTCCTTGTATAACAGTAATGTTGTAATGAACATTTAAAATGTCTGTCTGCAAGTTTTCTGTGGACAAAATATTCCACAATCTTTACAATTGACAAAAAGGTACACAATAGCACAACACGTTGAACAAACTGTGCTTCCATTTGATTCAAACAAAAATGAGTTTTTGTACTGTTGTGTGAAACATCTTTCCAAAACATTCATAATGGACAAAAATCTCACTAGTCCTAAAAGTAGGGGTGCACGATATATCGAATCAATATCGTTATCGCGATATCATGTTGCCCGATATTATATCGAAAGTCTCACGATAATTCGCAATATTTTGTTTATCATGCGTCCGACATGCACCTCTCGAAAAATACACTTTGTTTCTCTCAATATGACTCTAGTCGCTACTCGCTCCAAAGCTAATCGCCGTCACTCTCTCACTTCTCCCTCGCTCTGCCACACAGTCCCCACACACACACTTGCCGGCTCGACGCACACACCAGCGCACAAGTATAAACATCAGGCCACCTGTCCGCTTCATGTGTTTTCTCAGATCGGATAGCTATCTGATTTATCAAAACGATTCCATGTACACCTGGTCACATAAATGTGTTTTTGCAAAACGGATATAAATCCAATCTTCAATTCCCGCGCGATATATGCAGATTTAATGGAGTTCACGTCACCGAAAGCAACAGTTATGAGCTGCATTTTATTGATCGTCAGCTAAAATTTCGAAATCAAAGACCGCAATAAGAGAGAGCGGCAACAGCACTGGTAAGATAATTTAATTTATTTACTTTTAATGAAGATGATTCTGTGTTGAGTGTCTGCGACTTACTTTCACTTTGATTCGCGATAGTTTGCACGTTGGCTTGATGAATCGATGCTCAGCTGCGGTGATGTGCGCTGCAGTAGCGTCGTCATATCTGGCTATAACATGACATATAACCTATAACACGCTCTCTCACATTAAAATTTTTGCATTTTTGTTTGGAGTATAATTTACATGTGGTTTCAACAACCAGATGCACTTGTCCAGATTCGTCTGGAATGCGGCCCAGACCTCCAGAAGTGGTTTGAGCGATCGGAATTGAAATATCGAAATTAATATCGATATTGCAATATTCATTATCGATATCGCAATATCACATTTTGTCAATACCGTGCACCCCTACCTAAAAGTTAGCTTTTTTTGTGAGAAAGTTGTGGTCAATTCGCAACAAACAGTTTGCAGTGAAGCACGGAACCTAATGTTTATTAAACGTTTGCCAGGAACACATTTTTTATTTTATATAACAGTCTTCAATAAGACATTTTAAAATGTCTTCGCAAATTTTCAGTGACAAAACATTCCCGTTTTCATCTGTATAATGATTGACAACAAGGTGCACAACACTGACGATTACTTCCGTTCTTCAAAGGAATGTTTGCATTTGCGTCAGATTAAATATGCTGACTATTTTAACTAGCCTACTAGGGCGAAAAAATTAATTACTGGAGAAGGGACGACTGGTCAGAAGGCTGGAGCACAGGGTGGGCTCAATATCGGTTAGAGGCTGGTACTGAGCCAAACGGAAGGGGGTGACAAACGGGTGCAGGGAACAAAACACGCTAATGCCGGCAACACTTAAGAAACGCGGCCCCAAATGAGAGCCACATGACTAGGCTCGGCATTCACTGGGCCTTCTGTCCTTCTTTGCCACACACATACCTCCCCCCCCATCTTTTTCTTGTTCTGTTATGTCTTTGTCATTTTAATCTTATCCTGAACTTGGGCAGTTCATACATGCTATGGACTCTAAACAGCCTCTCGGAATAATGGACGAAAATATACACCGTTTGTTTATTTTTTTATATATGGTAGTTTATATATAGATTTCTTTTTTGGTTGTTGGTTATGAAATTTTAGTGGTCAAACTCAATGTTTTGTCTTGAGATCTAACCCTGATGTTGGATATAAAAATCATTTTATAAATATTTTGCTGCAAATCAAGGTTGTGCCAATTTTTATTTAACATTTGCCAGGAATTTTGAGAATTGTTGTTATTTGTGCAATGTAATAGTAGCACATTTTCAGCACATCAGGTGCTGTTTACACCGTTGTAGAACATTTTGTTAGTCCATGTCACCTGACCTGATATGCCCTCGCTAGTGAGCTGTGTGGACTTCCCAGCATGCTGATATCTTAGTTCATGCGCTCTCATGTATTGATCCCTCTTAATGCAACTATCAGTTGAGTTCATGGAGATGAGGATCTACAGTCTCAATGTTCTTTGTCAGTGCTGTAGTGTTTCTAGTGGTCCTAAAATGCTGCTATCGTAGTAGCTCACAAGGTTTTGGAAGGGAGCATGTGACTGTCCATCCAGCCCATTTATGGAAACTAACAAGGCACGTTAACAAATGATCGCTTATGAACGTTCACATATCAACATGTATTTAGCATCTTGACTTGATGAACTTCAGTTTTAACAAATTGTTTTTGGCAATAGTGTTAGAGTGACCAGCGTTGTGTTCTGTATTCAAAATCTACATTTATGAAAGTTTATGTAGCTGTTGGTAAACTCCCCAACTCAGTGATTTGGTTTTATTTCAAGATAAAAAATAAAGCAGATGTTATTGATTCCAAGTTTTCTTAGTTAGTGGCCTGTAAAGTCGAAATATTGCATTCAAGAGGGCTGGCTCTGAAAAGCAGGCGTTTTTACTTGCTCAGTAAAAAACAGAATGGAAGTAACATGCCAAGTTCTGCGGCGATAAAGACCTTCTGCAAGTTTTAATCGCACTCCTTTATTAGCGTTTACCATTCCTCCTCTGGAGAGAATGGGCTGAATTCATGTCTCTCCATATTTGCTGTTGTCCCCCTTCACCTCACCAAGATTTTGCTGGCAGGGATGTCCTGTGGAGAACACAGGGGAAACGATCTTAATAATTCAGTAGCATTTCTTTCTAACTTGCCGAAATGGGCACGCAAGGGCAGAGGAGTTACGGTAAGCTGGACTGAATTTAGCCATGGCTGTGCACGCATGCCTTGACGTTGAAATCCTGCTGTGGCTCCTGAAATGTTTCTTGAGTGACCACACAGCAACACTTTATGGTGACCACTTGTGGACTGATGCCACATAACTAGGGTAGGGAATCGAGAACTGGTTCTTATTTATTCGGATACTGTCTGGAACTCAGTGTGCACCGTGGGGCACCGGGTTCATTGCCCTAAGGACGGCCCTGCGCACATTTCTTTCTACTTCTGCATGATAGTCAAATAAACAAAAACAAATCTAAGGTACTAAACCAAAGTACTAAATCATTAAGGCACTGGGTCGAGAACCAAAATTGCTAAATCAGTCCCATGTTAAAAAAACAAAACATCTACAGTCCCTTTTGTCATGAAGAATCATGACTAGGTATGTAGGACAGAGTAAGGAAGTGCCCGTGACCTGTTTTTACCTGTCACACTGGACCCAGTTTTTGAAATGGGCCTGTTTAAGTATTCATGTAGTGATCATGTCATGATAAACCAAGCGAAAACAGTAATGTGGTCTATGAAGCATGTGACATTTGCTTCTTCTTCAAGATTTCTATCTTATATGACCTGGATTAACCTTCTTGATGCTTCATTGATCTGGTTGGTTTCTCACTGCAGGTTTACAAAGGACTGGACATCATCACCAATAAGGTTACAGAGGAGGAGCAAGCCCAGTGTCGCCATCACATGATCAGCTTTGTGGATCCATTGGTTAGTGGATACACAGTGGTGGACTTCAGGAACAAGGCCTTGTCTCTCATATCCTTTCTGATATGCTCAACCAACCCTCCATAATAAAATTCCAGACTCCTCCAGATTGAATGCAATTATTTAAGGCCTTTGTAAATGCCCATGTGACTCTTATTAACTGTTGTTTTTTTAAATAAATCAGGCATGAGATTCACAAAGCGCTCTTTAACTCGCTTGTGAAGTAAAGACTGTTAACATCAAGGATGACTATACTGCCCTACAAAGCAAAAAGGCAGTAACTACGCAGAGTGCAGAACTGAGAAAAATGACTTTAAAGTTATCCTGTGTCATCCAGCCTAAGTAGTTGTAGGTAGATTATTACCATTTTTCTCCAAAACGACACACATTTGAGATAAGATGTTTTGTCACATAACAAAGGATGCCCTGAATGTCATGAAAATGATAATAACTCATTTTTGACCAAAAATGCAGTTACTGCTTTTTTGCTTTGTAGGGCAGTATAACTATAAAGTTATAACAATTGGTCTAGTTCTATGAGAATAGTGAAGTTTACTACACAGCTATAATGATTATGATACAGCGGAATAATATTGGAATCACTTTCAGAATATTTAAAAAAAATTTTCCAACTGAGGAACGACAAAAATTGACAGCCAATCGGAGTTCACCCGATATTAAAGAGCTTGTGCATGTTGGTGTGGACTCAATATATCATTATATAAATTTGTTTTGTGAACGGGTTTTCTGTGATTTTAAAATATACACAGTGAAGCATTGAGTGGTTACTGTGTTTACAATTCTTACTGCGGTTACAAAACTTCCTTACTGAACGGCGAGTCATTTTTTAATTTCTACATAGTCTGTAACCCTGATTGGGCAACTAGTTGGCCATTTTGCCCGATCCATACACCCTATAATTGATGGTTGCTGAGATTCATTTGGTTGACAAGTTTAGTTGGCAGGCCCTTCTAAATATAAATGCTTATTTTGTCTCTGCAGATGAAATTAATGGGCCATTACTCGGCCTTTTAAGATATCATCTGCAAACTTCTTAATGATCATTCTGAGTAATTGTTCTTTTAAAATGTCATCGCCTCCCTGACATCAGTGACACAGCTTTTGTAAGACTGCTCCTTGTTTGAATGCAAATCCCCATATTTTAATTTCACATCTTTTGTGGAATGTGGCATTTCCCAGCGTGCCACACAAATGGCTCTGGCATTTTATGAGTGGGTGCTGGGTTGTACTCCCTCGGCATGGTCTTTTAGTAAATGCAAGGGCATAACTGGAAATGCGTGTACCAGAGACGGAGAGAGACGCATCGCTGTCCTCGTTTTCCCCGCCCTCCTCCTGCAGATGTTTGCTGAGAGATGAGGAGGATATTAATAGCTGAGGGAGATGCTGTGAGGAGGTGGGGCGGCTCTCGCAGTGTCTGGAGGAACGCTGTCGCAGACACCTCAGACGCTCATGCACAAGAAATGAGGAGTGGCAGGTGGAGAGCTTCTCAGTCTCGCCTTGCTGAAGAGCAGTGATAACCACTATACAACACGCTAAAATAGGGCTGCGGACCAAATACAAAAAGTAATCATTAAGATTATTTCTGCACGATATTACGAAATACAATATGGCATAGTCTGGTTTGTCAAATTGCTGAGGCTGTGATTTAATGAAATAAATGCACTACCGGTCTCAGTGACGAATTTACACACCTGATATCATGAGCTGTTTGCATGTAAATGGACACACAGGGACGAGCTTCACACTGAAATAAGCACAGCATATTTTTATTTGTCGGTATCCTGTCAAAATAGATTGTTACTGTTTGAAAATGAACAATTTAAGATGTAAATATTAATATTGTAACTTGTTTATAATATTTATATAAATATTTATATAAAAACAAAATATTGATATAAAAATATTTTATTACTTGATTATTTTACACTACAATAATGTTATTATATTGTTTATTAATATTGTTTATTGTTTTTAAAAGAAGTCTCTTATGCTCACCTAGGCTGCATTTATTTGATTTAAAATACAGCAACAAAAATATTTGAAATGTATATATAATTTATTTGAAATTAATTATTTTGTAACTTTATACATGTCTTTACTGTAACTTGATCAATTTAATGCATCCTTCCTTGCTGAATAAAGTATTGACCCCCCCACCCAAAAAAACCCAACTAATTTTTACTGACCCCAAACTTTTGACCGGTAGTGTATAATGTTACAAAAGGCTTTCTATTTCAGATAATGCTGTTCTTTTGAACTTTCATCAAATCTTTTTTTTTTTTGTACAAAAAAAATGTGTAGGATTTACGTTGTAAGAAATCACTAGTCATTTTTTACAATTAATTATAAAGGAATGGCAAGTAAAATTAATTTTAACATGAAATTTTGAAGTAAATAAACGGATATAGCATTACATTCTAAATCGTACTCCAATAGTCTTTTCATTCAAAACTTAGATAATTCATCATTATATATTCATAGAATAATTCAGCCCTAAAAATATTTTGCCATTTAAAAAAGTGTCTTGGGAAAAAAATATAATATATTTTTTTCATTTTCTATGCAGAGATACTCTCCAACAAAATCACCCCACTCACTCTTGAATGGCTTATTCTTTCCAAATACAGCTATTCAAGTTATCTGGTGAAAAATCTGTTTTTTTTTTCTTTTTTAATATCACTTTTACAGAAAAACACATCACAATATCATTTTTTTCCAATATCGTGCAGCCTCAATTAGGAGTTGTTTTTGTCATAATCTTCAGTTATAACCATCCAGAGATGCTTGACTATTCTTTCTCTTTCTCGCAATCTCGTCCCCACCCCTTTCCTTGTGTCTTTCTCTCACTTCCTTCTCTTCTCTCCTCCTCTTTTGTTTTCTCTCCCTCCCTCCCCAGGGATGCAGAGTGATGCAGATGGGGTGGACAGCGTTTGGCCAGACTGCTTTGATTTTAATGCATGTGACCTGGAAGTGTGTCTGTGTCCGTGTTTGTCCATTTCGTGTGAGGGAGAGTGCTGATGCGCCTTCTCGTATTAAAGCGGTTAATGAATTGCTCCATGGAGCTTCTGACGACATTTATTAAAATCTTCAGCAGAATCCCAGCAGTCATGTTGAACTGACTGCCCTCTCACAGCACCAGGCCTGGACATTACATGAATTATTGTTAGAGCATCTATAGATCTGAGAATATGAAATTGCTTTTCACCCGCCGAGTTCTATAGCAGTGGTGTACTCTACAATCTAACCCAATGTGGTTGCACATGTATGATCATTGTGCATAATTTATGTATTGCTTGTAACTGTGGCATCAAAGGATGTTTATTTGAAAAATGATGTTTGACTTCCTTAATGTGGTACATAGAGGACATGCATCATCGGAAAAAGCTGCCCATCATTGTTGGAGGCACAAACTACTACATTGAATCAATTTTATGGAATGTGCTTATCGACACGGGGGTAAATGTGAGTTTTAATGCTTTCTGATTATAAAGAATTGTTCTGAACCTAGTCATCTGCCTGCGTGGGCAGCATTTTAAAGTCGCAATGTAACAAAAGTAGACATGGCTCTTTTCTTCAGTATCGTGACGTACATTCTAATGAAACAGATTATCGAAAAAGAAAAAATGTGGGATGGGGACTTGGTTCTATGCACCAGTTGTTGAATGGATGATATCTAAATTATGCTGCTGTCTAAGATGCCTCGTGTTTTGCGAAGAGAGAAGAAAATCAGAATGCATTAAAGTATTGATTTAAAAAGTCAAGCATAATAAAAATTGATTATTTTAGAGTGCCGTTTATTGGAGGATCATACTGTTAGCAACATGCTAACATCAAAATATGGACCCTTTTCACAGTCAGATTCATTTCCACAAAATTGACGTCATAATGAAGTTTTTAATGTGCATTTATAATACTATACTTTGTGTAATATTACCTTGGCTTTACATTTCAGAAAACTCTTGAGTGTTTCTAATACAACGGCTTAGGGAGTGATGGCAAATATTTCTCTCTTCTGACCATCATAATCAATCTTTTGATATTTGTCCTCTTTGGGAAAATCATACAATTGTGGATTTTGTCTTTTGCTATTTGAGCAGTAGAAGTTTACTTAAGGAGTTGACTGTGTAAGTTTACCCAACTATCACGTCATGCACATCTATTGTAGACAGATTGACTGATTATAATGAGTTTGATTCCCTTTTGTCTCATCGTGTCACTCCGCTAGTGTCTTAGACACTGTGTTAAAAGGCGGTATGCAACGAGGCAGCTCACTAAATTTGAAACGGAGCTAGTAAGTCATAGTAATATTAAAAGGCTTTCTGTGCATCTATTGGCAGAGATGATCTAAACGAGTCCTCCTCTGTCTGACCTACAGCAGGGGAGTGACACAGAATCCGAAAATGGTGGGACTCCTGAATCAAAAGGGGAGCTTGAGAAACTGGGTGGTCCTGAACTTCACAGACGTTTGAAGGAGGTGGACCCTGACATGGCCGCCATATTGCACCCTCATGACGCACGCAAGATTGCAAGGTAATTATTTCAGTGATCGCACAAAACGGAGACAACTTCATTTACCTCATCCACAGACCAACATGGTATTATCAGGAAGTATTTGCAAGAATTCTATGACTCTGAATGTCTACTTTCAAACAGTTGGCTAACTTTGTACAGTGTGTAAGTAATGCTGCATTAAATTCAGGGTTTAAGTTCATTCAAATGGACAACTTGGGTCTTGGACCAGCTGGTCTGGCTCTTTGGAATAAGTTTGGCTTTGGATCTGAAGGGTCTTTGTATTAGGGGGTCTGGTAATGGTCTGGGTCATGAAACATCTAGTCTTGACTCCAGCACTTTGTGTGCAAATAAACCTATTTTCTTAATGAGTACCCATTCTGAGGTGTTGAAGTTCCTGGTGCTGGAACCTACATCCTTCTCAGATACCAGCCCAGATCTTAGTCCACGTCACTTTATTTACTGCACCCTTCTCATTTTTTCCTCTTTCAATTATGTCAGTCTTTTCTTAGCCTTGTTGTTTTTTCCCCCTCATACATTTCTCTTAAAAGGAGCAGAATTAAAGTGAACTTGGGTAGAAACCTTAGCATACGATCTTGTGGTAAATTTTGCCATTTGTTGGGCTGCATCTATTTTTCCACCTGTGTGGGAGAACTGATGGCTGTGGCTTCCAGGCGTGTTACACACGTTTTCACATGCTTCAATTGGTGTTTGATTGGTGTCAAGGGGCCGATTAGCACCTCTTAGAACTATGTGCTTGTTTAATTGATGCCAGCCTGTTTGCCACTGCGTCTACAGTATTGCTGCGGTAGAAGAGCTTCTCTCCCACAGTTAAGAGTGCTCCTCCTCACTGATATCAGCTGCTTCTGAGGAAATGACTTGCTTGAAGTCCCATGAACCCTCTCTTCAGCGTGACCAAACTTAAACTTCATTATTTGTGTTTTTTGTAGTTCGTTCTTGTTTGGTATATGGCGTGCTCTTTCCAAGTAATACGTTCAGTTGAGAGCTTATTTGACACTTGGAAATCTGCATTATTGCATTAAAAATGCATTATTTTATCTGAAGTAGGGATGGCCCGATACCACTTTTTCCAGGCCGAGTCCGATACCGATACTTTCAGTTTTGGTACTCGCCGATACCGATACCGTAACCGATACCTGTATTTTTATTTTAAATTAATTTAATTCATGCATTTGTCATTTTTAAATGTATTGGTAGAGAAACCAAAAGAATGTCAAATCATATTTGTTCATCAAATATATTTAATGCACTGCATATTCATTACTGTATAAATTAAATATAGATGGATCTTTTTGTGAAGTTACAAAAAAAGGTAGCCTATTTAGTCAAGAGTTAATCCTTTGTCTGGTTAACATTAAAACACAGCAGCAGATTAATTCAACTGCTGCCCCTTTAAGACCGAACGCACTTGAAACCCATTTGAATTATACTGTCTACGTTCACTTGACATATAATATACTTTGTTTACTAGGATACTCGCCAAGACGGGCGTTTTTACATAGTTTTGTGTGAATTCATCCGTACAAGCGCAATAGTGAAATAATTCCACTCCGTGTTCGCGCGCTGTCTGAGGCGATGGTTTTCGGGGCACACACTTTGGATGTTTGAAGTTCATGTAACTTCTTGACTTGCAAATGTCCTGTAATAATGTCGTTAAACATAAATAAGGTAACAGTTCATGTTTTACTTGCATATACGATTTAGTTTTAATCCAAATATACGTGCCGAGTGAACGATCAGCAATCCAGAGCATTCAACAGAAGTTCTCTCTCTCTCTCTCTCTCTCTCTCTCTCTCTCTCTCTCTCTCTCTCTCTCTCTCTCTCTCTCTCTCTCTCTCTCTCTCTCTCTCTCTCTCTCTCTCTCTCTCTCTCTCTCTCTCTCTCTCTCTCTCTCTCTCTCTCTCTCTCTCTCTCTCTCTCTCTCTCTCTCTCTCTCTCTCTCTCTCTCTCTCTCTCTCTCTCTCTCTCTCTCTCTCTCTCTCTCTCTCTTTTTTTTCTCTGGTCAGTTAATGTTAATAATAAGCTACATGCCTCGTTTTACTCTCTTTGCCATTGATATCCGACTGAACTACAAACTTTCCACTGACGTCTGATGCGCTCGACCAGCTCGCGCTTCGGTGCCGCGGCGTGCTCAATCCACTGCGCGTTTCTCTCTTATCAGCTCGCGCACCACAGCTATATAGGCGTTACTATATTTTGTTTAATATTTCACTAATATGATACATTTACTTCATAGACAGCCTTCTTTTTTTATCCCCATTATACTTTCTGTTGTCAGTGCTTCTTTGTCTGGACACAAACACTGTACACACGCTGCCTGGTATCGGTTGTTGGTATCGGGACGTTTTTACGAGAACGAGTACATGAGCTCAGTATCGGGCCGATACCCGATACTGGTATCGGTATCGGGCCATCCCTAATCTGAAGTCATATAGTATTTTGACTAAGTATAATATGTTCAATTTATTGGTTGATTGACAGGAGTCTGCAGGTGTATATGGACACTGGAGTTCCGCACAGTCGGCTTTTGGAGGAGCAGCGAGGGCAGGATGGAGGAGATTGTCTTGGGGGTCCATTGCGGTTCCAGAACCCTTGCATCTTCTGGCTGCACTACAAAATGAATGGTAGCCACCAGTCATTGTAGATTGTGACTGTAACATGTCTTCAGTATCTTTATTTAATTCGCTCATTCATCCTCTCCTGTAGCTCTGGATGAGAGGTTGGACAAGCGTGTGGATCAGATGTTATCGCTTGGGCTGATTGATGAGCTCAGAGATTTTCACCTGCGCTTCAATGAGAAGATGATCAAAGAGAGCAGGTAAATCTTAATGTTGTGAAAGAACATTTTTAAATAAATTCAAACGATAATTCATAAAAAATAACTGATCTTCTACTTCTAATTTGCTGACAACACAAAAGCATAAGCTAACTTGCACTTCACAGAACAAAACGAACAAATTCACCTTTACACATTAAAACGGTTTGTTGTCAGCTGCATAGATTTATTAGTTTCTATAATTATTTTATTTTCCTAGTTGTTGAATAATATCAGCCACCTATCTATTGTGCGTTTCTGATTTTTTTTTAAATCCTCTATTTGGTATATGGAACTAGGTCAGATTTGTTTTGTATTCGTAATCCTTGTATTACCTCTGAATGAACCATGTGTAATTTATCTCTCAAGTTGCTTGACACAATAGCTACACAGCTTTTTTTCTTCTTCAACTGTCAGTAAAATACAAGAAAGCTAAGTTTCACAGGCTGAACCTGTTCTGCACATTTGACCTTTTAAGTTAACAAGTTGAAGCAAGTTTATCACCCGCTGTTCCTGTCTACAGTGAGTTTTTCTCTTAAGTAATGGTGGGAATCCAGGGTTTTGACAAGCAAAGTGTTTCCAATAACTGACGTTCCTTAAAACACACTTGAATCATTCGACTGGCTCAGAGTATGTAGAGTTACAAGAGGTTGCATTTACACTTGTGTATCTTTTTGAATTCACAGGAAATTAATTGGTCCATACTGCTGCGTAACATTTGATGTGTCTGTGACCTTGGCATAAGAGTGTTATTGATGGCTTATTATCTGTTAAAAAAAAAAAAAATATATATATATATATATATATATATATATATATAAACTATAGGGCTGTAATCTCCCAGTCGATTAGTCGATTGTTGGTCGATACGTTCTGGCTCGACCAAAATTCTGATTGGTCGATTTTTTTGGCGCGTTCATTTCATCAGTTTTGCCGCGTTCGTTTCATCAGGTGGAAAGCACTAATTGCTAATGGGGGTGTTTTCAGAGCACCCCTGTTTCACAGGTAACAGTCTGTCTTCAGAACACCCCCCTTGTTTTCACTTCTTTTGGATTAGCCCAACCACCGGAGAAGAGAGACAGATTGAAGAAAGTAGGCTACTAGAAGGTTTGCTGAATATTATTTATTTATTTGTGAGAGCGTTTAATTCATATCCTCCTCTACCATGTCAACAAAGACATCGGCAGTGTGGCAGCATTTTTTTTTTTTAAATAGAAAACGGGAAAAAATGATTGTAGCCTAATGCGCTATGCGCTGTGCCACTGTTTGTGTTAGTTTTGAGCCTATGCTTTATTTTCAGTTATGCACTTTATTTTGTTTTTGCTCTTGATCTGGTTTGTTTAATAAATATGATTTTTTTATTAAAATGGACGTGCCTTTTGTGTTTAAGAGTAAAGCTTTAAGTTAATAGTCTATTCGTGTCTCAGCCGCGAAGCTGCGCTCCTGTGTTCAGCCTCACTCTGCGAGCTGCTGCGAGCTGTCAGTTATTATAATACATATGATAAAAACAATTGTCTAAATTATGTTGCATATTCCTCAAAAGTTCTTGTGATTATATCACTAGTTGACAACAGTACTATTTTCGGAAATCATAGGCTATGATATTGCGCAGGTGCACGTGATGCAACGCTGTCAGAGCCGACAGACTCGTGTGTCAGACTCATTTCAGTGCAAAATAATTAGGTCAAAAACGATTTAATATACTGCAAATAGCATACTATTTTTTATTTTTATTTATAATTCATTTAGGCGGACAACAAGGCTACCAAGTACTGCGCACAGTGCGCAGCTAATTAATTTAACGTTTTTTTTCCTAACGTCATTTTTAGTCGAAAATTTCAGGACTTCAGTCGACCAAGATTTCCTTTGGTTGATTACAGCCCTAATAAACTATTAATAAACTATTAATATCTCAACATGCATATGTATTTAAATATTTCATTTAAATGTAAAACGTCATTACTTTCGAACATATACTTACAATATGCTTCTCAAAGGCAAGCGTTGCTATAACTATTGCTCATACTTAGGTTAGGGATTTGAACCTTCAGGACATAACTTATCTGACACTGTTTGAGGTAAAGATATCAATGTGTGGCTTGTTGAGAAAAAACTCATCCGGAAATTACAAACAGACTTTTTATCAATTTTAAAACTAGACTTAATCAAGTGGTATACACCAGATGTCGTATGGGTCACGCAAGTTTGACCCATGCTTTTTTGCTTAAAGGTGAAGACCCAACTTTATGCATGTTTTGTAAAATTCCCTTATCTGTCAAACATATTTTATTGGATTGTCCTGGACTTAATACAAGCAGAAGGCTCTTTTATGAAGTTACTTCACTTAAGGACATATGATAAAAAAATCCAAAACCTTTTCAGGCATAATTTTTAAATGTTAATTTAAAAAATCTTGTATAATGACTTGCGGTTTGTATTGTTTTTATTATATTTATATATTTGTATTTTTGTAATTACATTTTTGCCATGAAAATAGCTTTGTAAATAAAATAATCTGAATCTTGTTGAGGAAAACTGCGTTATAACATTTCTAAAAAATTATATTTGCTTTTTTTTTTTTGCCGGGTGGGCAGTAGAACAGATGGGGCATACATCTGTTCTACTGATTTTCGTTAAAGGACATACACAAGCCATATTTAAGGGCCAGAATATCACAGAAATGAGGGGGGAGGGGGGCTATCTTGGTTTAGACCAGTAGGCAATCATTCATAACAATAACATATCAATCAAATAGAAACGCCTTGGCAACCTCTAAACCCCCCCCCCCAGCAAACACATAGAATTGCTCAGGCAATCACTCATAACACCCTAATAATTACATAGAAATGATCGCTATAAGTCGTGACAGAACTGTGCTGACTGACACAGCTGAAGTGTGTGCACAGAAAACTATCTCTTAGCATGCGATTGCGAATTCTGTTCTCTTTCACGTCTTATTGCACTTGAATGGTCGAATACACACAATTTTGTCAAAATGCCCATTGTGTGGTGTATTCATGTAAACAGTCGGTTATGTCTCAAGTGAAAGTAAACAGTTGGGTGTAAATCGTATGTGTATCAAAATAATGGATCCGTGCATTCGCTCTTAAAAGGAAAGCAGCCTAATAAACCTGCTGCTCTAATAACTAATAACTTTTGCAGCTTTAATTTGTACATTTGATTATTCAATGTATGTACTATTTCTAACTACATGTTAAATAAACCTATAGTACCTGGAAAAATCTAATTGGTTTAATTCATGTTTTTGTTATATAATACTTGTCTTCTTATTTTGTTTGTATTTAACACCATATCAACCACATAGAAACACTCAGGAAACCACTCATTACATCCTAACAATTGCATAGAAATGACCTAGCAATCACTCATAACACCCTCACATAGATATGGCCAGGCAACCACTCATAAGACCCTAGCAACCATATAGAAATGCCCTGAAAACAACTCAACACTCTAGAAACCAGGCAACCACCATTAACACTGGCTATATAGCGGTGAGTTTTGCAAAGACAAGCATGGTGCAATGCCTCTTAGCGAATTTACGGCACAGCAGATCACACTGCAATCATCCAATCTTGCGGCAATCAGATCAAGAGCGAAGCCTATGATGCAGCTTTAGCCTGTGTTTATGGATGCACTAACAATATTTGTTTGATAAGGTGATTAATTATTGATTGTTAGTGCTGTCACATGCTTTGTTGTGCAGGGATATTGGCGGATGGACTGCACTGCGGTGTGTGTGGATGTTGATGACACAGCAGTGTCTGGGGTTGGGCAGCTCTGGGTGTGGCTTCTGCCGATTGATGGCCGACCGCCCAGCGCTCCGTCAAGCCGATCGCACCCCACCTCCACTCTTAGACGTCTTCGCTGGCAAACTTGCCAACCCAAGCGCTTTTCTCCTGTTTCCTCACGTCATCCTACTCTCTTCCTCCCCCTTTTCCTCTTCTTTATGTCTGCATCTGCCACCCTTCCGCCAGCCCTCTCTCCTTACACGGGGAGCAGTCACTAGGCAGCAAGGTCAGACTCTGCCGGTCTCTCCTTTCCATTCCCTCTCAGTCTATCTCGCTCTGTCCTGTCAATAGACCCCCTCCCCCTCACCCCGTCTGCACTGTCTGTGTCCCTGTGACCGGCTGATCTCTCTTTCTGTTTTCTGAGCTGTATGACAACTCATTTTTACCCCAGGGGCTGGGGTTCTGATGCACCCAGTGACCGCTTCTCCATCTAAAATTGGGTCCCATTAAACATTGGATGCGATTTCACCCTTGAGTTCACCCAAAAGGCCTTATATTTAGAATATTGTTCTGTAAATTCAGCTACAGCTGATCAATAACATTGATAACAATGACATCTGTTAATCTCTTTTTGTCGTTTAGTCAGTGACATTAATTTACAGTTGCTTTAAGTGTATTTGTACGATGAAATACGTTTTAAAAATGACTAAAGAGAGTGAGCTGTTGAATAATTGCGCAAAAACATGGGAGCACAACTTTTTAAATATTGTCATAATAATGTAGTTTAATGTGAGCAGGTTGATGCTTTGACAGATTTGTGTGTGTGTGTGTGCTCTCAGATTACTTTTCCCAGTGCAACACTTCATATGATATGATTTTATATGTGAAATGTTACGAGAGCGTTTATATTTCACAAAAGAGCTTGCGGTAACAGCCCGTTGCTATTGAACTTCCGACTTCACTGAATGTCACCCAGACAGAGCGCAACAGAGAAAGAGGGCAATCATTTTGATAATTCAGATGCTGTACAATGCTTGAATGCAATCTAATTTAATTGAAGTTCTAAGTGAAAGAATCAGAGCTATAATGGCATTATAAGCCTTACCTCCCCCTTACATTTTATAGGAAAAATAATAGTAATAATTCAGTTTTTTCTTTTCTTTTTTTGTGGCCTTGGTGAACATAAGACTTCTTAAAAAACATAAAAAAATCCCAAGCTTTTGAACAGTAGTGTATATTTTAGGGATGCACCGAATCCAGATTTTTGGGGTTCGGCCGAATACCGAATCCACTGGTTAAGATCTGAATACCGAATCCTACTCCCATCCTCAGTCCATTAACACAGTAAACACATCAATGAAGTAAACAACGTCCACAGCAGTGGATTTTTCATTTTATTATATTTGAACTTAAAAAAAAAAATAGAATAAGCAACATTATGCATTTTAACAGCGGTGATGTTGTATATTGTTTAGGGTCCTTGCCACCACGAGACAAATCGTCATTGCATTCTTTTGCCTGAAAGTACTGCCAAACAACACTTTTTCTGCTCACGAGTTCCATTTTAACTTTCTCACAGCCTACGTCATTTGAACGGTCCACCTACTGTATCGAGTGGAAATAAGCTGTGGCCCCTTTAAGAGCTGCGCGCTCCCTGTTGAACTGTCGGCAGTCTGTATTGTATTGTATGCGCCTCGATACCCCATGTATGCGGGTTATTTCAGTTTGATGCTCATTTTTATCTTATTTTATTAAGTAACCCTGTGGATGGTAAAACGTGTGACAGACAGTTACATGAGTTCAATTGGGGAATAAAGTGCGAGTTGTAAGATGCCAATCGCCTCCATGAGTATTTCTGGCCTCTGCTATAACTTAAGCTGTGAGCTACCGGTATCCCTATTTTTCTACGCGTTACACTACGTAAACACCTTCCCGTAATCAACGGCGGCATGACGTCGAACATCGTAGCGCTAGCGCGTGTATTATATTGCAAGCTTATAGGGTTCGGTGGAAAAAAAATAGAAGGTTCGGCAGAAACCGAACCCCTTTAAAAACCTAAATTTTAGGCCGAAACCGAATCCTGGATTCGGTGCATCCCTAGTATATTTATATAGCTTTTTGGGTAAAATATAGGGCTGTCCCCGACTAAAGATTTTTCTAGTTGACTACTAATCATTAATTTAAGCCATTAGTCGACTCATTGCACGTTTATATTAATTTAAATAAATATATACTGAGGATACTAAACCATAATGAGCCTGTAATATATATATATATATATATATATTAGGCGTAAAATATAGACAATTCTTCGCTCAAGCTTGCCGCAAAGCACCAGCAAAAGGGATAATTATGAAAAAAATAGGAAGGACACTTTATTGGCTCGCTATCTCCGCTGTATAGTGGAACGCCTTTAGAGAGAAATGCACCGGATTACGTAAGCTGAGAGTATTTGTTTTTTAAAGTAGACATTTCAAGATTACTATAGATATATAGTATCTATTTCATGTCCGTGAGTCAAGTAGCCTATACACTGAGGTTTGGTTCATTTTTGTGACGCACTCCAGTTCTGAGAAAACAAGACAGCATAAACTGCATCCTGTTTGTTTTCTTTATTTTACAAAAGCGCAACGTTTTGTTGTTATTGTGAGTTCACACAAATCAAAGCAGAGCCTTTACAGTTTCAAATGGTATATTACTTTTATTTAACCCGCAAACTAAAAAACAACCCATGGCAACAAAGCAAAAGTAGCTCAATTGATCAGTGGCAACACTGATACGCTACTACTTGTGAGTTTTCTTTTTGTGCGACTAACCGACTAATACAATTTTGGTGGACTAAGCCTCTTCTCGTTCATTAACGTTTATTCGACTATTAGGGGGCTGCCCTAATAAAACAGAAAATACATTTTGACTTGACAAAATAGTTTTTGGCAATTTTGGCTTCAACCAGTAAATATCTCTGGCAACTGCATAGCAACACGCTGACAACAACCCAGAACATTCTAGCATTGTGGTGCTATTTTTCATGGGTAAAGATGAGTGATATTTACTTCTGTAAAAATCTAGTACTGTTCTTCAGGTTTTGTATGTGTATAATCATTTGGTATACATAAGTAATTAGTTTTTCTCTTCTGTGTTTACAGTCAGGACTATCAGCATGGCATATTTCAGTCTATTGGCTTTAAAGAGTTTCACGAGTACCTGACAGCAAAAGAGAACATGAGTCAGGAAGAACGTGAAAAACTGAAAATTAAAGGTAAGCATTCATTCACTCTGTCATTTTGTTTTAGCTTGAATGTCTTCATTCTTTTGTTGTAAACTAAACATCTGTTAGTTCAGGCCTTGGGAATGAACATAGAGTGAGATTGTTGATGTTCTTGAAATTTTTCTGCGTGAGAACAGTTATGAAACCGTTCCTGACTTCACACAAAAGAGAGCGCAAACAATCTCAGAAATTCATTCTGAAAGCATTCTCATGCTTTTCCAAGCAGTTTTTTTTTTAAACAGTCAAACAAACCAGTCCTTGAACAAACTCGGCACATTTGAAGCAAAAACACTTTGATGCAAAAACACTTTGTCCATCACTGATTAAAATACATTTTCATTGTAATACAAAATGATCACTACCACCTTCAGACAAGTATATTGTACATGTTTGATTAATTGCTTGTGATTAATTACTTTTTGTCACGGTAATGATTAATTAGGTGTCAGGCACATATACACAAACCAACAACTAAAAAGTGCAGACAGGAAGTCTACTTCATGCATTACAAATTGTGTCGCTGTGGACGGGACAACAGCATATTGACTTTGAAAGACACTTTATGTAATGTCTATTCAATTATTTATTGAATAGACTTTATATATTCATTTGTGAAGATTTCTCATCAAATACGGCAATGTGATGGCATATCTAATTCAGTTAAAACTGGTAATCGATTGACAGCCCTGTTATAAAGCAAACTGGTATTTGTCTTCTAAATTTTCAGTAGAGTTTTGAGAATTGCTCTAATGTTTGTGTCTGATCAGATCTCTAAAACATTTAGCGTTCAAGAGTGAACGCTCAGTCTGTCATCAGCAGCTGAGGGGCTGTAGAGATGAAGACGTCAGGATTTTTGTTCTCTCTCTCTCTCTCTCTCGGATTGGTGTCAAAATCAATTACTGGCGTGCTAAGCATGAAAGTTGCAGCACTCATAACAGCGCTCATGTCTGCTGAGAGCTCATGAGTGTTTAGTGCTCAGCATTAGTGACTTTTCAGTTGGCCATGAAGATGATAATACTGCTCTCTGATTGATTTGTGTTGCTCTCATGTTGATATGATGGATTGTGAATTGCTTTCTAGTTTTGTGGGGATGCCACTGCCATTGAGGTGAATACACAAATGTTAGTATGTACACTAAATCAACATATAGTAGAAGCTTGGACCCTGTCTGTTTGCTCTTGCTATTACATTCATTTTCTGTTTTAACTGAGATTTATCAACGCTATGCATTTATAGCAAAAATTAAAAAAAACCCTGAGATTTCCATAGTGCTAAAGGTAAAAATCATGATTTTTTTTTTCCTTCTGGTTGTACCACACCTCTGATAGATTGTTTGGACTCGTAAATGGTGACACGATGTCAGGCTTAACAACTGGATTATTAAAGAGCAAAAAGCTGCAGTTTAATTTAAATATACACTATTGTTCAATATTTTTGATAACTCTCATTTGTTCTGGGGGAAAAAGACGACGTTGTATGACAAGATCAAAATATGTATTATTTGACCAAATGTGTATTTATGTGCTGCAGCTTCAATACAAAAAAAAGTGAAAAAGATTTCTGAAGGTTCATGTTGCAGCAAAGCCTGGAGTAATGGCTGCTCAAAATGCAGCCTTGCCATCATAGGAGTAAATAAATAAAAAAACAATCAAAAGTTACCTTATTTTAAATTTTAGTAATATTTCACAAAATGACTTATTTTTTTAATTTGTATCTTTGATCAAATACATTCAGCCTTAATGAGCATAGATGTGCTTCAAACTGAAAGCAAAGAGCTCTGTTCTGTTGTCAACTGCACATACTTCAATCACACAAGGGGCTCATGATGCAATATTTTCTGAGGTTTTGGTGCCACGGGTTACTGTAAAATTTAACATAACATGATGACACCAGAGTTTTGTAGATGGAGGTTATTTAATTTGGAATGAGGAGCACAATAAAAATTGCACGTGAAATTGAGATCACTCTAAAAATAAAGAATTGAGGGTTAGATGGACCACCTAGCAGTGCTTCAATTTTTTATTTTATTTTTTAAAGATATGTGATGCGATCTGGGAAAACCAACCACACATGGTGAAATTTGACATTACAGTCTGTAATGTTAGGTATCATTCGAAAACTTACGAACTCAAAATTCATCCTGTGAAAACCGTTTTGAAATTGGACGGTTGAGAGGCAAGCAAGATCTTTTAAGCGAGCAGCTACTTCAGACTCCGTTGTTCTCTTGTGCTCCGCATCACACGATAACGTTGGATAAAAATAAATAAATAAAAACTTGCGTGCCGTTGTAGTTTACACAGGACTGGTGGGACCTTTATTCTGGTATGTGGTTTATTTTGATAGGTGAACTGTCTTTGTAGTGTTAAGTAAAGAAGAGCTGTGGGCGATTTAGTTTTTTTGCACCTCCGCCCCGCCATGCGTGTTCTTAAAGAGAAAGACAGTCTTTTCAGCTTGCCACTATAAATCGCCATTTTCTGCACTAAACTAGTGAATTTTCCCAAGATATAGGCTATTCAGATGATAGACAAGATGTTAGAGAAGAATAATTTAATGAAAACCCAATTTTGTCAAAAAAACTGACATTCAATCTATTTTTAGACCTTACTGAAAACGTGCCAGCGCGACATCCGACGGGTTTTCCCAGATCGCATCACATATAAAAATTAATGTTACATTGATCCAAAAAGAGATCGGAATACACTTTCAAGTTGAAGTACAATGTAAATGCAATGTGAACTCGATTTTCTTCTCATCCTCGTTTACATCAATGTGCATACCCTTTGATGAAGCACACAGCGGTGGTGTGCATTGTAACCATTGATGGAAAAAGTATTCAGAAATAGCATTCTGGAAATCTGAATGATTTCTAATAAAAAAAAAATCACAGTATTTTGAAGTGGCCACAATAACAATATTGTGAATGTTCATTATTGTGATATATCGTATTACTGTATACCGGCACATGTCTAGTCAATGGAAAACGGAAAGAGTTATTTATATATATATATATATATATATATATATATATATATATATATATATATATATATATATATATATATATATATATATATATATATATATACATACAACTCTTTCAGTTTTCCATTGACTAGTCAAAAAAAACTAGGCCTAGATAAGTTATTCTTGTATATATATCTTATAAGAACAATTTATCTACGTTTTGTTTTGTTTGTGGTTTTATGACCTTTTTATATATATATTTATCTAAGCAGCAGCAGTGCAAGATTTTTAAAGGGATACTAGCATAGTTCACATAAAAATTCAAATTCTGTCATTTATCCACACTCGTGTCATTCCAGACAAATATTTTACAAATCAAAAAGTACAAAAAGGCATTGTAAAATATGAAGCTTAACTGTTTGCTTGATGTCCGAAAACAAACCTATATGCTTCTGATGTGTCAAGCAAGCACATTTGAGCTTCCTTTTATCATTTTTGATGTGCTCCATTTCATGTATGTGCATTGATCAAGGTTTATATGTAAAATAAAATCCTAAAATTAATCTGTTCATCGTATAAAGTGATCATGTGTCTTCAGAAAGACAACTTTTTGTGCTTTTTGATGCATGAGACTCTTGTTAGCATGGGTTTTCAATGGATCAACAAAAATAAGCGAATTATTAAAACAATTTTATTAAAAAGTTCCAAAGATGTAGGAAAGTCTTGATCGTTTGGAATGACAATAAATGATCACAGAATTAAAAATTTTGGGTGACCCATCCCTTTAAATATAACATTGCAAATGCTAATATTTGTCGAAAGAATAAATAAATTTGACTAAATTGTGTAGCCTTAGTACACAGGCAGCCCAATATGCTGTGGCACCAGGGGTAAGAGGATATACTGAAGAGGAAGTGAATTGAGAGGGGGTGGGGTGGCTAAGATTTTTAATGGAACTGCTTCTTCCTCTTCTCCTTGTCCTCAATGCTTTGCTATTAAGCACTTTAAATTGTGTTGGTAAACCTATTGTGCATTACTTTTTAAATGTATTAAAAAAAAATGTGTCTTGTCTCCCACAAACATCTCACACAGTACTTGGTGTGACCGTCATATATTGATCTTGCTTTTTCTTTCTCTCACAGGGGTCGAGTCTCTCAAGCAGGCGACTCGCCGCTATGCCCGAAAACAGAACAAATGGGTCCGCAACCGATTCCTCAAGAGTAAGTCTCGCTGAATACACACTCTTTCCTTGGTGTTGTGCAGTGTTCAAATTCAGAAGGCAGCTTATTTGATGCCCATAAGGCACCAAACCACAGATTTTTCTAGCCATATTTTCCCTGGAATAAATTCATGGACGACATTGCATGAAAGTTCCACCACCCTTAAACGTGAGTTTGTCGTCCTGCCCTTTCCATCCTGTCTCATGTTTGAGGGTTTAATTGTCTGTGAGGTACAGTCTCTGCTGCTAGATGCTCCGTAACACTGCAGCTGTGTTAGTTCAGAGTGCATTTCAGCTACTGGCTTCAATTTGGATCACAAGGGAAGTGCATCCACCATTAGTGTTCAGTTCACTCATCTCAATTCTGAATTCGT
This sequence comes from Phoxinus phoxinus, assembly GCF_949152265.1. Lineage (NCBI taxonomy): Eukaryota > Metazoa > Chordata > Actinopteri > Cypriniformes > Leuciscidae > Phoxinus > Phoxinus phoxinus. Next base: position 9,917,049 of record NC_136894.1, read on the forward strand.
TGCTGGACATTAAATATTGGCTTCACTTGTGGCTTGTCTGTTGTATATTGGTCGCCCCCAGAGGTTACTGTAGCTGTGTCTCTTTTTCATTTTCTTTCTGTACGGTCTAATGGTCAGGTAATCACAGCTGGTTTTAACGAGATGGACTTCACACAGCCCATTAAACACACAAACAGTCATGGAGAAATACTGTGTGTGTGTGTGTGTGTGTGTGTGTGTGTGTTTGAAGGCTACCCCTCCCTCACAGACAGCCTCAAAATTCCAAGGCTCAGGGTTCAGTATTTACTGGCCTTGGATTGATAAAAGATCAAATGCTCGTAAAGTTTGGGTGTTTCAAGACACGGTCAGTCTGAACAGTTCGTACTTTTACTTCCTAACAGACAACAGCCGAATCAGGCAAGCACTTCAGTGGTTAAACAGCTGTGTGTGTACGTATGTTTGTGCTGGTGACAACAGGGTGTGAAGTTTATCTAGATAAAGGAGGTAAAGAACACTTCATAACAATGGCGAGTGTAGAAGTGAAATAATGTTAGTTTGTTGCATAATAAAAGCTATAAAGTTAAAAGGAATGTGTGCATGTGCGTGGCACTGGGGACGTTCACACAGGACGTGTATCTTGCGTACAGAACAGCTACAAGGAGTGGGATAAAAACAGAACACACAGGGTCTCAAGAAGTGTTTTTTAAAGTACTATTGTGAACACCGCAAGTAGAGCTAGCTTGGATGTCAAGAACTTTCAGTGAAATACGATTTACATTTTGGTCTGTTCTTCATGTAAAGCTCTATCAAATGTCTTCAAAATTATTTAAATAATTTTTTATTTTGTTGAAAAGAGTGGCCAGGATATTCTTTAAAACATTTTTTGGAAAGAAAATAGTTTTCCATGGAAGTCATATGGGTTTGGAATGACATGAGATGACAATGTTCATTGGAACATGCTTTTTTCAAGTTTACATGCATGTTGTTTTTTTCCACTTGGCACATGCATCATCTTCATGTCTTCCATTCATCTTTCCTGTTCTACTTCCTGTAAGCACCTCAACACTGACCAAACGAATGTCTTGGATTTACCTTTGATTTCCACTTTACCTTGGAAGTCCCTGGCCTTCACCGCCTCTACCATTCTTCCCAACATTATATGGGAATTCCCTTTGGATTCTGACCCCTGTTTCTGAAGATCCTGGTCTGGATTACCCCTTGCTCCCCATCCCTGTGGAGACTACCAGCAATCCTGTTAGCCATAATGAGATTAGGCAGAGACAGTGGCTAGCCCTTATTAAGAGTAGTTTTGTGTCCCACCATTTGCGGCTGAACCCTACACACGAGGGCAGCTGGGATTAGGTGAGATGTCTGTGAATGTGGCCTTCCTTTATGGTCTTTGTGTCCTGATTTTAGTTACTGAAGAATCTTCTTCTGAGTTCTGCAAGAAGGAGCCGTTTGGTCATGTTCTTATAAAGTATTTTTCTTCACCAGATGGTTCCTGGTGCTTTGATCAGTGATCAGTCCTACAGCGTGGCAAGTTTCTGCTTCGTCCATGCGGTATACCAAGCCTTTTGCCATCCTAATTATTTAAGAAAATAATTAGATAAGTAGCAGGCTAGATTTCTCTGTACATTTTCAACAGCTCTGTTAGCCAGTATTGTAGTACTCAAGTCCAAGACCATATTTTCTGTGACTAGTAGAAACCAGCTTATTGGAGTCCTAATGTTTATTAGTTGAACTGCTCCTGAAATTATGATCTTGGACTAAGAAATTAGATACACTTGAGTACTACAATAATGGGTTTAGCTTTCTAAGAAGCATTTAAACTCTTAGGTCATCTCTTGTTGCCTTACTTCAGGTTCACCAGACCAGTGGGTCTCAAGTCATCACAATTAAACCCCTTGCATCCATCCCCACCTCTCTCCCACCCTTTGCTGGACTCTGACCTGATTTTGGTCTGGTTAAGCTCCTGTGGCTGCCTGTCAGTAGCCTAACTGATCCCTCCCTCCACACCCCACGCATCCTAGTGCCTCATGGGGCCCTCAGCTGACCGGTCTAATCCTGTAGGCATTAGAGTACTGATAGGAATTCAGAAGGGTGGCAGGAGGTTGGAGTTTATAGTGAGGCCTCTTGGGGATAAGGACTGTGGGTTCATTGAGGGCAAACTTGCGTTCATTGTCCTCCTGGCCTCTATGGGGCGATCAAGATCTCCTCTTTCCTTTTTTAATCAGTGGTTTTATTTATAACTTGAAACAAACTCTGAGCTGATATGAATAAGCCAGTTCTGTATATTGGTCGTTGCCCCAAGCTGACAGCTGTGAAGGGAGCATCACCTTCAGAGCCGTCACAAATTGTTTGGAAGAAAAGTTCTTGTGATGTGTCTCCCTTATTAAAATCAATTAATTTGCAGCCAATAGCCAGCTCTAATAGTCAGTGTGCTACCTTGTTGAGCTGTGCTGGTTTGAACCCTACTGTTGACAGCTGAATTCGGGATTAGGGTGAACCTGAGCTCCGTTTCCGCTACCCTAGGGAGAGTAGCTTGGGGGGTAACCGTGACAACAGTTCAGTCGACAGCTCAGGGAGGCAATGTGAGCACTAAGTAACAGTCTCTTGCCTTTTGTCAACGATAGGGGAAACCTGAGTGGGATGTGCGACAGGTGCGACATAGAAAAGTGTCCCCTTACACACACACACCTCGGGACACGCCCCACACTCCCTAAATGCATTCCCGCAAAAATACGAATGCCATCCGTTTGCCTATGGACCTTTGTCCATGGGTGTCTATACATGAACGTGTGTTGATGAGCTTGTGAATGGCATACTGTGGAAGATTTTGCTTAAGATGGCCACATAATGTATAAGCAAATGTAAACTAAATTAAGGAGTTAAAAACAGCTGTTGAGGTGTTGACCTGGTGTTCACAAGCTACAGCTGTCTGATGATTAGTCCTACAGCTGTCCAACATTACAGCCGGTGTCCTGTGCTGATATCCATATCCACTCCTTCGTCTTTTCTAGACCTAGGCTCTCTTATCAAACTAACAGCAGCAGGTGTGACTGCTCAGTGTGTTTCCTGATGCCCATGTCTTTAGAGACTCTGGAAAAGATCTGCCAGTTGGTGAGCGAGGGGTCTTTTCACATCTCAAAAGGCAGCAGCCGCACGGCTGTCTGCCGTGGGTGTGCTGCAGAGGTGCCGCCTCATTTAGGCAGATATTTGAGATCTCTGTGGTTAGAAACCCTTGTTCTTTCCTCTTTTCCACCATTCAGGTCTGGCAAGATTACTTGACTTAGATTTCACTGAGATTTGAATTGTGGGTGGGGGGAAAGCCCTCCGTTCAGCATCTGTTTACCCCCAGATGGCCATCGTTGACCCGTTCCCTCTAACTTCTATACCCCAGAGAGAGGTACAAAAAAAGTCCTCCACTCCCCACATGGCTCAGGTAGGCCAGGTGTCTCTGTGCAGGCCCACCTGCTGCCGCTCTTTTCTGATAAGCACAAAAGCGGACATAAAGACTGCAGAACTGTCTTTGATTAGGAGCGACGGCAAGCAAGATGCAACAAGGTTTAGTTTGAGGTAGAGAGATGCTTTACATCAGCTAAGTGGGACGCTGGGTCTCTTGTGTGCAGGAACACCTGTGCAATTGGTGCCAATGCAAAAGCTGGATGCATCTAATTTATTGCATGGCTTTCTAAGACATTATTAACATAATGAATTCTTTCAGGTTTGCTGAGATATCTTTGCTGAGTGTGATAAATTAATGGATTTTATATTTTTAATTTTCAATTTCAAATTGAATATTTAGTTGCAAAGCAGCAGTGTCCATTTAATAGTGCATATACTCATTTTATAACATTTTCAATAAATAATTTATCAAAATTGACAGCAGGTATTTGATATTGAATTATATTTATTTAAATCATCATTGTAATATATTTCATGTATAGTGTTCACTAGACGATCATAAAATGCTTTTAATAATTAATTAAATGACATACTTTTTGATGAAAAGGTTTTGTTAGAAACAAAAAAAAAATCAGTTGAAATTGATTGAATGTACTATTTATTTATTAATTTCAATAGTTCAATATATATATATATATATATGTAATGAATACATTTTACTATTTGATAACCATTCAGATTTTTAAATGCCTTTTAGTGTGTTTAATATTCTAGGTGCTGCTGTTGTTTTTCTGGATTATGTAATACTTATTGGTGTCATCTAGATAAGGACTAGACTGCATTTGGAGGCATTCCAGTGGTTAGCCAAAGGTTAAATTAGAAACGGTCGGTTCCTTTTTGCCAGACGTGGAGTAACCGTTTGACAAAGAATTTGATTTTCTGTGATAAACATTTAACTACGGTTACAAACAATGTTCAGTGGTTATGTACTTTGCATTTTATGCAAATTACTTTTTTTTTTTTTGCATAGTCTTCTTTTAACGAACATCTTGTTTTAGAAGTGTTTAAGGACATGTTTCTCTTTGTGACCGTTCTGGACTTGCGTAACATTTCCCTCAGGCAAACAGGTGTGAGGGTTGGTGATATTGTACTTTAAAAAAAGAGGGCTTCCCACATCAAAAATTATACTTGGAATTATAGGTGGCAGTTTTTAAATATTTTTTTTTATTTTCATTGAATTTGTCAGTTTCAGGTCAGGTTTCTTCTTTATCACAAAGAGCTCATAGTTTTTGTCAACACCATTGTGCAATTATAATTTATAAACAGGCTACACATCTTGAGAGCTCTTGCATATTCAGTTTGTGTTTGTCAGTTTTACTAACATTACCTTAAAGAAAAACAAACATTTGTAAGTATAGGTTGCCAAGCCATTTCAAAGTAGTTTGACAGTTATAGTAGACAGTGTTTGAAAAATATCATGCCAGAAAGATGCCTCTTCGAGATTGGTTATCACAGCAGGGAAATTTTGACTGCTTATGTCTACATCATGACTTTAATTATACCTTCATGAGCCCAACCACTGCAACTGATCATAATGACACTTCACTGACCCCAGTTAGCTTTCTTGGGGCCTGTTTACACCTGCTATTAAGATGTGTTTTGGTCGTTCGAATCACAAGTAGATGAGGGAGAAACATTCCCGTTTACACCTGGTGTCTTTTATTAATTTTCAACCACTTCTGTCCTGTTTTCTTTGAGGGGAGGGTATATGGGTGGGTAAATCTATGGGCTTTTTCAGATATTTCTATCTAATGGACAAAATAAGCTTGCACAATTTACATATGAACACGACCAGAGATGACGGAAAAACACACAGAGAGCAGCAGCTTTCGTTTCTACTCTGATAGCAGCAAAAACACGCTGGAAGCTGTGAGTGCGTGTTAGAAATTAGAAATGGTGAGAGAACATTGTGCTTGGTACGTTTTTCTTCTTCAAATTAAACTTGGGTCTTCAGCCTACAAAGTTTAAATCTCATCTGGCCAGCACGCTTCACATAGTTTACACATTAGGTCAGTAGGTGTTTTTTTTTGTGGTTGTTTGAATGCATTAGATCATATGAATGTTTGCACTACGAAAGAAATCCAGTCAAATACGTTTTTGATTACCCTGGAAGTGGTCAAAGTGGACAAGCTCAAAACGTTAAAGCCCCCGTTTACACGTGTATTTAGCGCTGTCTACTTGTGAATGGATTGACAAAATGCATCTTAATACCAATAACAGGGCCTTAGTGTGGATCAAATGAAATCGCATTGAGTCAAGTAATTTTCTCAAATTAAATGACTAGAGATGCACCACTGTTTACTTTTTTGTTTTAATTATGTATTTGTAGTTGTTGAAATAAACATTAAGATTAACCAATACTGTAGAAGTATATTTTAGTATAAAGAATACTATTAACTAATATACGTCTGCCTTTACATGCACATTAACTTTAATGACATCCCATTCTTAATCTGTTCAGTTTAATATGGAGTTGACCCACCCTTTGCAGCTATAACAGCTTCAACTCTTCTGGGAAGGCTTTCCACAAGGTTTAGGAGTGTGTTTATGGGAATTTTTGAGGTCAAGCACTGATGTTGGACGTGCAGTCTCCGCTCTAATTCATCCCAAAGGTGTTCTATCAGGTTGAGGCCAGGACTCTATGCAGGCCAGTCAAGTTGCTTCAAACCAAACTCGCTCATCCATGCATTTATGGACCTTGCTTTGTGCACTGGTGTGCAGTCATGTTGGAAAAGGAAAGGGCCATCTCCAAACTGTGCCCACTAAGTTGGGAGCATGAAATTGTCCAAAATATCTTGATATGCTGAAGTATTAAGAGTTAATTTCACTGGAACTAAAGGACCACACCCAACTCCTGAAAAACAACCCCACACCATAATCCCCCCTCTACCAAACTTTACACTTTTTTATTATGCATTTACCTTTCTCCTGGCAACCACCAAACCCAGACTTGTCCATCGGATTGCCAGACAGAGAAGTGTGATTTGTCACTCCAGAGAACACGTCTCCATTGCTCAAGAGTCCGGTGGCGGCGCGCTTTACACCGCTGCATCCAACGCTTTGCATTGCACTTGATGTAAGGCTTGAATGCAGCTGCTCGGGCATGGAAACCCATTCCATGAAGCTCTCTACTCTCTAAGCTATTAATTAGCCTCTTGAGCTAATCCAAAGGCCACACGAAGTTTGGAGGTCTCTAGCTATTGACTGCAGAAAGTTGTCGACTTCCGTGCACTGTGGGCATCAGCATGTGCTGATCCCGCTCTGATTTTTACGTGGCCTACCCCTTCGTGGCTGAGTTGCTGTTGTTCCCAATTGCTTCCACTTTGTTATAATAGCACTAACAGTTGACCGTGGAATATTTAGTAGTGAGGAAATTTCATGAAGGGACTTATTGCACAGGTGGCAACGTATCACGGTACCACGCTTGAGTTCACTGAGTTGCTTAGACTGACCCATTCTTTCACAAATGTTTGTAGAAGCGTCTGCATGCCTAGGTGCTTGATTTTATACAACTGTGGCCATGGAAGTGATTGGAACATCTGAATTCATTGGTTTATGGGGTCTCCCAATAATTTTACCAATATTATGTATGTATATATATATGGCTTATGTATATTTAATTTATTTGTATTTTTTAAACTGCAATGCACCGTGGTAATACCCATTTTATAATACCATGTTTTTTTTTTTATAAATGGCGCCACTACTATACTGCACATTGAAATATGATAATACCATGTTTTTTTTACTTACACCATTTTAGTAAGCTTTTTTTTTTTTGCCCCACAACTATACTGCACATTGAAATGTCATATTGATTTTCAGTATTAATCCAAACAGATTGACAGTCTCTAATACTGTTTTAAAAGGATATGGTCACAGTTGTGTGTGATATCCTTCAGTTTAGAGCAGCACCAGACAAGATGTCGCTAATGGAACCTTTTTAATACTTTCCTGTATCATTTCTATTCCTTTTTTTTTTTTTTTTTTTAAAGTTTAACCTATAATTGATGTAGAAAATGTGTCTATTGTGTTTAATAAGGGAAGTGAGAGGATTTGAGTAAAGCATGACAGCAGGTCATGGCCTCTCATTTTAAGACAAAGATGAGTTTTTCATTGCTGGTAGACAGATTTTTAAATTTAGAGTGTCTCTGTGTTCCAGGCAGCCAAGTGTGATTTTTACCACTTGCAATGTATGACTTTATCTCAAAGGCATGTGTTTTTTCATCTCAAAGGCATGGGTGAAGTAAAGTAAGTTTCAGAAAGCCTGTTCTGTTAAGTTCTAAACATAGTGTTTCTCACTAAGCCAAGCATTAGGTTGGGTTATTTGAACAGGCCACAACCCTAAATATTGAACTTCGGGACCTAACTTGTCCCACACCGTTTGCTCTGTAGACATGAATGATGCCTCAGATCATGAAAAGAAATGTGCTTTAATAATACCTAGGGACCAGAATAACATACCCTGTAGATCCTTTTTTTTGTGACCAGATCACTCTAATTTGATGTGTTTAACGTATGGGCCTCTCATTATCTGTGCATGTCTGCTGTATTGTGCATGGATCAATAGCGTTGAGAGAGGCAGAGTGAGGTCGTCTCTGCTGACAGTGTCAGAATGCTGTTGGAGATTATCGAGCAGCAGTGATTCAGCAGATTCAGGCTGCTGCAGGCCCTCCCCGCTTCACTCCATACGGAGTACTCCATCCGTTCCAGCCTCTTGTCCTTGACATTTTTAATCTTTAATTGTTTAATTGAAAATTGTTAAATGAAATTTGACTTTTAGTCCATCGACTGCAAGTTCTCATTTACTTTTGAGTGCAATGCCCCCATTCTACATCCCCCTGAACACCCCCCCCCCCCCCACCCCTTTTTGATCATTCGTTATATTCGAATTTGTCACAATACGGAAGAAAATATCTTTCACTACTTCCGTTTCATCGTAAAAGGGTACGTTGACTAAATTCCCTTTGACTAAATTCAATTTTAGCAGATATAAAATGTAGTCTTTCTCTTCCAGGAAAATGGACCAAAAATATAGATCAGTATGTTGCACTGAACAGATGTGTTGCCCAATCATATGCTCTCTATAATGAGCCTATACGTAATTAGCAAATCGTGGTCATTGTTTTTCCCAATGGACTCGAGCTGTAAGTTAAGGAAAGTAATTTAATCATTAGCCTAAGGTGTAACATTAACTGAGTTCACTGTGTTCACACCATTACATTGCACCATAATTATTCTGCAAGTTTAATCAAAATGCAGTTCATCAGTGTCATCTTTTGTCAATTTATCTTCAAAATCCTCAGGACCTTCTAGCAATGTGCCTCCAGTTTACGGTCTGGATGTGACGGATGTGACCGATTGGGAGACTACTGTACTTACTCCTGCTCTCGAGATCCTGGACTGCCTCCAAAAGGTTTGACTTGTTTCCTTTCTTGTTTAGTTGACAATTAATGTCTCCGTTTACACCCCTCTGATCATGATTTGTCTTGTGAACCCAGCCGTGGAGGTTTTGCATAATCGTTTGTGTTGCTAGTTTCCTGTCAGTGAAGTGCTGTTTTTAATAACATTTAAAATAAGTTTACATTTACAAACATTCATGACAAACTCAATTATTTTGTATTTTTTAGTTATCATTAGGTTATTAGGTATCATTTCTAAAGATTTTTTAGGCCAGTTACAAATCCCCATTCATAGCACATCTACTTTTTAAACCATTCCAGGGAGAGCAGCCATCCACACAGCCAATCAGAGCTGAGGGTGTGGAGTCTCGCAACAAACGGAGTCATCACATGTGCGATCTGTGCGAAAAGGTGATCATCGGCGACTTGGAATGGACGGGTAAGTTTCTGCAAACTAGAAAACCAGTGCATTCTCAAGCATCTTACAGCAAGACTATTGATGCTAATATTTGAACTGTCCTGACCTCCAGCACACCAGAAGTCCAAAAACCATCTTCATCAAGTCCGCAAGAGGAGAAAAGCCGAGCAAGCCTCAGATCAGGACACAAACCCTACCGAACATAAAAATGTCATTGACAGGCAGGTACCTGTACTCTAGCACCTCACGGCTCTGATGGGGCTTATTGGGGTCAAGCTCACAGGTGGACCAAGGAAATGAAGGACTCGTAATGTATTTTTTCAGATCAATATAAGAATGTGCTTTCAGATTCGTTGGTTTGCAGTGAGCTGCAGTGATACCTCAACGTTCCCTGTGGAGTAGCAGAACACACTTCAGGGTCTGTGATGTTTAGACGCATGGATTGATGGTTTTTCCCATCTGCCACAGACCAGGGGTTACGGCTAATGTCTGGATTTGGATACTTGCTCTGGACAGATGTCTTCCCCGCTGCTGTTTTGTCTGAGTGGTGCACTTTTTAACCACATCTAACCACGACTGGTGCTCTTTTAAACCACACTGCGGTGAGCTGTTCTAACCTCTTTGGCGGTTCTAACTGAACTCAAAATACATCACTGCTGATGTTGGATTACTGGATCACATTTTTCCTTGCTGATCAAGAACGGAGGTTATTTTTTCATTATTAAATCTGATGCTGGACTTTATTTGAAAGTCTTATATTTATATAATCGTCTGATCGGTTCGGGTCAGCACATAACTATGACTTTAAGCTTACGTGGACGTTCTTTCCTCAGGATTCCCAGTGCCTTTGCTTTTTCTAAGACAACGTTCAATCAAAAACTTTTTTTTTACTCACTCGTATGCCTTTCCAAACCCATTCATTCTTTCATGGAACACAAAACAGGACATTTTGAGGAATGTAAAAACAGCTCAAATCTATACAATGAATAAATTATATAATACGGCACCAGAAAACTTGTCGTATGGGTTACTTTTTATGTTTTCATCTGGAGCTTGAATGGAAAAGAGCAGCATGAACATTCTTCAAAATATCTTCTTTTGAGTACCATGAAGGAAAGAATGTGTTTGAAACATCATGAGGTTTATAAATTACAATTAATACTTAGTTCACATTTTAAGACTCCGCTGAATTTGCCTTTTGGGTTGAGAGTTTTTATTTCAAGACTTTTACAGAATGATCTATAACTGCAGTGCATAAATTATGTAAATGTAATTAAAGTGCTTTTTTATAATTTAAATGACTCATCTGAACAGATTTGTGTTTATCTAATCAAATGAGTCGGAAAACTTTTAGGATGAAATCATCAGGGTTGCTTGGGCGATGAACCACCATTACCTGCTCATACCGGTGCACAATTTCGTAATCCTTGGCTGGGAGCCACAAGCTACCTATTTTTTCTTTCTCCCTCTCTTTTGATCATTGCTCCACGTCAATGTGCTCCAGTGTGGCATTTCATTTTCAGTTCAAGTTCACAACATAACACTCATTAGCCTCCCTGTTCAGGCTAAATATACATCACATACAATAGCGGGAAGGGAGAGTGTTTACGCAGTGCCTGTAAGTGGCTGTCCCACATTTGCACTGATTTGGGTCACTGATTTGGACTGAGCGGGTGCCGGTGATTCCGGTATAAGGGGAGTGACAGGCAGCCCTCTCATCCCTGTGTGTGTGAATGTGAGTTTTATTTTAGCTTTGTGAGGGTTCAAGGCTTGGCGGGAAAGTCTTAGTGGGTCAGCTGAGCTTCCTCTTGACGGATAACAGCGCATTTAGATCAGGGAGTTCTCAAGGATGAAAGTGAATGGAAAAAGAACTAAGGCAAACGGCAGACAGCTGGTGTTTGTTGACCTTGCATGCCATCAGACTGTTTACTTCATAAAATCTTACAACTTAACTACTTTTACTAGTCTGACCACTGCCTTTAAGGACAGGCCTTATGCTGTGCCAAACTGTTTGACTTTCTTTTGTTGAGATGCTTGCCTTGTAAACTTGCCTTGTGAAATGCAAAAGGAGACTTTTCTTAATGTTCTGGTCATTCAGTTGCAATTGAGGATTTAAGGTTTTTAGTGTTTGAACGTGGATGCAAAAGCTTTCTAAAAAGTGGTTAATGTGACTTGTTCTACATTTCAAGAATTCACAGTGATAACTTTGTGCCTTGTGCCTATATCATAGGACCATTTTTATGGTTAATTAATTCCCCATTCAAATGCAATCGCATGGAAAAGAGCGACCAGCAGAGTCTTCAACATATTTTTCTTCAGCCATGTGGGTTTACAACTAAAAGAATCAGTTGCCTATATTTTGAATGAACTTTTTTTTTTTAAAGATACATTTGTGAGCAACACTTTTAATGTTTGTTCAACTCTTTGCTTGCTTTTGTTATCTTTAATGCAGTTTGTTCGTTATGCAAGAATATTTGTTTACTTCTCACTGGGATGATTAGCCAGTTTATACTGCTGTTGGCTTGATTCTCTTTTCCCCCCCCACTCTCTCCCTCCCAACTACTGATTCTTGAATAAAAGAAAACCTGCTGATGTAATGTTTAAATAGTCCCAAGTTAAGCCACGCTGAGAACTGGAGAATTGGGTCAAGTTTGTTTGCTTAATTATCCTGTTATTTTCAGTCGTGTTTAGATCTCCTAGTCCATTTAAAATGCACATACTGTAGAAAGTCATGATGACTAAGAACTCTGAAAGTGTGCACTGAATCCTAAGGCTGAACCCCAATTCACATATCCATATTACTTAATATCTTGCCCTTTGTGGTTTGCTTGTAAATATTGTATAAAGTATTTGTTGTGTATATGTCATCTGTTGTCAGTGTGTCACATGATCCTTCAGAAATATTAATGTCTTCACTGCCACTTTTGATCAATATTATGCATATTTGTTGAAAAAAAAGTTAGTGTATATTAGTTTGTATTTTGCAAGTATAAGAATTGGGATTCAGCCTATATGTGTTAGTGCCCTGTGTTGGTGAGGGCTGTGTGTCTGTGTGAAGTGAATAAGGGTCATGGTTAGACACAGTCCATTCCCTCCGCTGGCCCCCTATCAACGTTCGATAGCCTTCGAAACCCAACCGACATGCATGATTCGGTTTCCTTTCATCGTCTTATCTCGCTCTCTCCTTCACTTTCTCTGATACTCCCCCTCTCCTCTTACCTTTCCCCTTCATTACCTGAATATCAGCTTAAATGGGGAGGTCATGTCTTCATATTCTCTTCTCTCTCAGCTTTTCTCGTTTTCCCTGACTAGAGAATGAATCATGTTATTCTGGAGTGCAGTGGAACAGTCTGTACACCCAGTCCTTACCAGAGGTCAGCTTTGTGTTGGAGTTAGTAATATCCATGCGGCAGACTGTGCTTCAAGCTCACTGTCTTTCCTCAGAATTGGTGTCAGTTAAGGTATATATGTATTGTATAAACCGAAACGCTGATAACATACCTTTTAACCTGTTGTACTGTGACCTGACAATGAACCGTATCTGTTGTGCGTTCAGAGACGTGGGCGCCGTCAAGAATGTTTGTCTGTCATTCTCTACTATAACTCCGTAGTTATTAATGGCAGGTGTGTAATAGCTTTCTTTGAATTTATTTCTTTATGTATGTGCAATTACTTCTGAATAGTTTGAATATCCTGATTTCAACCCAAAATTCGAACAAAAAAGGGTTTGTGAACACGTACTGCTTTCTGGTGTGATCTGCTTCCAAAACACAGGCTGTGTCTGAAAACTTGCCTTGCTCCCTTACCAGGCAATGACTTCGTAGGCAGCGTTTGCACATGAAGAAGGTTCCTCACAAAACTGATTTCGGACAGGCTTCTTAGGCAGCATAACGGTTTAATAATCTACAGCAAAATAGAGCAAGATTTGTTGATAACTTAGCAAATATTTAATTACTACAATAGGAATTTCTGGCTAGAAATCACATTAAAAGGAAAATAGTGTAGGGCCCTATAAAATCCATTTTATTTTTTCCCAAATTCTGTTTTATTTTTTACCCAAATGCCGTTTTTTCCATTTTAAGTTTTGGCAATTCAGTTTTTTTTTTTTTACCCTTTACTGTTATTTTAGTTGTAAAAAGAGTGTGCTTTTAATGTTAATTATTAAAATATACACAAATAAAATAGGAATGACCTTAAATTTATTGAAGTAACAAACATCACATTTACTTTGTATTCACATTTATTTTTCAGGACAAATACTGCATGATGCAACGTAACACTGCACTCTAAGTAACAACAAAATATGAATGGTTATGAGCTTAAAAATATGAACTGGTTGAAACACAGTGCAGCTGCACAGCAGACACATAGCTGAGCGTCTAGCGCGGTCATTGGCTGTGCTGCGGCAACTGCGCGAACCTATGGCGAGGTGGCTCAGACGCGCGAACCAATCAGGCCGTGTCAGAGCCCGCCAGAATGAGCGTCTATGGCTCATTCTGCCATAGAAATCGGGTTAAATCGACTGAAGCAATCCCCCGATCAGAAATAACAAGAGGGGTTGTCGCCCAGATTTGCTGCCCCCAGTCTGCATTTTCCCGAGACATACTTTCTTCTCCCACGCAAAAACAGAATTTCATTCGAAATATGCAAAATTCCGCGTTAACACTAGATTTCTGTTTTAATGTGCCAATTCCGTCCGCGATTCCATGATCGCAAAAATTATAGGGCCCTAATATTGGTAAAAGACGCACATTTAACACACAAACTGAACACCTGAACACACAAACGCTACTTTCAGATGCCATCTTTATTTTTTTAGCTGGCACAGCATGGAAAGCACATGATTGTGGGATATCAAAGGTAGGGAAGGATACATCTATGCTGCCTTTAAAAATCGATTAGATGAAGGTTTCTCAGGATCAGGAAGTGAAGCTAACATTGGATTCGGACTTGCCTCCCTACCTTATGCATTCTCTAAAGGCAGTGTTTTTAAGCTTTCAGAAACAGCCTTAGTGAGCTCCCTATCTAGGCAGCATTTTAAGGCATTAAGTATGCTACTAACACTAAGGCTCTTCTAAAAAAACTAATTTTGGCATATTTGTTAGTAGAGCACTGCAGTGATTATGTATTTTTGTAGACCAACCCGAAAGTTGGTATCATCGAGCTTCCCTCGATTAAAAACCAAATATTTTTCCATTGGGCTTTGGATTATTGCTGAAAATAAGCTCTGACCAATTTTGTTCCTTTATGATAATCTTCACAAATGAACACAACTTTTATGAACCCTAAATTACTAAACGTAGGCTATGAACAATCTACACCATAGTTGCGTGACTTCAATGCCACCGTCACCAAGCTTCCGACAACCCTTTCAGTCTTTTTTTTTTTTTTTTTTATGTCCCTAAAATTTGAGTTAGAATGGTTTGCAAGAGCGTGATTATAAACGCAACAAGGCTGTAATAGCGTTCTAGTGTCTAGTTTACCACAGACCTTATTTCAGGCATTTAACCAAAAACCCTTTCAAGAAACCCATTGACTTCCAAACTGTCACATTGTCAGTCGGTTTTGATTTCTGTCTTTGTCTGTGTTCTGTCAATTAGTTCAGTTCTGTCTTTCTCCGCCCCTTGCCTGTTTGTTTCTATGGTGTTTGATTGATTGATTGATAGTTCAGTTCAGGTGTGTCTTGTTAATTTGCCCTTCAGTTCTGTCTATGTAAACCCTGTGTTCTCTCTGGTTCTTTGTCAGTTGTTAACGTTACTTGTTTTGGTTGTTCTGTTCCCGATCTTGTCCCCGAGTTAGTATACTTCCGTTGTCTGTGTTCTACTCCAGTTCGCGGACAGTCTGTGTGATGTAATTTTTGTCATTAACACAGTCTGCTGACGTCTGCGTGCAGCTGGATGTGTGTGTGTGTGCAGACAACAGTGCATCCGCACATGATTTGAGCACTTTAACAGAAATGTCCACTAGGTAGTGCGCATGCTGTGATACTTAGAATAGGCTTGTGCAGCAGGGTTATTGTTAAGAAACTATTTAAAACATTTCTGTTAATTGAAATAAAGCTGAAAAAACTACTAATGACAAATTATCAAACTAAAATTCACATGAAAACTAAAGCTATAAAAAAATAAAAGCTACCTGGGTCTTTAGAAACACCGGCTGTGCCACATACAGTACACTCACTATGCTGATGAAGAAATTGTAAATGCAGTTTACACATTCCCTAGTGTACGCGTTAAAAAAACAACAAAGCACTCTTTGGGCTTTAAAAGGCTGCTGCCTATTCAGGGAGCAGAGCAGCAATATCAATAACAGAGCTCAAGTGTGCATGAATTGTGGTCTATTCCACTATTTAGCTCCCACTTTTTCTGAGTTGGATTAGGCCTGCGTAGTCAGAGACAGTGTGATCGCTCTTAAACTCGTCTAGAGTCTACAAGATAATCCTAATCCCCTTAGACAAAACACCAGGCCATCTGGAGCTATCCTGACAAATGCAGCTAATATACACGCCACAGCCAGTCAGACACAGACACTGATAGTAACTTAACACGCAACAAATACAACTACTACAGACAGACGTGTGGGCACATGCGAGATTTTGTTGATTCCAGTTAGCTGCCTACAGAACTAGATGTAACTGAAAATGCGATCGTTTTATTAGTGGAAGTACATTAGAAACACTCATAATGAATCCTGAAGAGTGGATCAGTCCTTGTTTTTGACCAAAAGAGCTTACTTGAAAGCGCGAGTAATATTTACCAGAATTTAGAGTGTAGTAATGTTGAGGCAAGGTTAACACAAACATTGCAGTTTGTAATCGCTCAGTATCACCATAAACTCATTTGCATGAGTGCCCGTAATACGGGACTGTGTTGACACTCACAATATCCATGACTTCAGCACTAGCACTCGTTTTTAACACCATAACGGTGTCGTCAACTGGAAAACACATTATTTCCTGGCACAAGACATCATGTTATCTTCATAAGGGACCCACTATCTCTATTTTAGCCCTAACCCAAACACACAGGACTAATGCCACACTTTAACGAAGGTCGGGCCCACTATCTTTTCACATTCATGCTCCCAAGGTTGTAATTTGTGGCATTTCATCACATTTTTCTCAGCTGGGTTCCTGACATATCTGAGCTATTTAGTCTGGTTTGAATGTTTCTTATGTTGCTTTCCAGCCGAATGAGATTTGAATGGAATCTGAACCGAAATAAGTTGCAAACTGAGGGAAACGCATCAGAATTGGCTGGACTAAGTAGCATAACTCAATTGAATGTGCATTTAAACCATCGTTCAGTTCCTTTCTGTGCATATGTGGTGGTCAGATGCTAGCAGGGTGGTTGGACGACCCATTTCCTTGTTTGAGTTGGCTGCCGGCCTGTCTGCTACTTTGTGCCCCCGTTTGACCTTGATCCATAGGTGTCCTGCTACTTAACAGTACATTTACGTCTATATATGTTTGTGCCCTTGCCTGCAATTCCCTAAACGCTCTATGGATCTGTTATTCGAGCCATTGGTATCTTAATCAGAAAGCCTCAGGGTATTGTTATCTGGACTAAAACACGGAACTTGAATTCCACACATCTCTCAGCGTGAATGTCATGCAAAATAAGCAGGGAGATTCGTATTTATGAACTTGTAGCTCATTCCTGTGGTGAGGGAAGGGCCTTGCCTGGTAATGTCTCAATAACACTGGATTGGACACACTGGTGCGGCCTGCCTTGGTTTATTCGATAAGAGGCCATCAGTTCGCAATAATAGCCTTTACCAGCAATACTGCAGGGAACCATCTTGGCCATCACTTAAGAGCACAATGTTCCCTTTTAAACACCTAGTGGTTTGTCTCTGTGTCTTGTCTGAGGGTGGTTTTTCCCTTCGTCAGCACTTCCTCAACACAAACCGTTAGTCTTGTTGTTATGGTCTCAATGTCTGTTTCGTGGAACCTGGTGAAACTGCCCTAGGCGTTCCTTTGGTCATTTAGGAGGCCTCAGATTTGCATGAAACTCATTACAACCATAAAGTAACAGTTAACTGGCTTCCCAGGAATAAATACACCCTCTAAACGTTTGAGATTATCTACTGAGATGATGATCTTGTGGAAAGATAAACGGGAAATTTGCATGCAACTAGACTTTTGACTGGTTTGATCCACATTGCTAATTGTGGCTTAGAACTGCCCACTGAGTCAAGAAAAGTCTGTCTAATTGGCATGTGAAGTGACCAACAACAAGTGATGAAATAACTGTTTGCCACTTTCACTTCTCGTGGTTTCACAATGTCTACCATAGTTTATTGCAAACAAAATGCTTCATGATTTGATAGAAACCTGGAAACTTTGGCAAATGCAGAAAAAACTAAATTCCTCTGGATTTTGTTGGGCTGCTTCACAGTGGACTGCATTCAAATTGTAGTTGCAAAATAGGCATGGCTTTTAAGAATATACAATACTGTTCAAAAGTTTTAGGTCAGTAATATATATTTTTTCATGTTTTTATAACAACGCTCTTATGGTTATCAAAGCTGCATTTATTTGATTATTTGTAAAAACAGTGTTATTGTGAATTATTATAAATGGGTAAAGACTTGTTTATTTTAATATGTAATTTATTCCTCTGACAACTGAATTTTCAGCAGCCATTACTCCAGTCTTCAGTGTCACATGATCCTTCAAATATCATTCTACTATGCTGATTTGCTGCTCAATTAATAATTATTAATGGTTCTCAGTTATTTATATTGGTTCTTATCAATGTTGAAAAACATTTTTGTGGCTTCATATTTTGGATATACACACAAACACTCTTACAAATACACATTTGTGTGTGTGTATGTATGTATGTGTGTATGTATGCATGCATGTGTGTGTGTACACACACACACACACACACACACACACACGCACGTACGTGGCACAAAAATGTTTGAAATCCCCTGGACTAGATTACATGCAGCTGTGACTAAGGGATGATGAACAGTAGCTTTGTTTGAATGCGTGTCTTTTTCTGAGTCCTTGGCAGGAGTAGCATAACACGAAGTTGCTTTATGTAACTGCACTGTTTTAAAATCACATATTTTTTTACGAGCGCAGCCACTCTCCCACAACTACCATTTGTACTTCCTTTTTCTGGCCACTGTTTGTGTCCTTTTTGTCAGTTCATGTTGTTGAGGAAGCCTGCTGGTCTAATGCAGGATATCTCTGGACTTGTGTTTGTTGTCAGAAGTCCTCTCAGGCTTACGGGAAGCAGCCACCTGTTAAACAAGCGTCGTCTGACTCACTCTGGTTTTGTTTGACAGGATACACCACATGCATATGTTTTCATTCCTATTTATTGCCAGCTGGCTGGGCATTAGGGATTCTCAACTCTCACACATGTGAAGATGCAGCACTTGGATGTGTCCTTTTTAATCTCTTTTTTCCCCCCATATCGCTCTCTTGCTCCCTCTTTTACTGAGACAAAACATCGTTTCGTTCCTGCCTCTAGAGATTTTAGAGGATGAGTCCTTTCAGCAGTGGTGGATGTAAATATGCCCATGCTAGACTGAACGCGGCCTTGGATGTTTCAATAACGTCTTGGCTCTCTTTTCTTTACAAGACTGACTCCACGTCTCCACTTCTGTTCTTTCCAAGCTCCCACTTGCACCATCTCTCTTTCTCACAATAAAAGAAACACTCCTCCATCACAGATTTTTATATCATCCCATAAGCAAGTTACATTCTCACATAACTCTGCCTTATGTCTGCATACTTCACATTCCCTGTTGTTTACACTGTTAATTATGCAAGAGATTTCTTATTCCGTCAGAATAAGCATTAACGTTATTCAGATTGCATTGTTTAACCCTCACACTCTCATGCATGTCTCTGATACTCACCAAGGCTGCATTTATTTGTTAAAAAAACAGAGTAAATAAGTAATATTGTGAAATATTACAATTTAAAATAACTGCTTTCTAATTTTAATATATTTTTAGATCAGATTTATTCCTGTTATTACTCGTCTTCAGGGTCACATGATCCTTCAGAAATCATTCTAATATGCTTATTTGAGGCTCAAGAAACATAATTGTTATAAATGTCAAAAACAGTTTGACATTCATAATTATATTTGACATTCAAAATTATTTGAATAAATAGAAAGATCAAAAGAGCAGCATTTATTTGAAATCGAAATCTTGCAACATTATAAATGCCTTTGCTGTAGTTTAATGCATCCTTTCTAAATAAAAGTTTTTAATTATTAAAAAAAAAACAATAGGACCCCAATTGTTTGAATGGTAGTGTGTGTGTATATATAAAAATGTATATAAATTAGTGTTGTCAAAAATATCGATATTTCGATAAATATCGATACTGAAATATCTGAACGGTACCAATACTAATTTCCCGAAGTATCGATACTAGCCGAGCGGTCACTTTCACTTCTCTCCAAAGGCGCGTTGACAAACACCACACGTGACGCACTCGTCTCATTCGCTCTGGTTAAATAGCAAAAGTGAAGTGAATGAAAAGATGGCGAGGGCGGCGCCCCCGCGACCGACTTTGGTTGATTGATAAAGAACACCGCGAGCGGGCATGTCGGAGAATAGCGTGGACACGCGTAAACACACACCGCGAGCGGGCATGTCGGAGTCGGAGAATAGCGCGGACACGCGCTTCACACCGCGAGCGGGCATGTCAGAGAATAGCGCAGACACGCGCTTCACACTGCGAGCGGGCTGCGGGCACCCAAAAGATTGTTTGACAATCAATAATCTCTCACATCACTCATTTTTTAAAATGATTTTATAGGTGAAAACAGACTTAAGGAACAGGCTCCAGGGGTAGCTACCATTTAGCAAGCATAGGCTACGCTCAGCATCAGGGGTGTTTGTTGTTTGGACAGACCTTTCCCCACTGCTAAAAAAATCCTAAAGGAAACACACGTAACTCTTCTCATTTTAACTTTTCTGAAATATTAACCAAGATGGCCTAGTATTGTTGTTGATATGAGTCTGTGTTGTCTTGTTTTTTCACCGTAATTCTTAAAGTTAACATAATCTGACTGAGGAATCTTAGACAAGTAAATATTTTAACTGTGGTCAAATGTAAATTAACTTGTGCCTATTTAACTTTATTCAGAAAATTATTATTTAATTCTGCAATTTGCCTTCATTAGCGATTATCATCAATTTGATTACACAGATATTAAATTAAACTAAACAGCTAGACAATGGCATCTCTGAATTCAATAATGAAATGCCTTTAAATTAAAATGTAATGTTTAATCTTATTATTATACATTACTGACACTCTATCCTCCAATTTGATACTGTTAAGTGCTTTTTTGTTACAGTAGGCTATATTTTAATCTTTGATAACAGTAGGTTAGACAAATACAACGGGTCAGGTTAGCCCTGGTCCAATTAAAAAATATTAACAGATAGAACTCAGGACATTTTTGTTCATGTAAAATATAGGCTACCTCATTGTCATGTTCTAGACTTGTTATATTTAGCTTTAAATAAAAAAAATACCCCCTTAATATTGTGGCAGTTTTTTTCTCTGTGGTATCGAAAATGGTATCGAATATCGATATTTTTCAAGGTATCGTATCGAATTTAGAAATTCTAGTATCGTGACAACACTAATATAAATAGTTTTTTATACACAACTAGGCTACTTAAAAGAATATCATAGTTCTCTCATGGTATTTTTATAATTATTATTATTTTATATAATTATTTAATCATTTTGTAATTATTGATGGGAAGAGCATGGAATAATTTTTAGCTGTCATTATACAACCTAATCAGAATCAAGCATTCCAGAGAGATTTATGCAGCTCTTTTTAAAACTTTGGTGCATGTTGTTGCAATTTGGATAATTTGGTGGTATAATGGCTTTTAGTAGCTCCGAGGTGTGCAAAGACTTGCTTTTAATACGTCGTGTGAATATGTAAGTGTTTTCTGGAGGTGTCCGAGCATTACGCTATCTGATTGGATGATGGCAGATGCGCGTTGGCAATGTGAAGTGGAATACTTCATTCTCCGGCTAGGTCAGAGAGGACACATGCCGCTGATCTGATGTGAGAGGCCTGCAGGGAGACATCTGAGGTTCTGCTCTCTGCTTTGTGTGTGTGTGTGTGTGTGTGTGTGTGTGTGTGTGTCCTTGTGTGAATGCTGCTATTAGGAAGAAACTAAGGGCAAAAAGTGCAGTAAGTTTAGATGCATTTACCGAGTGTATGCGTTTCTTAGTGAGCTTAATTACCTCGTGTTTGCACACTTAAAAAAATGTCTCCGTGGGGAACAGTATGATCCCTAACAATTTTTGGCAAGCCAATTTGCATATTAATGTCGCGTAAGAGCGTGTACGTGCATCCAGATGCTGGTTTTCATGTGACTTTGGCATAGACTGTTAAAGCTCTGCAGATTTCTTGCTGTGTTATGTAATCCGAGGGCAGTGGGTTTTTTGCTGCTCTCTCCCCCCTTCCTCACAGCTCAACTCCTCTCTTCCAGAACTTCCTGTTTTCTCAGTGGCCCACTGAACCCTTTCCCAGAGACAGGATGAGAGGCGCTCAGCTGGAAGACACTCCCACCATGACTCACTGAGAGCTGGTTTTCCCCCAATACCCCGGTGTATTACTCAGCCTTTCTGCGTGTATTAAAAATTATTTGATTATAAGCTCTTAGCATATATCCCGGATATGCCCTGTGCTTTGTATTGTGCTGTTTTTTTTTGTCATGTATTGCTGAGGTGAGCTTCACTATTGTTATTCCTCATATTTAGGGTTACACTGTGTTGCCCTATCCAGGCTTTTAAGTTAAACATCCACATTGTATTATCGGTATAAGACGTGTAGTCATGCATAAGTGATATCGCTTTTAAAAATAAAGGTTCTTTATTGGCGTCAATGAAGAATCTTTAAAGGAACACGCTGACTTTTTGTGACTTTAGCTTATTCACCGTATCCCCCAGAGTTAGATAAGTCCATACACTTTTCATCTCCGTGCGTGCCGTAACTCTGTCTGACGCACCCACCACTAGCCTAGCTTAGCACAAAGACTGGAGGTAAACGGCTCCAGCTAGCATACTGCTCCCAAAGAGTGACAAAATAACGCCAACATTTTCCTTTTTACATGTTGTGATTTGTATAGTCACAGCGTGTACAAATAACAGGTCACATGAGACACAGCCATCTTCTAACCGTATACATACTGGGAACTATATTCTCAGAAAGCGAAGCACTGCTACTTGGGCGGAGTGATTAGCACAACACTCTGAGCGAACTCTCTGCTCCTCACCACGGGGCTTCTCAGGTGCTGCGAGCAAATCACTCCGCAGAAGTAGCAGTGCTTCGCCTTCTGAGAATATAGTTCCCAGTATGTATACGGTTAGAAGATGGCCGTGTCTCGTGATCTTGTTATTTGTACACGTTGTGACTATTCAAATCACAACATGTAAATAGGAAAATGTAGGTGTTATTTTGTTATAACATAAGCAATATATAGTTATGCTAGCTGGAGCCGCTTACCTCCAGTCTTTGTGCTAAGCTAGGCTAGCGGTGGGTGCGTCAGACAGTTACGGCACGCACGGAGATGAAAAGAGTATGTATGAACTTATCTAACTCTGGGGGATACGGTGAATAAGCTAAAGTCACAAAAAAAGTCGCTGTGTTCCTTTAACATTCACGAAACCTTTCCGTCACACAAAATTTTCTTTCTAATGGAAAAGGTTCTTTAGATAATTCAAATGTTCTTCACGCTAAGAAAAATATGGTTCTTTTAAGAACTGTTCCCTGAAAGGCTCTTTGGGAAAACAGAAAATGGTTCTTCTATGGCATTGCTGCATAATCCCTCTTTTGGATCCAGTATTTTGAAGAGTGTAAGAAACAGTAAGAAAGTGTTTAATGTGTTTGTGTTGAATGTGTGCTGGATGAGGTAAGGCATGTGTGGTGGTTGGTCTGGTTGTGATTGTTGGCCCTGCGGGTAGAAAGTGTGGGAAAGAGAGCTGAAGGAATGACAGCACTCCTCTATGCCCAGTCACATTCACTTCATACCACAATACTGTTAAGTCATTCCTACTATGCAGTATATTTGCAGGACACAATCCCAGTCTTAATATACTGGATGAAAGTCAAATGAGTTTTCTTTCATCACCACTAACTGTACTCAATGGTTTTATTGTAGTGCTTTAGTTTGAACTGATGTTGCCATATCCCACAGGTGCTGTGCAGATTATAAAAAAAAACTATAGCAGAATGTCCAAGCTGTTATTTTCCATAGAATTAAAGTGATCAAGGATTTTCTGTCTACAACGGTTGTCTGTTCCGTATGTAATGTCACCATGAGACTCGGAATTTCATGCTTTAGTTTTATTTGGTGACTTTTATAATACAATTAAAGTGTTTTTTTTTAGTCCTGTTGTTGCCACCATCTACTTTTATTGTTCACACTTCTCATTTACATGCATTCTTCAAAGCTGCATTTGTGTTTTACTGAAGTCGTACATGTTTGTAATAACATGAGAGTAAATAATGACAGAATTACAATTTTTGTGTGAACTATTCTTTTAATATTTCAGTGTTTTCCCCCCCCCTCAATATCACTTTACATTCTGTTTGTCTTTTTGTACAATCCTGTTAACAAAAGCCAAGTTCTACATCATCCTCCAGGAAGTGACATCACAGCGTAAACGTAGCGCAAGTATAGCGTGCTCAGGTTCCAGATATTAAAAATAGGAGCTGATGCCATCTTGCACCTCAGTTATTGACTATTTCCTGTAAAATGAAACTGGAGGACTTCGGTATTAATAGTACGGTTGAAGTTTGTGTCTTGTTGCTAGACTGATGGTTTTGCACACTGTGATGGATTATAATTAAAAAATCAGGTAATATTTTAAAACTGTGTCTTTTCAGACCAATATTTCATGTCCTCGTCATTTATGTGGTGAAAAGCTGTGGTGTAGAGTTTTTGAGCAAATGTAATTAGTTACTGTTACTTGAGTATCTTTTTGGCTACTTTGTAGTTTTACTGAGCATCAAAGATATTAGCAACTTTTACTCTCTACTTGACTACATTTTTGAACAAGTATATGTACTCTTAATATATTTGTGATGAGTAATGCAATTACTCCTTACGTTTTGCATGGCACCTAACTTTTTCTGCGGTTGTTTGTTTCTGCTACAACAAAAGTGATATCGCCATCTACAGGGCATTGAAGTTACTGTATCGTGTTATTTTTCCCTTACTCACCCAAACTTGTCAACAAAGCTACTTTCCCTGAATGCGAGTGCATAAGCAGCTAGTTTTGACTCGTAGGTGTTTCATATATGAGATGAGGATGTGGCTGCAGCCGGTTATGAGGCCGAAACGGCACGTCCATTGCAAGTAGGTGTTGACTAGTTCATTCAACTTAACATTATTTTATTTAACAGTTCTAGTGAAGAGAGCTTTTTGAAGGATATTGGTTTACGTATGCCCTTTTCGAGCATTTGAGCTTAACTGTGACTTGAGTGTTTGTAGCCGTTTAAGAGAGGCTGTTGATTTATTGCAATATTGAGGTGTACAGTTTTATTTAGATATTCTGAAAAATATTTTCAAAATGTTTCTTGTTTTTCACCAGCATGTCTCTTAGGTGTTGAGGACTAGGGCATCTTTGAGCCTTACATTCAGTACCAGTAAAATACTTGAGTTAGGTTAAAATCAGATATTCTAAGACTTTTACTCGAGTGGTATTGGAATTGGTGACTTTTTCACTGTACTATTACTCAAGTATGGTTTTCAAGTACTCTTCACACCTCTGGTAATAAGTGATATGAACATTATCCCTTAAATGTCTATCTTGTTTGAACTTGTTCGTTCTTAAGGCTCCAAGCTGCTTGATATGAACTTTGCGTTTAATGAGCTAATCAAATATTTCAGCTGAAATCAATATTTTGCGTCTAATAATAGCCGTGTAATAAGCTGGATAATGTACATCCAGTCAGTTATACCCTGACGCAAAGCAGAGGGGTCTTGTATCACCCTGAAGGGTTTTATTGTGCAATAATAACCAGCTGGATGTGCATTATTCATTACTTAATTTATAAACAATTGTTGAAAAGTGGAATTCCTGGTAGAAAACGACATTACTCATCCAAAAAGATTCCCACTATGAATGACGTAATACAGTCAGACTCTCTACACTCTCAAACAACTTATATATTTGTGTATATATTCATATTTTGCAGTAAATGTATAATATATTGATTTCTATATACAGTCAATATTTTAATCAATAGTTTTGTTTTTCCATTGCTTTTAATCCAATTGTTGTGTGCAATGCTTCATGTGATTGTAGTTCTTTCTCTCATTAAAATACACAACCTTGTAACTTCCTTCTTTTGTCAGAGAAGAAAAGATTTTTAAAAACTTGCTTAAAATCAAAGTTTCAAATTTTGTTTCACCTCATAGCTGGTTGGTTTGGGTCATAACTTATAACTCTTAAACGAAGACTTTAAAGAGATAGTTCACCCTAAAATCACCTGCTCCAGATGATAGAATTTTCATTTTTGGGTGAACTATCCCTTTAAGAATAATTCATTTTAAAAAAACAAACAAGACCAAGGCAGTTGAAAGTGGATAAAGTGTGGGAATGTAAATATCAAAATAAGCTTCAAGTTGACAGCCTGATGTAAGATAACTGTCAATGCCGTTAACAATGGTTAAATGTAATGCTTATATTCCATTTTACAGCCGGTTAATTTCCATGCCATTGTATAAATAGGATAATCTGAGCTTGAGAACCAGATCATATTTCTGAAAGTACCCTTTTTTGCAAACACTTAGTTAAATTACAACACATCCACATTTGTACACTGCTCAAACAGCACTGCATAACTGGAACGACTTGTTTATGAAAGACTCTATGCGCGTGCACACACACACAGGCTCAAGCCGGCAAAAATCCCGCCAAAAGTTCCTCAGCTGCCCTGATAGATAGATACACACTGCGCATTGAAGAAATAAATGAGGGGGAAAACCGTTTTACACAGCCTTGAGATTGAAGACATCACTGTTAGTTTGTCCTCTGTCTTTGTTTACCTGAACAGTTTCCCCCTTACCGTCTGTTTAGTTTTGTCAATATATGGGTCAATATGCAGTAAAAGGCACTTGGTGCGCACGCGTGTGTGTGTGTGTGTGTGTGTGTGTGTGTGTGTGTGTGTGTGTGTGTGTGTGTGTGTGTCGTCTTAAATAACAGCTCTGCAGTCTCTTTTGTGTCATGTCTTGTTCTCCTGTCGTTTAAAATAACCTTTTATTTTTCAGGATATTTCGCGCCAAAACCAGAGAGAGAACAATGTGGGCGTTAAACATTTCCCTTTAACCCCTGCAGCGCTCTGGGTGTGTGTGTGTGTGTGTTTCTGATATGTGTGCTATTGCTGTCTACTGTATGAGTCTTTATATGGGTGTGTTTGTTCAACACTATCTCTTTCCTCAAGCCGTGTATGTTTGTGCCAGTGTGTTTCTAGATCAAGGCTGAATGTTTTCACTGGTTGCCTGGGTACTCCGGGCCGTTGGCCACCGGTTGCCGCGGGAGACGGGGATGGGAGTGGCCAGAGCCGGTCTGCTGCAGTTTAGCGCGCTCGCTTTCCCGCCATCAGATCCCGCCATGAGGGAGGGGCTTTGGCACAAAGACAAAGCAGAGAGAGGAGGCTTTCCCGCTAAATGTCTCATATGCAAATAAGCCCTGGTGGGAGGGGCATTCAGACGTTTGCAGAACGGTTAACTGTTTCAGTGCTGAAACCTACAGTAGCATACTACACAACCCTCTTCACCCATAAAGTTGACTTGCATAAGCACCTCTCACCTTGTGTTTTATGTCATGTAGCTCAAAGAATCTCTAGCTTGCATAAATGTGTGTGTGCACTTCTAATATAAGTAACAGAATTTATACTGTAGGTGTGAGCCTGTGAGTTTAATGACTTTATGCCTGGAAATACATTATTATGTCTGGACTTATGTATTATGGTCTTTATTACTCACCGGTGTGGGAAATTTGCATGCGGAATGGCTAAAGAGTTTAAGTAGTTTTTATAAGTTTGTAAGTATTAGTTACACTGCTGGCTATTGATCTACATGATTTTCCATTACTTTTGAATAGATTTCTGAAGATAAAGCGGTATGAAGATTTTGTTGGCCCTCAGAGAGAACTTGTCTTTGATAGTCTTGAAGTTTTGCCACAGCATCTCATGGAAAGCCTCTTTGTTTCTGTTGTCCGTGTGAGTCGGTGCTTTCACACTAGAATGAGATCTGAACAGTATAGATGCACAGAAATGAAAGGAACACTTTTTTTCTCTCTCTCCATATTTCCATATAGCATCTGTTTGTGGGTATATATACACAAACAGATGCTATATGCTTTAAATACATTTACATTTCAATTACATTTTGTTTTCCCTGATAAACACACACCATTTGTATACACACACCATTTGTATACACACATATATATAAATACACACACACACACGCTAGAAACACAATTTTAAGTTGTATGTTTAAAATTGTTATATATATATATATGGAAACCTTTAGGTCTATATAGGTTTAAATAAAAAACAAAAATTAATTAGAAAAAAGGTATATAAAGGAAAATATTTAATTACAATTTTTGGACGGGGGCTTTGTTTCCTTAGATGTACATATGTTACCTTAGGCCGGGGACACGCGTAAAGACTAGCTGAAACATTCTAAGACTGAACTGGACACACTTACAGACTGAACGCAACTGTCTCTGACTCGGCACGTTTGGGCATGACCAGTCATAAGTATCAAATTACATTCATAATCAGCCTTACAGTCATTAAGTGTGTCCGCGGCTTTAGACACAAGCATCGATGTTAATGTTTTGAGTATGATTTGCTGTGTAACCGCTCTTTGTTACAGTTGGTGTGGGTGTGAACAGGGCAGGTGGAGGTGAGGACGGTTGGGGAATATAACCACAGTTAATTTGTGCCAAGATTTATCTTGAATACGCACAACAACTGCATTGTTAGTTACCTAGACTCAGGGTTATGGGGGTATACTGATAAAATGGGTTAACACTAATCTTAATGCAGTAAAATGACATGCACACTTTATCAACCCTTAAGGGCCCTTGTCATATAAAACAGACAGTAACTGTCACAGTCCGTACCCTCCGGATAGAAAATCCACTCTTTACTTCCCTCTCTTTCTTCTGTTTTCCTGTCGGGAGTGGCACGGCCGGGTGCATGTTGAGCCGGTTTGTGCACCTGCCAACGGACTCGCCCGTCCTCAAATTACCTGGAAAACTCTGGAAAATACTGCCAAAGGCAGATCCTCAAACTTAAGTCGTTGGCAGGAAGGGTGATATAGCGTTCTCATCGTCTCAACGGACAGATCTGAGATGATGGACTGCCTGTATCTTTACTGGGTCAGCACTGGACATGACATGGCAGCTCACTTCATGACAAGATAATCAGTCACTGATGAAATATTTATTTTCAGATGGATGCAAGTCTTGAATGTACAGAAGTACGGAGGGCTGAAATAAACATTGAATCTACCTATGAATAATGCAGTGCAGATGACTAGTGAGCTTTAATTAGTTAAATTGTAATTACAGTAAGGGTATATTCCAGAACAAAGGGGTTGAATCATTAGACATGTGTCATAATTAGTTTGCAGTGTCAAAGAAACGCAAATATGAATACAACGTTGGTTGAAGATGGTGCAAAACCATTCAAAGTATGAAAAACAAGGGATTGTATCTTTTTCTATATATTTTCACAGAAAGGTCTGTGCATGAATCATATGTGTGTTCAATTTATGCCTTCGTTCTTCAGTGTTCCAATAATAACCATACACACTTCATCTCATCTCTTGTGTGTTCTTCTGCCCCAGATTATTAAAGCTTTCTCTGCACTATAATATCCACCAGACCCTCCTCAAACTCTCTGGGTTTCTGTAAAGATGTGTGTTAACATTTATGATATATGTGGGTGTAAATGTTTTAATAAGAGCTGATATGAAGCTATATAAATGTGTAGGGCCCCCAGATACTTGCTGTGAACATAGACGAGAAATCTCAAATGTAATACTTTGCTGCCCCCTGGTGGTTAGACGTGAAGCTAATCCACACCGTTTTTAAACATTTCTAACATGAGTTTTCCCCTATACTGAAAACCACATGTAAAACACTTAAAACTTTGAATGTTGCATTTATATTCAGTGGGCATGTCCAGATACCCACACTGGCGTCTGTGCACTTGTCTGCTTACATGATTTATTACCTGTATTTGACCCAAGTGTGTGTAGAACTTTTGATTACCTCATGGGACACACTTACAGTGTGTAATAATGCAAGGGCTTTATTTATTTTCCAGTACTTT
Source organism: Phoxinus phoxinus (assembly GCF_949152265.1). Classification (NCBI taxonomy): domain Eukaryota; kingdom Metazoa; phylum Chordata; class Actinopteri; order Cypriniformes; family Leuciscidae; genus Phoxinus; species Phoxinus phoxinus. Next base: position 9,946,691 of record NC_136894.1, read on the forward strand.
GTATTTTAAATTAAACTGGTCAGTGGTCGCTATGTAACCATTTCTTAATTGTGGGCCTTCTAAATTAGTGATAAAAAGCAGTTGAAATTGTTGTGCAAAATACACTAATAAAATGTGCAACACTTAGTTTAACTTCCAAATTTTTATTTTAACTTACAATGGAATGTTTCCCTCAACATCTCGTGATATCGGGGCACAGAAGTTCCTGAATTCGATGCATGATGGGATACCCTTAGCCATGAACACCGCTCTGAAGCGCTATTCGAGATAGTGTAGGTTTAGTGTACACTAATGGCACGTTTTTAAGACTTGCGCACTTACATCTTATTGCGTGCACACGCTCTCTCGAGTGGCCAAGACTACAAGTGTGGGTATTTGAGCAGGACCTGTGTTTTCACCTAGATGATCAACGACTGTGTTAATGATTTGTAAATGTGATGGTTGTTCATGAGTCTCTTGTTTGTCCTGAGCAGTTAAACTGCCCACTTTTTGTCCGAAAAATCTTCCGGGTCCTGCACATCTTCTGCATATTTGAACCCTTTCCCAAAAGTGACTATGATTTTGAGATCCATCTTTACACACTTGATAATTGAGTGATTCATATATGGCTATTACAAAAGGTGAAAACATTCACTGATGCTCAAGAAGGAAACATTATGCATTAAGAGCCGATGGGTCTCAAAATCATGGTCACTTTGGGGAAAGGGTTCAAATATGCAGAAGATGCTGGGAAACCAACAAAATGTGCAGGACTGGGAGGATTTTTCTGAAGAACTGTGGGCAGTTTAACTGCTCCGGACAAACAAGGGGTTCATGAAATGCTATCACACAACAAAATCATTGATCATCCATAAAAATAAAGGGTATGTAAACTTTTGAACAGGGTCATTTTAATAAATTAAGTTATGTCGTCTTGTGGGCTAAACATCTGTTATGTGAAATACCTTTTTTAGGGCAGTGCTAAATAAGAAATAACATGCAATTTAAGGAAAAGACAGTAGATTCTTCAAGGGGTATGTAAACTTTTGAGCATAATCATGGTAATTAATATTGCTTTTATTAAATTAAAATAATATCCTAATGTCTCATTTTTATTTGAATTTCACAAGTGTGCAACTTGTTCATGCTAGCCAGCATCCAGATCCTAAAATATTTCATAATATATTTTGCTTGTTAAATCTCAGATTTTCTGAGTGAAAATATATTTTGAATGCATTTTGAAACTTCAGGAGACACTACTGTTAATAAGTTTAAGATTGTTTTAAAAACTATTTATCTACTCCAGCCTTCACATTTATCTACTAATTTGATCAAGATTTATTTTCTTATTATTATCAATGTTGAAAACAGCTGTACTGCTTAATGTTTTTTTCTAGAAACTGTGATCCATTTTTTTTCAGGATTCTTTGATGAAAAGAAAGAACATATTTTTAAAAATCGAAATCTTTAATAACATTATAAATGTATTTACTGTATCTGACCATTGTAAGGTACTGCAGATAATCCAACTTTCTGATACACCTGCATTTGGTTAAAAATATATGACACCCATTGTATTAATATTTTTGGCCCATATTAATTATCTGAACTGTATAGATAATGAATTGATGTCCTTTTCAGTGATTGGCATTAATTGAGTTCAGAAAACAGCACCACGGACAGCAACACACGGCGCTTATTTACTTGAGTCAGTGTGATTCAAAGCATCATAATATATCTGACATCATTCAACTTTAGATATACACTTCCTTGCTTCATTTGATTCTGAAGATGGAATAACCTTTTATGAGGGAAAAAAAAAGTCAGAGATCAAAGGATAATGACAAAATGCCATGTTGAATGTAGTAAATGACAAGTTTATTTCTTGCACAAAATGTACAAAATAACAAGCAAATGGACAGCCCGTCCCCCCCACCCCCCTCCCTGCCCTGTTTGAATTCCCCCGCTGATATGAAGTTGAAGATCTGGAACATGTCTACGGCAAGTCCGATGGTCCAAGCCAAAACGCATGGTTTTCTTAGAGACAACACATACCCAATTCAGATTCACCGAACAATTAAAAATGAATAAAAACACCATATTTACAGTCTTGTCTGAACTTTTACAGCATGCCATCTATATATTCATACAGAGCTTTTGTTTTTCAACAGAACCCCATATAGAAAACATATTAGAAGATCAAATCAAGTTCGACTAATGGCGAGAGACACTCAAAAGTACAGCACTGCGTTTGTCGCGGTATAATCTTTTTGATTCATTTTTGTTTTTCAACCCACGTCTTTTTTTTATTTATTCTGCAATTCTAACAAAGAATCTCGATGGAACATTTGTGTAGTCCTCAACGAGAAACATCCTCTTATTTACACCAAGTCAAGTGTTTTGCACCTTCAAGCCTGTTTTTTGTTTTGTTTTCCCATTCCAGGAGATTGTGTTCATGACAAAACGAATCACTCGAACGTCACACAGCGCATCACTTCTATTTATCTAAAAGGCAAAGTTGCAGTCTCATTTGGCAATGATTTGCTTTTGGATACAGAGGAAAGCAAATCCACATCGCTGTGTTGTCCACAATGGTGTGTTTTGGTTTTTGTTGGTTAACTTTCTACTAATGATGTTTGTTATATGTCATTCCGCCTGGACTGAACGTGACGCAGTGGTACAGGAAGCAGCTATGGCACAGGGCAGAATGTGTGTTTGCGTCTGAATTACAGTTTCATGGCTTACTCGCTCCGTTTTAACGTCAACTTTACAAGAGCAAAAACAAAACAAAAAAAGCTTTTTAAAGGATTGTTCGTCTAATGATATGTACAGCTGGCCTTTAAACTCCACAGATGAGCTGGTAGCATTATCCGGCGTCTCATACATTGGTATGAATTCATTTCAAATGAACGTGTTTGCTGTTGTCACCTTGGTGGTAGAGTATTGCTGTACAGCACTAGTGAAGAAGTCTAACAAAACGCTTCATTTCTTTACAAAACTATCCTGTGCTTTCCGAGTATATACAGCTAGAGGATTATAGTTTGATTTCTGGCGATGTCAGCAGAGATGTGTCTCAAGTATGTGATCTTTACATTTATGCTTTTAACAGACTTTGTGCCGAAGATGAAATGCCAAGGACTGCGGTTTTAACCGGGAAACCCACAATTCCCAGAATGCATTGGATGAAGCATAGGATAACGAGGATAACGAGGCAAAGGCATTGCACATCAAATCAAATCAAATCTAAACGCATGAAAAAGGATCTGAGCTATACAGTTTCAAGCCATGTTAAAGTCTTTCCTGTGAGGTGGGATTCCTTTTCAAGTGTGCAAAAATACTCTCGGACGTAACTTGGAATATGAACGAGTTTTGTTGGTGGTTTTAACTACCGCTTTATTAATTCAGTTCTTAAATATTTAATATGTTTTTGAAAGACCTTTATATCCACACCGGGTAGTTTCGTTTAAGTAATGACTTTTAATATACATATATATCTCTATTTTTCCTGCTTTTATAAAATGACACACGGTGATGAACCATCAACTCTCTCTATATATATATATTTATTTTCGTATTCCTCTTTCTTTTCTAGAATATCTTATTTCACTTGAGATCAAGTTGCTCTTGTAAACAAACAGGTTTCAGAGGATTGCCAGCCACCGTCGCTTGTTCTCTGACAGTCTCTTTCTCCGCGGTTCCTCCCTCTCCTCCTGCTCTCATTGAAGCAGGGCCCTGATTTGTTTAGAGGTGCTGTCATCATTTAAATGTCTTGTTGTATACCTGGATGAAAGAAAGCACATTCTCAGGTCATATGTGTGATGCACATTCTTTACAGTTCAGAAAACCACGTGTGTGAAGTGGTTTACTCCACACTCACCTCAGTGCATTCAACAGTCCCTCCACGCTGTTTGAAGGCTGCTCTTTCAACACCTTGATGCAGCCCTTCATCTGCAAAACACACACACACACACACATGCATGTGAAAATACAGCGTTAAAAGAAAGGTCACCCATTTTTGTCCCTCACCACTGACTGTGATCATGGACCCAGCCCCCCAATCACAAACCCCTATAGTGCTGTTCCAGATATGTTAAGGTGCACCACAATATGTGGAGATATTAGAATCATCCAGCTTGCTCATTTCCATAAACTGAAAGGCGGGACTGATGACGTCAAGCTCCAAAAATGCCAAATAAGGACCTTAAATGTATATTTTTGAATGTTTTTGAAAGAAGTCTTTATTTCTCGCTGCAAGTTGTTTTTCTAATAATTCAGCATTGCCATCATAAGAATAAATTACATTTCAAAATGTATTAAAATGGAAAACTATTATTTTTCACATTTGTACTTGTGTCTTTGGTCAAATAAATGCAGCCTTGGTGAGCATAAATGACTCCTTTTAAAAATCTTAATTTTTCTAAAATGTTGAAGGGTAGTGTATATTTAAATGAGGCATGCAAAGATGTGTAGTTGATCCATGTGATATTTCAGGCCTGCTGCAGAGGGTTAATATTTTCAGTAAATAATGTCATTTTTACTATATCACACAAAGCTAAGATACGCTATGGCACTGCTCCAACAAAATTGTGCACAATTTGAACCGGTTTTTAGCAGTCCCCGTTCACTTTCATTCTATGAAAAAGAGTGAATATTCTGCCTAACATCATCTTTTATGTTCAGCAGAAGAAGAAGAAAATACAGGTTTGAAATGACATGAGAGAGTACTGGGTGGACTACTGTACAAGAGCAGTTCAATTACATAATATTTTCAAAATACGCAGCAGTTGAATCTGCCTGTAGACACTTTAGCCACACTTAAATGAGTTTCCTTGCATTAGACAAACAAAATACAATCTGCAAACCAATTATGCTTTTCCATAGCCTATAGCAATAAACTATCAGTTCTCCTCAAGATACAGTTCACATTAACTGTGAATGTGATCTACTAAAATTTCATACTTTTTAACCAGTAATGTTGTTGTTTTTGGAAAGAGTCTTTTACTTTGATATTTGAATATACTGTATAATGCAATGACATTCATATATGTTTAAGGTTCACTGTATCTGAAATCAATAAATTGGTATTACGTCAATCTTGGAGGTCTTGGCAAAGGCACCCACTGGATGAACGTGGTCATAAAGGATGATGACGCCCACCATCACGCGCATGCAGAACAGCATGGTGTCTGTGTTAGTGAAACGGCACCGGTACTCCCTTGGGACAGGACATAGCGATCATTTTAAACAAAAATTAACCTATTCTGGATAACTGACATGATTTAAAAACTCAAATAATTGCATTCTTTTAGTGAGAAGACTTAAACTGATGAACTTACGGAGTCTCCAGCATGACACGGCACACACAGGCCATAGTGCTCAGGCAATCTGTGGTGTCCTCGATTGGCAAAGTCTTATTCTGCAACATGCATGTGAATCAAGACCAGTTAGAGCCTCTAGAGGGCGACAACATTTCTGTTTTCTACATTTACAGAAGATTTAGGCTGTGTTTGAAATCTTCCCTTATACCCTCATTCACTATTCCATACATTACTCCACTAATACAGTCCACTAGTAGGAGTGATTAAAAACGAGTGAGTGAAGTTGGACACTGAGTAAGCCGGAAGGGCTGCCGCTTTTGCATAGTTGTGCTTAGCAAACTGGCCACTCCAGTAGTAATGAAAAGATCTATCTTGAACTCGGTCATGGAAACTAGCATGTATAAATCTTAATTAAACAATAATCAATTAAAAAGGAATTTCTACCTATGATATTACACTGCACCCACATTGGACTATCGGTTTGGAAAATGGATGGCTGGATGATTCAGGCGGGTGCCATCTTCTGGCGTCTCCCAGTGCATTATGTGTATTCTCTAACCATTGAGCGTACATCGGTTACACACACGTTATTGCGATGCAATGTGAGAGTGAATGAGTGCTCTTTACAATGTCCACCATGGTTTCGGACACCACTTCAAATGGCTGTTCCCTCAAATAGTGCCCTATTTAAGGGTAAAGGGGGTGATTTCAGACACAGCCTCCGTGAAAACTTTACTTACCTCCGACACAAACTTAGTCGTGGCATTGCTCAGGGTTTTGAGCATGGGTGTGGCTTCAGCGTAGAAGAGCGACATCCGATTGGCCATTTCATTATTTACTTCATTCTCAGCTTCTAACTGTAATGCAAATGGAAAATGTTACTTCAGATGTTTCAGCTTCTTTTTTAAGTAACACATTCACTAACCTCCACATGCAAATGCAATCTCTGGTCAGACATTTATACAATTCTCAAAGGGTTATTTTTGGGGTTGTTCAACTGTAGGTTGCTAGTTGGTGTTCTACGCTATTTTTCATTTTGATTTGTCGTTTTCATTGAAAACGGGTATGCCCCTTTGCAGAACCTGATTTCACCAAGTGCAACATTTTCCTGGATCAACATCTTTGTTGATCCTGGAACAACATTCCTTTCAGCCAATCAGATTTGAGGGATAACTTTACAGTTTATATCAAGTTTAGGCTCACAACCAAAGGTTACAGTAGGTGCTTCTACATCAGTGTTATACACCCATCATTTCCCTCTCATTTTAGGGATAGCTTACGCTCAGGGGTAGTGATGATTAGGACTACATTTTGGACAGGAATGTTGTTCCAGGATCAACAAAATATGTTGACCCGGGAACGTGTCTAACACAGTGGCAGAGTGAACACTTCTATAGTAATGTCGATTTCAGCAGATCGTTGATCTTACCTGCTGGTTGTTCAGACGATTCCTGCTGATGGTCCTCCTATAGTAGCTGAAGTCATTCTGTATGGCTGGATTTGTCATCTAGTAGTAAAGACAGGATTTAGATCAAAGCAGTCTTCAGTGCATATTATTTATCAGATAAAGGGCTTTTCACACTTGAAATAGTTAACCCTGGGTCATTCTAAACCCTGGGTAAGCGGAGTCCTGAGTTATCATGCTTCACGTTTCACACTGCTCATACTTTATGGGTTAACAAATAATCCTGGTTATTTAGCTAATATTATAGCATTATATTCCTAAACCCTTGGGTTAACGTTCTTATCTGCATATTTGCAATAATTTGTGGTGCAGAAGACTAATTCAACAGTGGTTCACTTAAGATTTTCCAATGGGTTTTGACGTAAATATAAGTCATGCAATTAGTTTTCGGTTGTAAGCATCTAACACCGTATTCGTTCCACACTACACGTTTGGCACCGCAATGCGGGTTTGGCGACTCCAGAGCAGTGTTTTATAACCCCAGGTAAAAAGCAGTGCTAACCCGCTACTGTAAAATGTTCCTTTATGCGTGGTTTAGAACGATGATAACCCGGGTTTAAGCGCAGATTGAAAAGCCCTACAATTTACTTTCCAGCCAAATTCACTGATGTACTGAGCCTATTGGTTCAATAAGTGGATACTTCCAACTTCAAGAGGTTACAGAAAACAATGCATCCAGTTGTGGAGAATGATTTCTTAAATGTCCATTCTCAAGGGTGCATTTTAGAGACAGACCAGCTAATAGTGTTGTCATTTAGACATTTTGCTTGCCGTGACTCTCAGAGAACATCAGTGTGAAGAGGCTTGACTGAGTGCAGGGCTAAATATTTAAGCAGAACTCATGCCACATGAAATCAAAGTGAGTAATGCGTGAGAAACACTCACTTTAAGCTCATCAAAGCTGAGAGTGAAGTGCAGGATCTCTGCGAACTGTTTGGCGAGGGCCTGCTCTCTCTCCAGATGCTGCATGGGAGCGTAGGGTGGGCTAGTTAGGGCCTCCAAAAGACTGCGCAGGGCGTTCTCTGCAAAGAGATATTGATTACAGATTTTTACAGTCATTTTTTTGTAGCAATTCGTTTTTTCAAACTAATTCACATTCAATACTGTTGTCGTCCCTCAAGTTTTCCTAAGCTTTTTATCATCTGTTCACTCTCTCCCACACCTCTAACCTTTAATCGAATTTGTAATCCACGCAGCATAATGTTCCAATAGCGCAGCACTGCAATGTATTTCATCTCCATGGTTACCAGCACAAGCACAACAGTTATCATTGTTACCTCTAACGCCTCTCTTTTGTATTTTTGTAATTGCTGCAGTTTATCACAAGAACCTGTAATCCCATCAGTGTTGCCTAGATACTGAAGACCGTTGGAATCCGCAGCTGATGCAAGCATCAATGACTCCAAACTGCAGTATATGATCATAATCACAAATGCTGGTTGCTTTTAAAACTCAAGTTCATTTTAAAACCTCTAATGTATTAATAAATTATCAAATGAGTGACTGACATGACAAATGTATCATGCATGGATGCGAAATATTGATGAATTTGAGTTTAAATTAGTGCTGTCAAATCGATTAATCGTGATTAATCGCATCTAACATAAAAGTTTGTAAATGTGTATGTATGTATGTATGTGTCACAGTCTTCGTCTGCACCTGTCTATCTTAGTCTGCACTACACTTCCCAGAATCCCTTGTGTCTTCACACCTGAACTCACTCCCTCAATCATCCACCTGTTCATCGTCCTCATCATCTGTGTCACCTGTCTTCACCTGTGTTTCCTTGTCTGTTTCCCGCCACCTATCTGTTACCATGGACACTGATCACTTCCTCACAGCTGCCTGTCATTTGTGTTCATCATCACAGTGTATTTAAGTTCCTGTCTGTTATCAGTTCAGTGTCCGGTATTGTTTGTGTGTTATGTTGCACGCTGTTACACTCTGTTCACCTGCAATTGGAATAAACCTCGTTTACACTCCTATCCACGTTCGTCTGCTTGCTTCATCTGCCTAGTCGTGACAGTATGTATGTATATATGCAAAAGTCTTAGACACATTCGTTTTATCACAAACAAATGGTTTTAAGCCAGTTATTTATATATTTTGCTTTAGTGTGTCAGTAGGAAATATCAGTTTACATTTCCAAACATTATTTTTGCCATTATTGTAATAATCCAGTGACATTTTGTATGCACACGGAGTCTGATAACAGCTGGTATGTAGAAACAGAAAAAACGGACACAGACTAAATTCAGAAGAAAAGCTACCTGGAAAAAAAATGTGCAAGTGTACATACTCTAAAAAATGCTGGGTAGTTTTAACTCAATTTTGGGCCAAAAATGCAATTTAAAAATTTAACCCAATGGCTGGGTTTGTCCATATTTGACCCAAAATTGGGTTAAAACAACCCATCATTTTTTAGAGTGTAGGACAAACGCTAAGGGTGGTCACACCAAACATTGATTTGATATAGTTAATAGAAGTCATTTGATAAACAGAATCTATATATGACATTATTTTTTAAAGCATCGACACTTTACAGCATTTTTACACACGTGCCTAAATCTTTTCACAGTACTGTAGCTTTGCAAGTAGGTTTCTTCAAGCATTTAGTTTCTTTCTGTTTCTTCTTGTAATCCCAGAGGGACTCAATGATGGTGAGATCAGATCTTCATGTGGAGCACACCGGCTGTTGTCAGACTCCTTGTGCATACAAAAATCTCACTGAATTATAGCAAAAGGAATGTTTGGACTTGTTTTTTTTTTGTGGAAAATTATAAGTGATCTTCTTTTTTTTTTTTTTATCTTAGTAGCACTAAACTTTTGACTGGTAATATATATGACCACTCAGTGGCATTATTGATCTATCAGAATCAAATATTCCAGAGAGACAAGTCATAAGCAGTGTTATTGCAGTATCAATATTTAGTATTTTATCTAATGAGAGTGAATTTATGCTGTATGTCTGTGCTGTACGTCTTACCGGTGTAAAGCTCTTAGCTCTGTTTCCTGTTTGGTGACTAAAAGACGTACAGCTACACCATCAGAGCTAAGCCATCTCTGAATGTCATTAGTATGCCTAAGCATGTCTCCAGAGGAGCTATCCTTTCCTCTCATCAAATATGCAGCAGCCCTACTATAAATAAGGAGCTGATATGTTTTATCTGGAGACCTACCGAGAAACCTGACTCTATTAGCCGGGGACCAGATATTGCGGATGGCAGGATGTGTTGAATAGGGTGGAGCCTCTTTTTCTCATGAGTCACTGCGATGCCATAGTTCGGCAGGGAAAGCTTATCTGCATGTTATCTGTCTGGCCAAAGATCTGCGTTTCTCACTAGTCAGCACTGCTGTGAAAAAACAGGCAGGCGATCGACTATTGCAAACTGAGTTTACTGAATTGTCAGCCTCCTCTAGGTTCTGCTGCCACGGTTGCCATGCCAACTCTTCACGAGGTCAGCTGCAGAGGAGGACAGAAACGGATGCTTGCACCACTCGTTGTACGCACGGTCAGCCCGTTGGTTGACTCGTGCATGCAAGGCCCGTATGACTATAAAAAAAGACAATTGGGAAGAAAAGAAAAATGGCCACCCACTTACCTAGCCTGAGAGAAAATTCATAGAATCTCTTGAGCTTGGCCACAAGAGGGCAGACTGCATTCCAGGCTTTCTCCTGCAACTGGAGGTCATTGGGGTTCTGAATCGCCTGGAGAGAAGGACGAGCAGGAACACTTGAGACCGAAAGTCAAACAAAATTATTCATTTACATTGACTAAACTCAAGGTCATTTGTACACTTTTAAATGAATTTACACTGTATGCTGTAGGGCTTCTTCAGCAATGTGAAACATTCACAGCTGAATAACTCCTGCACATCTGCTGTTTATGAACCAGAATGATTTAAACCAACAACCTGCTTAAACTAATGCCTTAAAATGCCTTATAATGCCTATGTGCTTTATAATAGGCTGGGGATGAATAATTCTTACCAGTTTTTTTTCTAATAAAGCAACACCACTAATGTCACTAAATTGAAAAGTAAAAAAAAAAATTAGGTTATACTTATTCAGATAATTAATTACATGTACGTACTATAGAGTTAGGGTTTGGTTTGTATTTATGCATAATTTACTGTTGTTATTATTGTTGTAAGTACATGTAGTAACTTGAAACTATATCCCCTTAAATTAATGTGTTGCCGAAATGTATACTTTATTCAGCAAATATGCATTAAATGATCAAAAGTGAGAGTAAAACTTTTGTCACAAACTATTTCTAGTTCAAATAAAAGGTCATGGTTTCCACAAACATATTAAGCCACATTAAGCAACATTGATAATAATAAGAAATTATTCTGGAGCAGCAAATCATGATTTCTGAAGGATCATGTTACACTGATAACTGGAGTAATGGCTGCTGAAAATTCAGTTTTGCCATCATAGGAGTAAATTACATTTTATAATATATTAAAATGGAAGACAGTTATTTGAAATTGTTATAGTATTTAAAAATATATTTTGATATAAATATAGCCTTGACTAGCATAAGAGACTTCTTTCAAAAACAATAAAAAATGTACTGCCACCAAAGTTTTCAACGGTAGTGTATAGATTATGTAATAAATTAAATAGATACATTTATCAAATTTCCATAACTGATTTGCAAAAGATTTTCAAGTTTAAAAAAAAAATCAAACAATTGTACTGGACATGCATGACAATAATTCAAATCACGCATATTGTTGCGAAGATGTATGCTTACAATAATAACCTGGAGGGTGATGAAATAAAATTCATACTTGATTCCAGAATAAGATGGGCTTTTTTGAACTTGAATGAGTAAGCAACCACTGACTCAGAACACCCTAGCACCCTAGTTTTGCACAGGTAAACACCACACATTTTCTTCAGAAAAGGTAAAAATTTAGAGTCATAGCCCTACCTCTCTTATTTCTTGTCCTGCTCCATTGTAAGACTGTAATTCTGCCAGTATCCCATGGGCCTCTTCCAGCACAGCACTAACCTGGTTATACACGGCTGTCTCGGCCTCTGTGGGCTGAGCATCTGTGGGCAGAAATCACATTGAGTCAGTCAAAATGTGATAGTCAAATGCCAAAACGATACACCTTTTTCAATTCCTGAGTTAGATATATCACCTCTGTCACACTGTCATACTATTGTCCTATTGGGTAAAAGTTATGTTTTGAATCAACTAGACTGTGTTCAACCAGTCAAGTCAAGTTACATCTAAAAACTGGAAAATTAATTGAAATAAAGCTTCATGGTGTGAGTTAATATGGCGCTACCATTGAGTTATCATCTTTCTTTGGCACCCGGAGGGGGAAGCTGTTTCCAACGGGCTTTGAAAGATAGGAACCATAAATCCATGTGGATTAATCTGGTAATGATGATGGTGTAATTGTGAGTCAGAAGTACGTGAGGAGGATTTAGGTTGTGTCGGTGTATGTTAGGATTTGCTGGGCTTGATATCAACAGCTCTAGTGGGAAGTGTCGACGAAAGGCCACGGCCAGTGAAGCGGCTCCATGCGGAGTTGCTGGCGAGGCTACGATGGGTTTAAAGAGTCGTGTCAGCTTCCAACACAGCGAGCGTCACAGACATTTGATTAATAAGCCGACGATAGGAGGCAGGAAAGCAAAGGCAAACGAATACCCTACGGAATATCGCCCCCTGGTGGACGTCAACTTCGGTGGTGGACCTCTCCATTTAGCTCGGAGAGGACACACTCTTAAAAATAAAGCTTTCAAAACGGGGGTTTTCACAGCGATGCCATAGAAGAACCATTTTTGTTTCCCCAATGAGCCTTTCAGTGTACAATTCTTAAAATAACCATTTTAATAATCTAAATAACCATTTTCCACTTTATCAAACCTTTAGTGCATGGGAAAGTTTCTATGGATATTGAAGGTACTAAATGGAAGCATAGACGCCAATAAAGAACTTTATTTTTAAGAGTGTAAGCAGTGTAAAAACGGCAGCAAATGGCATCTTGGGTAGTGCTGTCATTAAAAGTCTATCCCTAGATCAGATTTCTTAGTCTCCCCAGCCTCTGTACGATAAATGATCCTTGTGAAGCAGGGGTCTCTCTGCCTAATTTACAAGTGCACTCCCTTATACCGCATCCACACGGAGGGGCTGTAATGTATATAGATGTTTGTGCTATCAGCTGAGCAAACACACATGCACACACACACTTCAGTGTAATTGCCAGTGACTCCTCCCAATCATGTCACCTCCGGGTCTGCTTGCTCAGCCTGTGATCTTCAAAGAACAGAGTGTGTGAAGACTAACATCAGTGCTACAGTCGTACTGTAGCGTTTGCTTTCCCCTTTGCACACTTTTATTGTGCGGTGCACCATTTACCGGTAGACCTTTTGGTTCATCGCTTGTATCTGCAATTCAGTAAAACTGATCTGATCTTGAGCTCAAAGCCTATTTCCACAAAAGCCTTGTTTTGTGTCTTGAATTTGAGATATAATCATTTTATGAATGCCATAAGTGGCACGGTAACCCCATTTTAGAGCTAAGGAAATGTGAACCAGTGCAGTGTAACAGAGGTGATCATTGTTTTACCGTCACAAAATTCAAAAAGTCAAGATCAGGAGAGCGGCTGTTGTCCAAATGTTTTGCTTGTGTAACGTTTTGATATTACTTCTTTATATTTCATGGATTCTGCTATAGGGTCAATGACGAGTAACAATTGTCAAGATTTCGTTTAAAACGCATGTGCCATGAAATGTAATATTTGTGTTCTTATTGATTATATGTTTTCAGTTTGACTTTTGGCGATCGGAATGTTTTGCCTGCACTTTGCAGGACGTGTGCGGCACACTTGACCTGAACCAACCTTGCTATGTCTTTAAAACGTCAAAACATCTAATATTTTTAAGAAACTTACTCCAAAGTTATGAAAGTATACAGGGGTCGTTGATTGATAATTCGTTTTTTCTTGTTTCATGAAAACAATATGGCTTCCTGCATGTTGTTTACCCCAATTATAACATTTAATCATATTTAATTATGCTAATTATACTTTATTAATAACAAAATATGTTTAATTAAAATGGCTTTACTGCTTTTTAAGAAATTATTAAAGATTATGCCAAATTATTGTTATTTAGAAATGTTTCTTATTATGATCTTAGATCATTTACACCAGATACATTTTTTACTTTAAAAACACAAAATAAATATCAAAAATAATTTTAATGTAGAAATGTAACAAATATCCATCAAAGAAGAGTATTTAAGTCAATTAATCAATACATTGGGAAGAAAATGAACATGTGTCATTGACCCTATAATGAATTACAAGCAAAGGCATTAAACTGTATGGCTTGCGTCACTTTAAGAACATCTCCCAATTTAAATATTTTTGAGGAAGGAGAGCCTACATTTCATGGTATAGACTGGACAACAACCGCTCTAAGTCTTCCGCGTTCTCACACTTGAAGGACAGGTGTTTTATTTCCTCCATAAAAATAGGAGATGTTAGGCATGTAGCTGTTAGAGGTGTCATAAAAGGAAGGATTACTCAGGAGAGAGAGGTAAGGGTTAAAAGGGAACAACATCAGAGAACAAGGAAATTGAGGCTCCCCTTTCAAAAGGCAGCTTCTATTCCCACTTCCTTAAATCCTCAAACTGATTAATAATGCAGTCACACACACACACATCCAGATGTAAAAGGACATACTGGAACAGATTATGGTGCCAACACACTTTACAAGTCTGCAAAGTTTTGTGCGAAAAAAAGAGGAGATGAGTTAAGTGTTATGTGATTATTTCCATCCCACTCTAACTGCTAAAAAAAAGCGTGGCATTCGTACGACGACCTTTAATTCAGCGGATCGGAGTCGACCTGGAGATAAGCGCAAAAAAAAAAGGCACGTCACAAATTGAGGTCACCGAAAAACCCTTGAATGCCAAGCATTGATGCACAAACAGAGGGATGGCGTAGAAAAGGAAGTGAAAATGTAGAGGACAGCGAATGAGGAGGAACCGTGATGAGAAGGGAAAGAAAAGCAAACTCAAAACATAAAATGCTGATGGTCTCACGTTCAAAGTCAAGGAAAACTATTGGGCCATGCTCAAGTTCGGTGCAAGCCAGCAGTTTCAGGAGATTTCCCATGATCCCCCTGGAACAGAGAGAAGGGAGAAGCGTGTGGGTCATGGGAGGTGTGGCAGACGTGTCTCTGGTGTTGGGTGTGTGTTCGTGTGAATGTGCGTGGTGTCTGGGGATAAGGGGGTCGGGCGTATAGGGTTTGGGATGGACTTTCGATGTCGCTCGGACACAAGAGATTCTCGGGTGATGTTCATATGGTCACTTGGATCACATTGAAACTCTTTCTTTCTGCTCCCTTCCCTTACATGAAGGGAAATGAATGAACTTTTGGTTGGCTTCCACATTAAGAGAGCAAAAGTAAATGGTTTCCAAATACAAAAGTCTGTCTTAATCTACATAGAGGATGCATTTATATCTGCTCCAACCCTGATACCTCCATCTCCAATCACACACATATACATCTGAGCACACGTACACACACTGTACACCAGCGAAGCACTTACTTTCAAAATCCAGGAAAAAATGAGGACAGTTCTCTAAATCCTTGCCAAGGACTTTAATGAGGTTCCCCATGGCCGGCAAACCTGGGCAAGGAAGACAAATACATACAGTACAAAGAAATACAACCTAGATGAAATTCATTAGCAAGAATCCTAGACTGTAAGTGTGTGTTTTCAAAGCACTGGATGAGTTCATTTGCTGTAGTAAGAGGCCAGAATGTGTATTGTGAAATGCTGGAAAAGAAGACATTATGCTAGTTTTCTCATGTGGAATATAGTAATGAAAAGAAAGTTTGTGTCAGCATCAGCAAAATAAACTTTTTGACAAAACACTGAGGGATTTAACTTTTTTTCTCCTCACATTACATCATTACACAACAGTTCTACAGTCCAGACTTCCTATTCAAAATAGCAGTCACAATAACAATTGACTTACGAACCATTTTCCCTTTTTTTTTAATAACAGAATAGAACATCGGATTTGCACCCACAATGCAAACACATCTGTACAGATCTAGAACAGCACATCAGATCTAAAAGCTGGCCCACATTAAAAGATTTTTTAAAATCTTATTAGATTTTTAAAAATATTATTCGATTTTCAAAATGTGAGAGACCACAAACATGATAGGGTCATAGATTTAACCATTTTAGTCCTATAATGTGTGGAGTGCCGCGATATGACAAAGACAGCACACCGGATACCAACAGATTCCATCCACAAACAGCCAGATTCCCAACTGTGAACAGGAAATCTCGCAAAATCTCTCGTGGTCAAATGTGACTTTAGAGAAAACAAACATAGCGGACGACGGGCAAGAAGAAATGGTGATAATAGTGTTTTGACGGCTTTTTACAGAAAATTCACGTCTAAAAAAATATAAAGGTTTGGATGAAATCGTGTTAAACTTCCATCGGCTTGCTTTCTGATTTGGTATAGTTTTGTTCCACGTGACAATCTACAGAGTGCATGCACGTTTGTCCTCTTCCCCCCACACAACAGGATTTATGATCATAAATATTCAACATGTTGGATATTTCCGATCTGAGATCTGTGCAGCCCCGTCGTTCTTCCGAGCAGATTCGTCACTTTTAACACACCTCAAACCACAAGAAATTATGATGAGATAATCTGTAGTCATTTACAGTTGTTGGTGTGTATGGAAATGCAGTGAGATGGGAAGCATTCCATGTCTTTCCATCACTAAGTCTTTTGGCAACCATGAAAGAATCAGTAAACTTTTCCTTAAGAAATGCAAGGGATTCCGTACCCTCACTTTATCCTCATCCTGGAAACAATGAGGACGAGCACCCCACTTAGCATTAGTGTAGACTATAGAGTGAAATGGCGGGCACACCGAGAGTAGTAGACGGTTAGATTTTGGTGCACAGGTGTGACGGTTTCATCCATCTGTATGAAGTGTATAAAGTTTTTAGCACATCCAAACTCAGGTGACTCATCAACAGTGCACTGAAAGACTGGCACGGGAGAACCAATCACAGGAAGGGCGTTAAGATGCAGGACTTGATTGTTTTCAATCCTCACATGCAATGCAGACATTAGGTCTCTCCCCATGAGTGGTGTCCCTTTGTCCACAATGA
This sequence comes from Phoxinus phoxinus, assembly GCF_949152265.1. Classification (NCBI taxonomy): domain Eukaryota; kingdom Metazoa; phylum Chordata; class Actinopteri; order Cypriniformes; family Leuciscidae; genus Phoxinus; species Phoxinus phoxinus. The sequence goes on from NC_136894.1 coordinate 9,963,636, forward strand.
AAAACGTATAAGGAACTTGGTGGTCATGTACGGAGACATTCGCTGACAAACACCTACAGTGATCCCTGGAATTTGGGCTTTTGAATGCGTCACAAATCTGACTGGGTTGCGAGAGTTACTGAAATGGTATGTAAGTGCTGTAGGGCAGGATAGATACAGAAGATCCACTGTCAACCACCAAATCCACCAAGGATTTAGCCTGATCGTCAGCAAATTCAAACTGGCTTGCTATAACAGCTCTGTCCAGTGTAAGATCAGTTTCTAGTAAAAGTCTCTCACGTATTCGTGGGCTAAGCACATTCTCTACTAACTGTGCGCGTATCATTCCTTCAGTACTGGCACCGAACTCACATGAAACAACAAGCTCTCGCAAAGCAACAGTGTAATGTCGCACCGCCTGACAGCATTTACGGAAGTAACAAAGTCACGAAATAGGCTTTCAATGCATCCATATAACATAGGCTACATGTGTTAGGCAAAGAGTCGAAAATCCATTGTCCCTCTAGTACCGAGGCATTGAAGCAGTACAGCTCTTCGTCTTTTGTCTGGCCAGGCATACCCTGTATCATCAATAACCCATAGATAAAAATCCGAAGCCATGTGCTGCATGGCGTAGCAGGCTCACTGGGGTAAGGCAGGAATAAACTCGGGAAAGGCACGTTAGCAACAACCATCTTCGTGACCAACAATACCTGGGAAAAAAGCCTAAGCCTTGTCGCCGATCTGTGGTGTCTGTCAGGAGTTATTAAGAAATGAAGCACACAAGACAGCGAACTTCATCCTTTTCACTTCACTTCCGTTCTCCACACATTGTCATTGCACAACAGTTCAACAGATGTCCTTTTCAAAATAGCAGTAACAAAACAATAAAATTACCAACACAACAATGTTAATATAGTGTTAGTCTTTTTTCTGTCGTAATATTGATTACAATATGCAATGCAGCATTTGCATGTTGCAGGAAAATGAGCAGAAATAACTAATCATGACATCACACAGGCAGATACAAACGCCTTTTGGTGGTGATTTGCTATTGTGTGACTTGTGATGTAACTATATATTGAATGAACAGAACTCAAACCAACGCTGTGTAAGCAGCTGTGACTAATAGTTTCTAGTGAATTTGATCCATACTGAAAGCGAAATTGCTATGTGACATGATGCAATAATAAAAAATCTGTTATGTTGAGCAGGATTTTGGCCCAATGAGATTTCACTGTGGGTTGGGCTACCCAGCGTGACATAAATAGAAATTGACAAAACGTCTTGTTGCTTGTCGCACTCACTGCTGGTTTTGGACAAAAACATGCTTTTGGTGCTTATTGCGTTATTACATTGCTTTTGGTTAGAACATTAAGTTCAACATAGAACATTATGTACTATCAACATAACTGTTCTGTTTGTTCAGTTTGTTCAATTTGCATATGCTAAATATCAATTGCAGTTGGTAATGGACACCAAATGTTGCAGCTTCTCTTGGTAATAGCTTGCATGAGGAATAATTCTGGACACAATGCTATCTAGAAACATTCAAGTAATAAAATAGCTGGATTATCATGGCATTGGTAACAGCACAAAAAAATGATTTCCCAAGAGACACAAATGTGCAAATGGACATTGTTTGAAATAAGAATACAAATTAGAATCTGACTATTTCATATTTTGCCTTTTAAATCTTCCATATCAAGCCCTATCCTTTGCGTATGGCACACAAGGCAAAGATGGCTCCTCTCAGCCTGTTTATCACTTAAGAGGCAGTATCCCCCCCTTCTGCCTGTCTCCTGGCAACCACCAGTAGAGCCCTGTTTCCATGGCTGGACCACATTGCCTCTCACGTCTATCTGAGGCTTTCATAAGCTACCAGCCAAATCCAAGTCTAAAGTATACAACAGTCTATTAGAAGACATCAAACTATCTATCTATCTATCTATCTATCTATCTATCTATCTATCTATCTATCTATCTATCTATCTATCTATCTATCTATCTATCTATCTATCTATCTATCTATCTATCTATCTATCTATCTGTCTATCTGTCTGTCTGTCTTTCATCTATCTATCTATCTATCTATCTATCTATCTATCTATCTGTCTATCTGTCTGTCTGTCTTTCATCTATCTATCTATCTGTCTGTCTGTCTGTCTGTCTGTTAGTGTTATCTATCTATCTATCTGTCTGTCTGTCTGTCTATCTTATCTATCTATCTATCTATCTATCTATCTATCTATCTATCTATCTATCTATCTATCTATCTATCTGTCTGTCTGTCTGTCTGTCTGTCTGTCTGTCTGTCTGTCTGTCTGTCTGTCTGTGAAGTAAACCTCAGTTCCATCAATCGTGTCTAACCAAAGCTCTCACTCAGGAAAGTGTCAACCAGCAATTAATCTTCTGCAGCTGTCATGTCAACAAAAACAATCATACAGCTTGATATATATGACTGTCCATTACTTACCAGCCAAAAAATGTTTGCCTTCCCTCTTCCAACTTCCCTTAAAGCCTCACTGTGCTAGTCTTCTCGGTTTCCCACTCCTATCTCAGTCTCTTCGTCCCAGTACTCCTCCTCCAGAGCTGTCCCTGAGCCCAGCTGTGAAGAGTCTGTCTTAATGCGGTCGGTGCCGTACAGCCCCACAGGAACCCTCTCAGCCTTACCAACGGTCCCCTCTGCAGCTCTGCGTTCAACATCGCTCTGCTCTTTTCACACTTCTCTTTTTCTCACTGCTATTTAAAGGCAGGGCTTCATTTAAAAGAGCCTGGTTAAACGTTTTCTCTGTGGTGCCCCACTGTATGTGTACGCTTGGTTTTGATAGGGTGAGAGGTTAGAGAAAAGGTGGCTTGTACTAGTGCATGGGTTTAACGATGCCTTGAACTCTCTAGCTGCAGTTTCCTGTGTACGAAACATCTCCTCTACTGAGTTTAAAAAAGCACTGCTGTTTTGTGGTCTGCAATAAGAGAAAGTACCCAATCTTTTTGCTATTTTCTGGTTTGAAATTAAAGGTATATTGAAATTTGTCTTTGGGTTTAATCTAAAAAAGAAAGGAAATTCATTAAAGCTGACTTTGTATGACTAAATATTGAGAACAGAGCTCCGGTGTACTTAGTTATTAGGAAGTGACCCTGGTGGAAGCTTGTTGGGCTGACCAAAAAAACGATTGCAACTGACTGAGGTGGAAACTAAACTAAAAACCTTGTGCTTACAGCAATATCACACTGTCTCTTTCTTGTCTGTTCAGACTAGTCCAGACCTGGTCAGGGAAATGCATATTCATTGTAATATCACATCCAGGATGTTGCATAACTTTAACAGTAAAGCTTTTGTCTCAAATATCTGTTCATGATTTTAGTACTGCATATACAAATATGAACGGACGAAACAAATGCCTATAAATGTTTCTGCATGGCATCTGTTCGTAGGCTATTTTTGATTGGAGTTGTGAATCTGCTGTTTGTGCTGAAACCGATAAGAAAAATCTGCACCATCACAAAGTGGGCAGACAGAATACAGTTGCTTTCTGACACTTCTGAGGCTTTTTGTGCCTTCTATCACACATGCTTCCATATGGCTTGGCGAATGTGGCCGCATTGTTTTTGGTCCATACCTTTGCTTGCGATTTTCCTCACAGAGCACTTCACTGCATCAAACAAGAGCCTGTATGTTTCTCCTGCAGTATCACAGCATCAGCCTCCACTACCTGAGAGAAACAACACAAAACAAAGACAGATTAGTTGAACTCAGAGAAAAGGCTCAGAATGTGAACAATATGGCAAAGTCGTTTGTGGGTCTGAGGTTATGGCTGTGCTTACATACATGTATATGAGGTTTGTTTTAAAGCAGTCACTCTGGCAGACAATACAGTGATAAACCTCTGGGGAGGGATAGGCCTATATATATTTGACAGGTCACAATCTGATTCATTTCTTGAGTGGCACGGCCGGCCACCAACCTATAATTACATCCAGCAAACACACTCGCCCACCCCAGTATAACCCTCCAAATGAGGAGCCACGTAAATGGGTAGCTCAATGCATTATGCGGCAATGTCTCTCATAAATCTGAGGCAGTGTGCAGCACATTGTGCATCACGCAGCACACAAAGCTATCTGCTCACTGCAGTGGCTTTATGACTGATCTGATACTTCTACAATAACATGTGGAGATAATTTACCACACTTACTGTTTAAAAGTGAAGAGTGAAATTTAAAGTTGTTAAAATACTTTTTTTCGATGCTAGCTTAATATGCAGAGATATACAAGCAGTTTGTAGATTAATTTTCCCAGAAAGTGGAAACATTGTGTCTTGTGTCATTGACTCAAGCAATGAAATTATGCTTTACCTTAAAAAATAAAACACACTGATTATGAAAATATATACAATATCATTCAACTGATAAATGGTGGCGTATAACCATTTGTTTTTCTATAAAGTACCTAGTAATCTTTATAACCGTGTTGGATGCATGCTGTGGAATTTCAATATAGTCCAGCGGTATATGACCTGCAATTAAATTCACTTCAGCATTGGGGGACTTCAGACTTAATGACCGTATGAGGACGGGGTCATCCAGGGTCACCTGGGACCAAGAAATGTCTTTGAGGCCATACCTAGTGCATAGATCAAACCTGTCCACCCCCAGAAGAAAAAGAGTGTTTAAAAGTAAGAGGATAAAGTTGTAATGATTTGTACTAGGTCTTGACTGATATACATGTCACAGTGAACAAAACACAAGGTCAAGAATTTCTTAATGAACTCTGACCTTTGCCAGCGACATCCTAACAATGCCGTGTCAGGTCAAAGTAACTTCAAAAGGACTTAATCTAAAGGACTTGCATTACAATAAAGAGCTCTCCGAGGAAACTGGAGCAGATGTTCTCTTCTGCATTCAGTCTTTACACAAGGCTCTTAAAGTTGTTTTAGCCCATTTATAGTTCCATTTGCACTAATGTCACCTTTATTTTCAGTTTTTGAAGCAGAAGCTTTAGGCTCACCAACGGACTGGAAATCTCATTGGTTGTTCAGATTTCAAACAGTCTGCTCTACATTGTCACAAAAAATGTTTTACCTTCAGGTATACTACAGCTTTTCATTGGGGTAGTACCTTATCTTCCCCTTAAATGCTCATGTCAGTACATTTTAGGGGATGTAATATGTTCCCTTAAGGTACTACTATGAAACTTATAGAGGTAAATAAGGTACAAAGTTGTCCCTTTAAGGGTACTGCCCCAGTGATAAGCTGTGTAAACCCTAAAGGTTTAATTTGCGCATCTGTACATAAAATACTGTAGGCAGAAACCAATTTTTCTATTCAGAATATTGTCGCAACAAACAATCAGGCTTGGTGTTAAATATGTGAAAATGCTGTTTGTAAATCAGAGTCAAACTAGAGTAAAAGCCTACAAGCGTACACATTATCAACCTTGCTGAGCCATCTGTTTGATCGGAATGTGCCTTTAGAGGGGGTCATCATTTATTTATGATTTAAATTCATAAAGTTATTATACTATATGGGTATGGGAGAAACTAGCCCACAGTATTCTACCTGCCATTATCAAAAATGACTCATTAATATACTTAAAACAGAAGCACTTTCAAAGAATAATGAAAGTGTCTGGTAATGAAAAGAAATGAACAAATCACAAAAAGCTCTTTCAATTTATTGTCAGGTTTTGTTCAATTCTGTAAAATTGTACTACTTTTTTGACAGGAATGTGAAAACGGCGCAATTTACCTAAATTCACCCTTTTGAGCAGTCCACTTTAACCATAATTCAAAGACAATAGAATAATAATGAAATTACATGTAAAGATGTACTTCAACAAGTGGGTAAGAAATGGTCCAGCTAATAACAATTAACATGCAATTAAGTGTTTGAAAACATTGAATTAAGTTTGCACTCAAGTATATACTAGAAAGTGTATTACTTCCGCAATAAGTTTAAAAAAAAAAGGTACTGTATACTAAAGTGTACTTCTTTTTCACAAGGGAAGTCAGGGAATAATAGTAATGATGATTTCTCCTTTTTCACTCTGCCTATCCCTCTCACTTCCTGTCTATGACATGTCCAACTTTTTAATGGGCATTATTATAGCTCTTACAGCGTATGGAGATAGCATTAGCCTAGCACGGCGGGTCCTCAAAGAGAAATCGGTATTGACAGTGAGCTCGCCTCTGGGCTTGATGGGAGATGGCAGCGGCAGGGCCGAATGAAGCGAATGATTGGAAATCCAATGCTACAGCTGACAGGGTTGAGGATGCTCGGCCATCATCGGCCCCTTGTCACCTACGCCAATATTGGAGAACAGCAAAACATGCTGGTACAGGAACTGGAAAGAGGAGAGAGAAAGAAGGGAACGATTCTCCACCGCCACCCCTCCCCCACGCTCTCTCCATCCACGGCGCTGGAAGAAAAAAGGCTGAGACCGGAGAATAGCACGGAGGGCAATTGCAAATTAGCATTGTGTGCCTTTGCTCAAGGGCTTGACAGGAGACAAAAGTCTTGATAGTAGAGAATCTTTTTGCTCATTCCTTTTGATGACTGGAATTAATAATAGAGCCAAATTAATCTTTAGATTTTGGAATTTTCCAATGAATTGCATTTTTAGAGCCTTATTAGCAAAACACAATGCAAAACAATGAGCTAACATCAAACGAACAGTCAGAAGTGGATAAATGGATTTTTGATTTCACTGTTTTGCTTCGTTGTCCTCTTAATAGAAATACAGTGGCAATATCCAGATCCGTAACCAAATTCTATCCTCAGGCTCATTTTTATCTCGTTTTTGAACGATACAGAACATCTCCTGAGAGTATGGCTATTATGTTTTTAGTAGCAAGTTTGTCAGCAAAACATTGGAAAGTATCATTAAGAGAACGACCCACGCATTTTAACACTGGCACGTGCTCCATGTATTGTGATATCAATGTCTTCACCCTTTGTGACGTTTAAACAAAAGACCCTTACACATCGTCACTGCTGTTGGTGTGACTGAGCCATTCTGGCAGCACATCAAGCAAACCTGCCAGTTTGTGTCTGTTTTACCCATTTCTCTTGCCTTCTTCACTCCCCTTGTGGAACACACCTGCTCAAGGTCAGGGAGCAAAACCAGGCGCTAAATATAGTAAGAACACTTGCAATCTCCTTGGAATAAAGCACCCATCACGTCTGATGTCTTAGTTCAGAACCATTTAGAAAAGACCAACATGAATTTACTAAGGTCCAAGCTGGTTTATGCTGGTTGGTCTAGTTGGTGGACCAAAGTAGTCTTGCTGGGACATCAGCACACTAGCAATCCGAAGATTAGCATCCAAAACAAACACGTTTAGCAGGGTTAACCACAATTATCCTGATCAAAATGTCTTTGCAATATTCAAAATATGAATCAAAAAGCAGTGATTATCAGATGACTTTGCTTTAAGATGCAGATTTATACTGGTGAACAAGTTGCGATCATCACAATTTTTTTATAAACGTTAAGAAGTTCTTAAAATCAAACCTTTCGCAATAATTATTAATATTTTTTGTTACTTTACTTTGTATTCGTTTTAAATCAGTTTAAATAAAATACTTTTTCTTATACTTAAATTATTTGTTACAGTATTTTATTAATGTTAATGTTTTAACGTTAATACACATAAAAAAATAAAACTTTTCATTGATAGTTCTGTGTTAGGTCAGGTCCATTAAATAATTATTAACCATTACAAATTTTGTATGCACAGCGTGACAACAATGAGGCCTCTGATGCCCATAACTAATGGAAATTTCAATATGACCCAGTTTAAAAACTCGGAGCGAGGATATTTGGGTTTGTGTTAACTTGCTCCTCAAGCTTCTGATTGCTCATTAAAGCTTTTGGTGGGATGTCTGGCAGCAACTTCCATTTTCTCGCTGCTCGAATTTTGCAGGGCAGATAGACAGATAAGAGGAGATGAGAAACCGGCTATCAGCTCTACCATCACTCACTTTGCCTCGGCCCCTCAGAGCCAGTCTACAAAAAACAAAAGCCTCCGTCTTGTACAGCAGTCTTGTTCTCACTGCCCCAATAGTGTGAACCAGAATTTAAGGAAAGTCATTGCTATACTGTTTGGTAAGTGAAGCTAGATATTTGAATCACGTAATCATTTAAGTATTAAAATGTATGCAAGCTGTTTCCATAACAGCATGCTAGACATCAGGACAATGACACTGAGTTTAGACATACCTCTGCAACTCTCGTATTCCCTAAGGTGGTGATGCACTGATCATAAAATGCATGCAGAAGCATAAAAAGGTCCTGAAACTATCTTATGTCATCTAGATACATTATTGTCCTTCTGAAAGAGATTTCTGAGTCTGCATCAGTGTAAAGTGTCTGGCCTATATGCAATGGGTGCAGATAGACGTACCATCTCACATAGCGCTGTCTCAGCCTTTGCTCTCACCTCAGGCCAGAGGAAATCAAAATGTGGACATTTAGGTCTTCATGAACTAATATAGTATCTGTAACCATTTCCTGTGGCAGCTGTTCTGAGTGATGTACATATTGGAGCTTCATTTATTTGAAGGGTTAGTGCCAACATGCACTTGAAGCGAGACACCGATCTCGAAAATGGCAAAATCAATCACAATTACGTTCCTTCCAGTTGAACACATTGAGGGTAAATGAAGTTGCAAATTCTTTCAATTAATTATAAGCGTTAAAAGAAAGTTTGATAAAGAGCCTGACCTCGTTTAGCGAGACAAATTTTTAAGCTTCCTTTTGAAACTTCATTAATTTGCCATAAGATCCATTGGCAAAATTTGTGATATTCCTGTAAGTCGTTAAAGTCATTAAAGTGAAAGTATAGTAGGACTTTAAAAGAGGGGATCAGACAGGGATAAAAAAATAAAAAAAACTCATACAAAAATAATATGTGTGCCTTTACACTTCAGAATGGCTCTGTAATCCCTCGTCTTTTTATTTGAAATGTATTTTGAACTGAAGTTAGCCGTGTAGACATTAATCCAGCGTTTTGATTGCACAAAGGATTTAGTTCGATTTATTATCAGGTTGTTTAAAATTAGCCTTGTGTTTTATTGCGGTTTCAAAGTTAATCCATTAGGCCTCTCATGAAAGATGTCAGCATCTTCATGGAGATAAATGGCACTAAGCTAAAAATCGCTCAGCAAGGTGTTCCTTATAAATCATACATGACTCCACATATACAGATGCACAACGTCTGTTTTTTTGTCCATACAATGCAAGTCAATGGGATTCCGCTGTTGCTTGAACCCCGACATTCTTCAAAAAAATCTTGTGTTTTGAAGTTTGAAGAAAGTTATACAGATTTGGAACAACACGAGGGTAAATTATATAAATGGTATCAAGAATAAACAATTTTTGGACGAACTGTCCCTATTACAAAAGGAAGTCATTTTTTCTATTCTGTTTGGTAAGTGAAGCTAGATAGTTGAAGCTACACTTAATAATGTCAGTAATACAAATTTTTCAAAAGGTTTCAGTTTAGGTCTGATACAAAAGATTGTTAGACAAAATTAAGTTATTGGTATTCTGCACGATATTCAGCCTCCGAGCTTGATACATAAGCATTATAATGAACGCATGGGTCAAGCTGCAGTGTAGATGGTGGGACCTTGTGGCAAGGTTAGCAAAGACAATTCAGCCCCCTTCTCTCTTGATTCCCACGCTCTATGACTGTCCAGCTTCAGGCCACTTGCCTGAGACACACATGTCATGCCACATATTCTACACTGACCCACTTACAGTACAGCATATATAATGCTCATGTGAAGGTGGGGGTCAGAGTCTTTGCCACCAGCACAGGCGCAGAACGCTGAGAATGAACTGCTACTGTATTGAGCTTTAATGCTTTACTTTCTTACAGCCAGCAGATTTTTTTATATATATATAATTGTCGGAAATAAGAAAACAACAAAGAGAAAAGGATCAGCACTGTAGCATCCCTCTATCCATAGCCTGATTGAAACAAAGAAGGGATAGAGAGATGCAGGATGGAGACATGGTTCAGACGATCTATGACATGGAGATATGGAAGAAATGCAGACAGGCATGTTTCCATGGGCGAAGGGGAAAGATTTGGGGTGAGAAACTTGCATCATTGGCTGCAGCCAATCAGAGGCCTCGTATAAAATGTTCAAAGGGAGTGTCCTAGCAACAGACAAGTAAAAACATTTTCAGCCTCAGATTGATTTCATATAAGGGTAAAGCACATATTTTTGCTAAACTGACATCTTGATGTGTATGCGGTACTGACACAAACTAATGAGGCTTATAGTGATTTAATGATACAATTCTGAACTTTTTTGGTTTAAAAAGCATTTCAAGTATTCATAAAATACATACCTACGCAATATGCACATATGCATTATATTTTGCTGTCAACTGCATTTTTGTGCATTTTAAGTGATCAGGCTCATTTTGAGTAGATTACACATCTAATTTTGTATAATTCAAGTTCTTTAATTGACACAGAGGTTTTTGTGTGTGTGTAATTGTGCAAAAAACAATGATTTTGTATAATGATTGAAAACTAAAGCTGTTCTTTACCCTTGCAAATAAATATTCACTAAATTACAGATCTTGTATCCACCCAACCTGATTTTTTCCCCTGACATGTCAGGGGTCTTTTACAATCGAAAACGCATTCATTTCCGGACATGTATGACCAGACTCCATATTCTAGGGCTTCATTCATACATCTACCTCTTTCTTCCCCCCCTCAGAGGTGTGAATTTCCTCTCTCATATCCCGCTCATGAAAACGAGAACTAATCGAAAAAAGGAGTGGTTCATCTCTCCATTCATGATTTCATTAATTTCTCTGAGCCATTCACATGCTACATGTTTTTAGCTATAACAATGCACAAGCTGCACACATACAACCGCATGCAACCTAATTAGCCCTGTGTGGTTTATCGTTTACAACAAATGCCTCTGCATATGTCACCGAGGAATAAAATGCCATTTCTATGAAGATCACTCTGCCTGAAGGGAAAACGCTTCTATGTCCACAAAAGGGTTGATCAACGAGAACATCCAAAACTATTTACCCATAACACATCCTTATGCACCACTGGCTTTGGTTAATATCAGAGGTTGAGTATTGATTAGACTAATAGGTGCGTTAATTAGCCTTACTAAAGCAGACGGTTGGTTTTACAGGACACGTACATGTAATACAACTGGAGTGTTGTGTGTTTGTGTGCGCATTCTGCCATGTGCTGCAGTGAAAGAGGACAAGCCCCAGTTGACCGATCGTGGGGCTGAAAAAGTAGAACACCCTCTTCCCTTCCCTCTCCTCCAATCCCTCCTTCTTCCGCACCCAGTCCCAGTATAAGCCGGCTGTGATGGATGCCGGTACAGCATCACCTAGGTATCATGCTAGCACATCAACAGCATCTCTCTCTACCCAAGCAATGAGGATGAATGAAGCAGAAAAAGATACTGACACACACACAAAAAGCTGGAAACAGAAATAGTTAGCGTGCCCTCTTACCGGCTCGGCGTGTTTCAGGGAGAAAACGGTGGTCCAGCGCTCTCCGTAGGCAAAAGGAAGAAGAGAAAGGATGGAGGGAGTAAAATAAAAGAATGAAAAGGGGAAAAAGAGCAGGGCCAGAAACTCCTGTATCCCAGGGAGCTGAGACTGTGGGTTTCCCTAAACGCACGGCTAGTGTCTGCTTAAACCACAAGCTCACGCTGAGTGTGTACGTCTCTCTCTCCCCCTCCCTCGCTCGCGTTCAGGCACCAAATGGTCTCTCTCACTGTCTCTCTGCTTTCAAGACAGTCCTGCCTAGCAGCTGCTCATCTATGAGAAATAGAACGCTCTGTTCCTCTCTCTCTCTCTCTCTCTCTCTCTCTCTCTCTCTCTCTCTCTCTCTCTCTCACAAAGACCTCCGCTAGCCTCTCCCCTTCACACCCCCTCCCCCTAACTAACAACTGACTGCTGGGGGGGGGGGGGGTATGCAAGCGGATGGTTTGCACGAGTGTTGTTTGTTTGTGTATATAAGGGTGGGGGGAATTAACCCTTCTCCTTCAGGCTACAACAGCAGGTGTGTGTGTTTGTGTTGGTGGGTGACATGGACGTGTCCCCTCCGATAAGGTGATGAGTCGCTGTGCTTATGGGGAAGGTGAAATGAGGCACGTCTAAGTGGCCAGAATAGCTATTGTTTGTGGTCGTCACACGATTCAAACCACTGTTGTATAGGCTACATAAAGACATTCAGCGATGCAGAGCACAGGACTGATGTTGGCGCATCAGGGAAGGTATAAAGATGTTCTCGGATGTAAAATACATATTAAATTCATTCAAGCAAACCTGGATACTGGGTTTACAGTACTCTGTAAAAAAAAAAAAAAAATTTTTGTTGTAGTTGTAGGTAAAACAAAGATTATTGGAGTATTTTTTTGTTGTTGTTGTTGATTCAGCTGCGGGCACCATCTTCTGCCGAGACGCGGGAATTCATTCGACCCACGATGCGCGGGAATCCATTCGACTCGCACTATGGGTATTCTCTAGCCATTGAGCGTACATCATTTGAGCCCCTTTCACATATAGCGTTGATCCCAGAAAATTGCCGTGGAATTGCCAGAGTACCTTACGTGTGAACGCAAACACGATCCCGGGACCTAGTAACATTGTTGGGATCAGTCCCAGAACTCGCACTGTGTGAACCAAAGGCATGACCAATGCCATAAGGGGTCTGTCGCAGCGATGACGCTGAAGCTGAGATCGCTCGTTAGTGGAACGGTTCACGATGCGCTAGTTTATGATTGAATCAGAAAAAAATGCACGAATGTGGTTACTCAAGAGATAAATTGCAGATCAAGCAAACTTAAGAGGCTGCAGAGACATTACACGTCCCATCGATGTCACGTGCGGGATGTGTGTGAACGCACACACCGATTCCAAGCTTACACATGCTTCGCTCCACCGATACACATGCTTCGCTGCCGCCAGGCTGAGAATGACCGGGCCGCCTTACCCCTCAAACGCCGTGGCCCTTGAGCTAACAGACTAAAAACTCAGGTGTTTTTCTTTTTCTGATTAAAAAAATTCCAGTTTAACGGAGTTAACTTTCATTTCATCAAAATATTCAGGTTCTGTCAGAAGACGGCATAGTGTTCAGATACGTCAGTGGGTGACTCATGCTTTGTGGAAAAGTACAACAAAATGTTTTGTCAAAATTGAGAAGAACAAGAGTGTGTGGAGGAGTGCATTGTGTGTGAGTGTGAAAATGCTTTTAGACATGCTTACCCCTAGTGTGAGCCTCCACCAGTAATGGTAGTGCATTAAAAAAAGAGTCAGACAAATGTATATCTAATTATAGATATAAGCCTTCCTGTCAGGCTGCTCTTCTCAATAAGAGGATGTTGTGAGGTTTCACTTTCAGACACATATTCTTTCTGTGTTAATGTGCAGTTCTCTTGTCATAGTCAAGCTGTTTCTTTTTATTTATACTTGAATTCCTGGTTGTGAATGCATTCACAGCTAACTTAGATACCAATGCTTAATTTTGAAAATGTAATCATGATTTATTTTAGACGCATGTGCAAAAGACACCTGATTCTAGACAAAGTCCCTTTAATAAAACAAATAATTTCACTCGGCGGCCATCTTTGAAACGCCTCTCGGACATGCAAGTGCAGCTCCTATCTTTTTGAATAAGGGAAACATCAAATTCTCCAAAACAGTTCGCCAAGTTTACGATTAAACTTCATATTTGAAATCACCAATGAAATCTGACAACAACTTTCTCATACATTTTGTTGTTAAATGCTCGCATCATGACAGAAAACAAAATTTTTCAGCCTGGATCAAGCTAATGTGCATGCGCAGTGGAAGTGCACGTCTGACTGACTCCTGAGCTTCTAACGGCAGTTGCAGTGACACAATGACTTTACCAATTGGCGATTGGCTCTTATTTAGAAGGCGGGACTTATACCACCATATTGAGCATTGCACTTTTGCCTATTCAAAACAATACGAGTGACGCGTCTTGAGTAATTCTATAGTCTTTGTTCTAGGGTATTCTGGGTGGTTGCTAGGGCGTTGCTATGGTATTGTATGTGGTTTTTGTGTGGTTGATAGAGCATTGCTATTTGGTTGTGGAGGGTTGCTAGACTGTTATTATGCCTATAGCCTCTGTGGCACGTCCTGATTTTGCAAAGTTAGAGTTGTTCATCTGTCAATATAATTGGTTGATCCTGGAACAACATTCCTGTTCGAAAATTTAGTCCTAACCCGATCCCTACCTGTAAACCTAACCCTACCCATAAATTATCCCTAAAGTCAGAGGGAAATGATAGGTGAATAACACTGATGAAGAAGCACCTAACCATGGTTGTAAGCCTAAACTTGACATAAACTGTAAACTTGTCCCTCAAATCTGATTGGTTGATTGGCATGTTGTTCCAGGATCAATAAAGATGTTGATCCAGGAACATGTTGCACTTAGTGAAATCAGGTTCTGCAGGCTCTGTGATGTTCTGGTCTCTATATATGACTCTGGTCTCTTCTTCAATGTAAGTCCATGAGATTTTTTGCGTTCTACCACTTTTATTAGCAGTTACAGCCACAGTGGCGCTAAATCAGCAGAGTCTCTTCCTGCTGATGTCATAAACAGACCTGCTTATTGTCTGGTGACTGAGATGTGCTGAGGTGGTGTGTGGGAAATGTTATTGTGACATTAAATGAGTGGTGAGATTTCACCTGACAATTTCCTGAACAGAGCGACCATACTCTCATATCTTTATTTCCGCTCTTTTATGTTTTCTTATGACATATTCAAACTTTGGAGGTGAGACAATACTGCCTGTGAATGATAGGAAATGAGAAATGGGCTTTATAAAAACAAGCTGTGACAAGACAGAATCAAAATATTCATATAATATACTTATTTAATATATCTTTAACAAATAATCACTCTTGTTTAAGGCCCTGTTTACACGGCGACGGCGTTTTGGGGGCTTAAAACGTAAAAAAGTGAAACCACCCTCCAGAGTGGAAATCTTAAAAACGCTCCACCGTCGCGTTTCCGTCTAAAGGGTAAAAACGCAAAAGTCTACTAGGGAAAGAAGTAGAAGGAATGCAGGCGCGCGGACTTGGTGTTGTTGTGTGGCAGTGCTTCACATTGCCACCTAGCCACCTGGAGTGCATACTATACATCGAATTCATGCTATATTTATTTTGACATAAGATCATAAGGTCATGTCACAATTTTTTAAAATCTATGTTTTCCCGTCTTTTATTTACTGTCAATTTGTGGTAAGACATGCTACCTTTCAAAAGTTTGGGGTCGGTAAGGTTTTTAGGTAAGGTTTTTTTTAAATAGTTTCTTGTGCTAATTTAAATGTTAATATTAAATATTTCATTTTTACTTTTAATAATGTTAAATTTGATCTTGTAATATTTAATATGATTATCTGGAATGATAATTCCTCATGACAAAGAGGAATTTTCAGCATCATCATTTCAGTCTTCAGTGGCACATGATCTTTCAGAAATCATTTAAATATGCTGATTTGATGCTCAAGAAATATTTCTTATTATTATCAATCTTCTTTGGTAATAGAAAGTTCAAAAGAACAGCTTTTATTCGGAATAGAAACATTTTGATATACTGTATACTGTCTGTTGTCTTTACTGTCACTATTGATCAATTTAATGGGTCCTTGCTGAATAAAAGTATTAGTTCCTTTTTTTTTTTCTTAAAAAAATAAACTTACTGGCCCCAATATTTTGAATAGTATTTTCTCTTTGAAAGGTTTCAGAATAATACCTTATTTCTGAGGTCGACAGCTCATTACAATCCAACTATTTACTATTGCATCATGCCTTTATATCTGAAATCTGAAGTAACAACCGTCTCCCAATCAACCCCCCCTCACCACCCCCCACCCCAGCCCCGCTTCAACACCCCCTCATTCAGTAAACTCCACTTCCTCTTCTGTTTATTATGCGAATATTAGCCCAGTGACCTAAATCTTCCAATGGCGGGTGGAACTGCTCTAGTGAAGACGGCTGTTTGCCAGCCTGCCTGTTAGTGTTGGTTTGGTGAACATCTCCAGACATGTTGAATCCAAGGGAACAGCTGTATTCTTGAACTCCAACCACTCTGTGAAACAAAGTACAGCATGTGATACAAACATGCATTGAGATGTATTCAGTGTGTATGTGTGGGAGAGTATGCATGTCTATGTCACTATTTAAAGAGGGAACCAATTACAAGATTCATTTGACTGAGACAAATTAGTTTGGGATCCTTTTCTCATGCCTGACAGTTCAAGAATAATTCCGTGCTTGAAATTAGAGATTGTTGATGGTAATGAATGTGGAAGTGCGACCTGCAACGTTTACATACGTAGCATAATGCATTCAGGTCTATGAATGGATGTGGTGACTCAAGCTAATTAGCATTTAGTCGAGTTTGACCTTTGCAGGAAATCATAGCGCTCTGGCATTCACCACTCCAACACTGAACAGTACAAGCAGCCACCATCAGGCCAAAACTGATGCCGTTATTATCCTTTAACTCTTAATGCTAATGATCCAGTTGCAAAATGCGATAACAAAAAATTGCTGTAATGTTCTACATAGGGCGCTACTTAAATCAAGCAAACTAATTTTGAAGTTCTGAAGTATTTAATACCATAAGTTCAGTGGGTTTTTAATGGGTGGAAGTGTATATTTGTAGGTGGACAGTAGTGCTAAGCAGCACGACACTGACATTTCTTGATAGTATTGTAAAACAGATTTCCCTTTATGCCATTAAATCCTAAAACAATAACACAACTTAGAAGGCTTTTTGGCAACATGTCAGTATGTGTTTTTTTTGTATCTCTATAAGCCACGACTTAAGGCTTTTTAAATTTTAAATCCTACTTTGAGTTCTTTGGAGTGCTATTTTTTATTGAATAACAGGATTAGTTCACCCAAAAATTCATCCAAATTCAAAAACTCATCGTTGTTCCAAACTTTGGTTCATCACAAATGAAGATTTCCATTGACGATATTTGAGGGGGTCCTTTTATGTGCATCGATCAATATTTATATGAGAATAAAAGCCCAAATTAAATCTGTTTGTCATAAAGTTATTGTGTCTCTTCAGAAGATTTTGATTGTGTTTTTTATTGTGTTTTGAAGATGAACAAAATTATGGTTTGTAACGACATAAGGGTGAGTAAATGATGACAGAATTATAATGTTTTGGGGGGAAATGTGCCTTTTAAGTAAATCTTTTAGGGGCCCTTCTGAAGACCAGCATAACCCAGCATAGCCCAGCAGAAATGGACCTGCACTGAGAAGATGTTAACCAGCGAAATGTAGGTAAAGCAAAATTAAAGTTAATGCTGACATCATCCCATGTCAGCCATCCCAGGTCTATTCATCGAGGGTGAATGGCTTTTAGATTAATTTGGGGAACACAAGTTCATCAGAAAAGCCCAACCTCTAATTGCTGAAATATTTTTATTTGAGCAACATTTCCATGCAGTTCAAAGCTGAGCCGTCCATAATTCATACCAGGTCTATTATTTTTTGGGTCGATTGTGTCATCCCATACAGTTGCCTTGAGCTGTGGACAAAAATAAAGTAGTCCATAAATGTCCAGCCAACCGAAAAAAATCTCATGTAAGATGCTAGAGCCCACTTTAAGGCTTTAAATGCATGTGAAATCATTGCTAGCATTCTACCGGCATTATCACCAGATCTCTATACCTGAAAACTGACAGCATGCTTGATTGATGCAGGGTTTTGTGACCTTGGATTCTTCTGGTTTTATCCTTGCCAAGGGCTTTTGTGATACATTTAAGTCTGCACCTGTCTTCATGTGATGTATTTTATCTATGACGCCTGCAATGACATTTGGTTTGTGCTTTTGTGGGGGTGGTGAGAAACACAAAGAAAAGTCTTCAAATGATCCCACTCAATGAATGATCCTCAGTACAGGACTGACGCCACAGTCATCTGAAAATAACCCTCACAAACATGCTGTAACATGCTATCATCCCACAGAGAAATCCATAGGCATATTAATCACACCCCCCCCCCCCCCTCCCCCCTGCTCCTAAACCTATTTTGTCCTTTTATTCGGGGCCACTCAAAGAGGTGCCGTTATTCACACTATATCCATCACTTGCCCTCTCCACATCCCCTTACTCCTCTAAACACCCCCTTAAAACGTGAGCAGATAGTACGGTCCAGCTACACTCTTGCTCATCCCTCTCGCCACTCTCACTCTCTCCATATAAGGGCAAAATGCATTGAGAAAGAGCGGGAGAAGGGGCTGTACCAGCTCTCAGAGGCAGGCAGGGGGACCGCCGCTCTGTGAAGAATGAGAGAGAGAATGAGCAGAGGTAGGGAGGGAATCAATGGTTCTGAAAGGACAGCGCCTTGATGTTCCCGATGAGAGCAGGAGAACATCTAGTACAGACTCAGAGTTCTAGTCTGAATAAGTGAAACAGGAAGGACACTAATAGTGTGGCTGAACGATTAGCCATGACTGTGAACTTTTCTCAGTTTCTATGATGTTTTCTCAGTTTCTATGTTAATTTTAGTATCAGGCCGTGCTTAGGCAAGCATCACTTTAGCAATTGGTCGTACGCTAGTGAAAGCCTTAGGGTTAGTGAATAGACACTAATCTATTAAGTTATCAGATGAGAGGGAAAAAAATCCATAGACATACTTTGAAGGACGGACTCTAGAGACTTTGAGGTTGGCTCTCTTGACTAAGCCCACCCAGGACACCTGAGCAACAGTCTACAATAGCCTTAAAGGGTTAGTTCACCCAAAAACCATGAGAGGCAACTACTTTCACCTAAGCTTACGCTACTCCTACATCCTATGTCATACGTCAGGTCAGAGGTCACACTTCTGCCAGAACTCAACTCGCGTATGGCCGTTACCGGAAGACAGTGATTAGAGTCATTTTTGGGTGAACTAGCCCTTTAAAAATGCCCTATAATGATGAAAAACCATAGCAACTGCTTAGCAACACCATAGCAACCACCGAGTACACCAAAAAACTGTTTTCAGTTAATCATGTTTATCAGTGTTTGTATTTAGTTCCTTCAGTTCAGTCAGTCCTTGTTCGTTCTACTTTGTATTTAGTGTGTGTGTTCACCCTGCCTGCCTGTCTGTACCTGTAAAGATTATATTTGTTAGTAAAACTTTTGCATTGGAACTTTGGACTCCTCTTCCTCTTCTGCCTGCACCACACCATGACACATAGCAACCATCTAACTCTGCAAAATCAGGCCCCCGAGGCAATCTGTATTCTCATAATGCATATTCTCACATAGGCACTTGTTTCAAATATGTAATTATTATTGGACTGCTCCAAGGCAAATGTTTAAAACAGTATTTGCATATGTGTGTCTTTGTGTGTGCCACATGCTTTTACAGGTGGACGAATGCCTGTGTGCCAGCACATTTTGTTGTGACAGATTGACCATCTCAAATTAGACCTCACTGTACTGGCTATACGTCTTCCCACGCAACACTGCTGAGATCAGACACACATTAGTGCGGATAATGAGGGCTGTCAGCATCGTAACACCTGAGTGCTGACAGAATCTTCTCTCAGATGCCACACGCTCACAGATCAAAAACGACAGACCTCATCATTCATACATTTCAGCCTCACTTAGAGCACAAATATGGAGTTCAGGGTATGACACCGTATTTTGTTATATGCAAATACATTCTCATTCAATTCTTGAAGGGATTGTTCATCCAAAAATTAAAACACTTCTCTCATAATTTACTCACCCTCGTGTAATTTCAAACTCGTATGACTGTCTTTCTTCTGTGAAACACTCAAGGAGTTATATATAGCAGAATGTCAGAGATGAAAATAAAGCAAGATTTTCAGAGCACACAAAACTATCTTGTGAATTCAGATGACTTGGAAATTAGTGCAAATACACTCTTAAAGATAAAGGTTCTAAAAAGATTTGTTTTGTAGCGATGCAATAGGAGAACCTTTATTTTTTTAAGACTGTAGGGTTCAATGAGCACGTTTATGATTATTTTTTCTTGTCTTTTGTCTTATTTTGCCCTTTTATTAATGTGACAGTTCCTGGACTCTATATCCACTTGCATTGTCTGAAATATAGCAGTGTGATTATTCTTCAAATCTTTTATTGTTTTCTATAAAACAAAAAGTTGTTCGGTTTGAAGTTACATGAGGGTGAGTGGCAGTGAACTATCCCTTTAATCATTTAGAAAATGTATGAAAACTATATAAACATTTTAAATACTTCTCAGTAATACTGTGAACAAATACATTTTATTTCCACAGAATTATGTCACACATAATGGACATAAGTTGTGTGGATATTGTTCTCTCAATCAGGCTTGGACGCAATGAGCAAAAATGAAACAGGTACTTGCAGATATGGCAGGAACACAATGCATAAACATGAGATGATACTTGAGATCATCAGCAGATGAGATGGACTTGTATTGTTAGCTTTGAGTCTTTGTCTTACAGAATTGTTGGAGCACACACACACACACATAAGGTCAGATGGTAGCTCCCAATTCAGAGGCTAAACCCTTCGAAGGCCACATTCGAAGATCGATTGCGTCACAGCGGCGTGACTAATGCTGCCCTTATTCGAAGTGCTCCTTCAAATGCCGGCCTTGAAATACATCCTTCCTTTCCTGGGCAATAAAGGATACAACAGATGGATCCTTCACAGCCTACCCTACCCCAGAATTCATTGTGCGCTGGTGACGATAGGATTTTTTTTTTTTGAAGGTATTGCCGGAGTGTGTGCTCCAAGCCCTACCCTTCGATCAAAACGAGAATTGGGATAGCCCTTACTCTCACGTGAACGTGCAAAACTAAGGGGAAGGGGTAAGACATAGACATGGTCGCCCAAAGAATTTCAGATTTTGTTGCCATTTATTTCACACAGTTAATTCTTGTAAGCACTTATTGTGACTGACCTTTGAATAGTGTATTCAATGATTCTCCTGTTGTAGATTCTGCTGTATGCAGTTTAGTAGTATTCAGTTTCCTCACTGTATTGACTTCTGGAGCTGGCCTGTGAGAATACAGATGGGATTAATGTTACTGCACCAATATCATCTCTAGTCTCCCCACAGCATCTCAGACTGCTGCTGAGTCTTTGTGTGAGAGTCTGTCTACAGTTTAGGCTTGTAAGTGTTGCATAGTGTATTACTATTTATGTGTTTATCTCATGCTTACACATTCTTAATCCTCTCTGTCTGAGAATAGAGTTCAGTAATTGCTTACTCTATAAGAAGGCTGTGATAACTAACAAGCCAGTTAGGGGTGGTGGAACCCCCCTTTTTTCTTGAAAAACTGCTCCTTTTGTATCATGTTTGACATTATTCTTTAATCGACTGAACCCTGAATCAGATTTTATTTGTCAACTCAATCATGCAGTCACCTGTCAAGAAACCTGCAGAGTTGCATCATTTTTATACTCTTGCAAGTACAGTAGCTTTTGACATCCTCGCATATCTATTTTTGTTGTTTTCACATTCATCTTCTGTTGTTTTTATTGACACTTTCTATCTTCATTGTGGACCCACCAATTAGTGCAGGCAGATGGTGCGCATGACGGAAGAACATTTGAGCTGCATTGTGTGACAGACATAGTGGCAGCAAATGGACAAATGAAGTATGTTGAACTTTGAAGCACTATTTGAATATATGTCTGAGACAGTATAAACTCTGTTGGAGAAAAAGATTTTCACATAATTTTTTACCGTATGGATGAGAGGAGAATATGAGGAACTTGGGTGAGGCTGTGCGTGAATTGCCGCTGTGGGTGTGACAGCGTTTGCTGGTTTTTACTTGCTTGCCAAGTGTTTGATTGTGGGTGTTGTAAAATGGAGACCTTGGAAGCTTGTTTGTGTAAGTTGGTTTGTGTGTAGTGTAATCCTATGAACAGAGCTGAGTGAGAATGTGTTGGGTGGTTTTATTGTGGTGTGGTAAGGGAACTTGAGTTCTGGGCCGGGGGATCTCAGCAATAATGATGCACTATTGATGCAAATCTGTTTAGTCACAGGTTCCATGAGGGAGCCAGCCGGAGGAGGTCTGGGAGTTAAACCTCAACTAACTCTATTAATGTGTATTATCTCCTTGGTACGTCTATGTGTGTGAGGGGGGTGGGAGTGTGGAGAGACCTGGGAGTTCCTTATCTTGGCAAAACATCTGCTCTACTAATCTCTATTAACCTGTGGGCTCTCCAAATTTACCCACATCTTTCTGGGCTTGCTTCGAGCCTCCAGTAAGAGTCCTGGATTTCAGCGAGACCCTCTAGGGAGACCAGTCTCTGAGAAGAAATATCAGGGGGCTGGATAATGGAGCATTTGGAGATAAGCCTTGAGTTACCTTCAGGAATTGCCTGTAAGAGACATAGTCATATACTCTTATGAAGAAAGTGTGGATTACTGTCAGTACTTGAGAAGTGTGAGGAGAGTGTCATGGGGGTCTTTAGTTGGTGATGCTTGTTAAGGCAAACATCACTATTATTACAGTATTTCTCATACTTAACATTCTTAATATTCTTCATATCACCCAGACCTACCACCCTACCAAACACCGAATAACCATTGAGAACATAGCAACCATATCAATAACCTACAGTAACACTGCAGAACATCATTGTAATTGCCTAGCGATGCCCTAGTAGCCACCAGAATACCAACCACCTAACAATGCAGTTACATCCAATTAGCAACAACCTATCAATGCATATATAGGCATCTTCAGAAAATGTAAAATTGTAGTTCCTACCTATAGTTGACACCTATAATACTACCAACTGAGATGGTACTGTGTGTGCTATTGATAAATAACAGATCTTCCACCAACAGCGAGTCATTTAGTTACTTAGAATCAGCAATCATTCAAGATGTTAATAGGACATATCTGTCATGGAAGAAATGTGACGGAAAGGCATGATGTTCGCAATAGGAGCTGTCACGTTTTCATTCCCAAATGCGTGGAGAAAGAGGGGGAGATAGACATTTGTACAGTGACTCATAGTGTGCTTTCATACATCATACCAGCTATAGCTGCCACGGGGTTGGACACCCACGTACTGAACTGCTTCGAATGCAGAAAGCCTGAGTAAACCTCCTGTTATAAAATATGCACCTTGACACAACATAAATGAGAGGTGGGAAGATGAAGTTAAAGAGAGGAAAACGAAGACAGAGGGAATAATAAGGGAAATTTTTTTCTGAATCGTGAGACGTTGCTCTGCATACAACAATTTGTGTGTATGCTCTCATTCTCTCTCTAGAGAGTAAAATACAGTCTAACAATGGAAATGTGCCGCCTACACATTCACACTGGGAAAGTAAATGCGTGCGTGCGTGCGTGCGTGCGTGCGTGCGTGCGTGCGTGCGTGCGTGCGTGCGTGTGTGTGTGTGTGTTGTGTGTGCTTCAATGGTCACATCTGCTGCAAAACCCTGCTTGAAGAAGGAAGATGAGTAAGATGAATTTTGGTTCTATACACATGATATGTTTGTTTGCATGCATACACATCTGTATAAGTGAATACGTGCATGGATGAATGTAATTGTTGGAGTGTATTTGTGTGTGTGCCCATGTGTGTGAATGTATGTTAGTTAACTGACTGGAAAAGGCCTGTGGTGAGTTTAGGAAAAGCAGCTGCTCAGTTTTGTGCTTCACTTCATCACGGCTGTGATTAGAGACAGGCCTGACCTGAACCCTACAGTGGAGCACTGGGTCAACAATGATCTGCTCATCTAATCAAATATTTTGGATGTTACTTTAATAATGATAATAATAATAATAAATAATTAATAGTAATAAATAATAACAATTATCTGTTTTAGTAGTGGGATTTTATGCCAGTATGTGGCATCGAGAGACTATGAGTAGCAATTGAATCATTAATTCAACCGATTTGTTCAAAACACTGATTTAATCAAAAACAAATCAAGTGACTGAATGCAATATACGTACTTCCCTACTTTATAGTAGGCGAAAAAGTATGTGAAAAAGTATGTCTGAATTCATTTAACAGTTGGATAACATGGATAAGCTTCCAGTGAGATACCAAAGTGCACATCCCAATGGACACTTTACTATCCCATGAGGCCATTGTGAATGGCAGTAAAGAGACGCAACTTATACTGTAGGTTACATGACAGCATGACGACTGTAGTATGGATTACATTCATCCTTTTATTCTAGGTGAAACTCTAAAAATTGTAATATCGTGCAAAAGTTAATTTCAACTTAAAGGTGAAACTAATATATTATATAGACTCATTACAAGCAAAGTGAGATATTTCAAGCCTTTATTTGTTATAATGTGGATGATTAGGGTTTACAGCTTATGAAAACACCAAATTCAAAATTAGAATATTGTGAAAAAGGTTTTCATAGCTGTAAGCCATAATCATCGAAATTATAACAAATAAAGGCTTGAAATATCTCACTTTGCATGCATTGATGCATGCATGATTTTCTTTGAGTGAATAATTGAATCATTCACTCAATATAGGCCTATTATAAAAATAAAAAAACACTGATTCATTCAGGAATTAAACTGTGTGTTGACTGAAGTCCTATGTTTTTGTCTGTGAGTGTACATGGATTTAACATTATTCCTACAGTATATGTTTGTTTATGTTTGATTATGTCTAATTCATTTTTCTCTCTTTTAGGGGATCTACAATCATGTCTACATATATATGACATTATGAAAATAACTTTATCTGGAACTGCATGATGCAGTTCGTGTGCGAGTGAAGCGCTGTGTGTTTTTCAGCACAGTACCCACAACCTCTTTTTTCACATTCACTTCCCTCTGGGGAAAAACAGCTCTCCCCTGCCTTGCTGGAATCGGCCCCGGCCTATGAAAATCTCAAGTCATGATGACTGTGGGAGGTCTTTTATACAGCTGCAAGCTATGACAATCTTGTTTTTGATGTTGCTTTGCGAAAACATACGCCTTTGAAGCGCATTAGATGCATCTCTCTATCAGATCTGAGGATGGAATGATGGGTACAGAGAGGTATTAAAGCACAGAGGATAAAACTAGGGAACTGAGAAATAATATTAGGAAAATCTCTGTCCTCTATGTCCCTCTCCATTAAGATTGTTCAACCGCAATGAGAAAACACACAAACATGCTAAAAAACACTCAAACTGAAGTTTAAATCTATTGTGAAGTCCTCAGAGGAAAATTGTATTGCTCACAATTCAGGAGACTTAACTCAAATGAAACATACTTTAACTATAAACATGCGCTTCTCTCAGATGTTTCTTCTAACCATTCTAAGGGGAAATAAAAAAATGGAATTCTTCAATTAGAGGAACTTATCCTCTGTTCCCCTGTTTTTAGATAATAAAAAATGCTCCAGTTTTAAAGCATTTCCGCTCTTTATTTGTCTGAAAATATATCTCACTATTTTGACTACTCTTTATAGTGGATTTACAATACATTTTTAAATCTGTAAAATCCCAGTTTGCACTTTTAAAATCATATTAAAATTAATTTCATATTTGTAATTTGATTTCTTTTAAGGCGTGGTAAAGTATGATTTCACTTTTCTAACTTTAGTTAGTGTGAAATGTTGCTGTTTGAGCATAAACAACATCTGCAAAGTTACAATGCTCAAAGTTCAAAGCAAAGGAAGTTATTTGCTTTTAAAGAAAAGGACTAGAACAAAGCGGCTGGTAAGGACTACACGACATTCCTCCCGGGTTAGGGACCTCAGCAAGTCTAAAATGTGCATAAACCCCGCCCCCGGGAACACAGTCCATGTTGAGAAGAGGAAAAGTTGTTGTAGTCCAGCACATTTGTGAGTCAGCTCAAACTTTAGCATCCATCTTTTCACATGCAATAGAAAGTTACTCTGTGTGCATCTCACAACAGTTCCTATATGTGCGATTCATAGATTACCATGACAGAATATCCTAATTGAAGATAACTCCACATCAGCAACATAAATTCATCAACTAACCATTCAGAGACGTCCTGTTGCATTCTACATGTTGTCACTTCTTCTTGAGTCTCTCCATCTTTGTCTGACTCCGTTTTAACATTAAAGGCAGAACAGTTTCTGTCATTTTAGTGTGTCTGCGTGAGGTAATCGCAGCTGCTAACACACATGAGCTCTTGAAACCCCGCCCTCTGCAGCAGCTCATTTGCATTTAAAGGGCCAGGCACAAAACAGTGCGTTTTTGCAAACCCTCAAAAAGTGACAACTTTAACATGCTATAAAAATATCTGTGGGGTGTTTTGTGCTAAAACTTTACACACACACTCTGGGGACATCAGATATTTATTTAACCACCCCTTTAACAAAGAATCACTTCCCCCAATGCAGTTATCAGTAAGGACAGAATAGGGACAGTTTGAGAATCACGGATGTCATTTTTTAAATATTTTACAAACTGATCTGAGAGAAATGCTATGATCTCTTCTGACACTCTATGAACGTGAGATTACTAGGGTCAATTTCTACTGCAAAATGAAACACAATTGAGATATTAAAGAGATATCTTCAGTGTTTTTTACTCTTTCTCTCATCAGCACGGACAGCTTGACTGTAATTATCTCTACTAATATCACACACGGCACTAAATTCAGCTTCCAATAAATGGGTCCTAATATTATAATATGATCATTAATATCCATCAAGTTAATTAAGCCCGACTGCATAAAACAGATGTAGAGTTGATACATATACACACTGCTGTCCGACCTGAAGAAGGGGGATACGATTCTGAAAGGTCAGTGCTTAAAAGCCAAGTGTAATGTGTCCTCCTGACCCTGAAGCAGTCTGTCAGTGAATAAAGGAGGATAAGAGAGGAGGAATGGAAAGGCAGCTCTTTATGGCTTGTTCAGATCAATACTGTCTTTTCTTTACCTCACTACTCTTGTTTGACCAGCTTGTGTTCCCTTTTCACTTGTTTATCTTATCTGTTTCATCACTCTCTTTAGTCACCTCTGACTTTAATCTCTGGTTGTTGTTAGTGACTCTGTCCATTAAGAATCTCTCAGTCGCCATCTTTCTTTTCTCAGGACAACTGTCATTGGCTCGCTGGAAGAAGGAGTGGGACAAGGAAGAGAGAGTGAGAAATCTGTTCATCATATAAAGGGATCGAGTCTCTTTAGACAATTTGGACTAAACCGCTCAATTCATATAGATTAGTTTTATGATCTCTTTATGAAATATTTGAAACATCAAAGTGGAGGCTGTCAAAGGAAGGGCAGAAAGTTATCAGATTTCATCAAAAAGATTACATTTGTGTGCCGAAGATGAATTAAAGTCTCACGGATTTGGAACGACGTGAGGGTAATTAATGACAGAATTTTCATTTTTGTGTAAACTGTCCCTTTAAGACACTTAGGTGAAAATGTATTAATATCCCAAATGACAATATCCCACGTTTTTTTTTTCTTTTTTTAGAATCACTAGGACCCTTTTCTCTTCTTTTATTAAAAAAAAAAAAAAAACTTTATATGGTGAGCATAAGAGCAGTTTTACTGTGGATCATTTCCCACTTTTTTCTTGATATTTTTTATTTTAATTTAAAATAGCGTTTACTGTGTTTACACAAATTGTGTATTAATGTCAAAAAGTAAAATTGTAATAAACAAAAAAATAAAAATAGTTGCACATTGTACACATTTTTTATTTTATAATTTTTTATTTTATTCAGTATTTTATTTTGAATATATAACAAATGCCATTTATTTACATTTCTCAAGCAAAGCGTTAAAAAAAACATTTGAATTTGAGAGAGCCTGTTTTGCAATATTATATATAATCATTGTTCAGAGACCTACAATTCCTGTGTCTTTGTCCCTGCTGTCATGTGCTGTTTTCGCTCTGCTAGCATGTCTCAGTGTCTCGTGAAGGCATCTGCTTTTAACCCTCTACAGAGGCTTATTATTCTATTATAATCTGCTGTGGTGCCCTAACAGTGATCTGACACCCCTGGGGCTGTGTGTGTGTGTGTGTGTGTGTGTGTGTGTGTGTGTGTGTGTGTGTGTGTGTGTGTGTGTGTGTGTGTGTGTGTGTGTGTGTGTGTGTGTGTGTGTGTGTGTGTGTGTGTGTGTGTGTGTGTGTGTGTGTGTGTGTGTGTGTGTGTGTGTGTGTGTGTGTGAAATGAAGGGGTGCAGCCTGAGCCCCACACACAATGCTCCATATGGAGACCCGATGGAGAGGAGGGAAAAGAAAGACACAGATGACCAGAGAGTGACACACTCAGTGATTCACACAGATTCGTAGCGAGCAGCTCCTCGAGGCATGTTATTTTGGGGCGAAGAGGTCTGTTCTGGGATGGAGAAGGCCTGGAATTAGACCAAACACACACACACACAACTAATAATCCACATTCTGCTTTTCACTGATAGTGTTCAAAGACACTCATTGCAAAGACACACTCTTCTGCAGGCCCAGCAGGCGGCCGTCCTGGCACCGCTCCACCTGTGTGTCTGTGTGTCTCCAGCCGGGGAGGGAGGGTTGTAAGACAGCTGCCCTCTCTGCCACGGCCAGCCTCCTCCTACCGGGTATCAGTCATGGCACCATCTCTCGCTCTCTTTCATTCTGAGCTTCTCCACGTGGCGCATTCACTCTAAACGTACTCTTCCTTTCTCTTCCACACAGACGTCACATAGAGTTATCACCAAGGCAACAACTGTGGTGTAGCGCACGAGCCTCATTGAGCTGGTCTGTGCTGTTCACGGCCCACGCCCTGAGCCCACACTCGTACTCACCACAATCAATCAGCATGTGAGTTTTAGCTCTCATAATACACTCATAGTTCAGCACAGCTGCAGATTCGAGCCATCGGAGTCAGTACACTGTGACCTAGTGATGCCAATTCAGGGCAGAATGAACTTAGACTGAGACTGAAAGATATTTAAAACTTTTGCAACCGAGGTAAAAAATAAAAATAAAAAAAACTTGGAGGATGCTATCAGTGTAGTATATAATTCTTCCATATGCATTAAATGCATTCAATTATGATGTTCATAAAAAAAATATGCTGTTAAATAATCCTGCAAAAAAAGTATCATGGTTTCCACAATAATTTAAAGTTAAAATATTAACATTCTAACCAGCAAATCACCATATTAGTGTAACAAATTGACAGAAATGTAAGATATTTTTACTATTAATTCTGCTCTGTGCTGGAGCTCTCATATCTAATTTGTGTTTGCACATATTCAGTCTTGCGGCATGAAGGCACAAGTTGATGTCAGTGATGGCAGATTCCATTCGCAGTGTCATGTAATTGTATCAAATATCATGTTGCACCAATTCTGAATATAATATGTATCGTACTCCTATGTCCCTGGATTAATATTTCACAATTATTCTCATAATCTAATGTATTTACTCACTTTACTTGATTCACAGTATTTGATTGTCTATTTGCACATCCTGTTCATTTGATCAAGAAAAGTTATGCTTGATTTAATTCTAACCAACCCATGTGAGTACCTAATATATTCATAAACAGATCTTTAGCTCTCTCTAGTGTTCAGCGTCAAATATGACATCTTTCTTTGGTCCCGTTTTTGATAATGAGCCAACAAATACATTTGAACGAATGAGGGAACCAAACACACACAGATATGCATATGTTGAGTAGTTTCATATTATGCTCTTTAAAGTGTATGTTTTACTGAAGAAGGTACATGATGATGTGTTATTTATACTGGCTTGTTGTTCCACTGGATGGCAGTCTTTTCAAATAATCTAATTTGCCAATACATTTTGAAGTAATTGTGACTGAAACAAAAACTAAATTAAGCATACAATGTAATGTTTCCAGTGCATTCTCATGCAGAGGAGACAGAATAAAGCTGTGTTGTGTGTTTATGTATTTGTCTACTAGAATGTTATTTCATATCGTTAATATAAACTCAATAAGAATGTGTGTGTGTGAGTATTGCATGTTTGCCCACAGGCTTCTGTGTCATGCTTAATGAAGCCACATAGCTAGTATCCTGTTGCTATGGCAACCTTCAGGCCAAAGTGTTTTGTGGAGAGACAGACACTCCATCACTTAGAAGACGGACATAGTGTATCATCTCCAAGCATGATAATGATGATGATGTAATCATCATGGGCAGAATATTATCCTACATGGTTCATGCGGAGCTGCTGGCACATAAACACACATGAAAGCACAGTAAATATGAAACACACAGGTGTGGCTCTATGCTTTAACACCCTCCCATGCTTGTTTTACACCCATTTGGAGTGGTGCCAGTCTTGGGATTTAACCATCAAGTATGGGACAGGAGATGGACAAATACTTGTCTGTCTCTAAGCATATTCAAAGTTACAGTGACCTTTTTCATTTATATACATCCCCGCACATTTATATGTATTTTTGCAGGTAGATTTAACCGCAGGCCAGCAGCACTGACTTTTGACTTCCCAGGAATATTACAGCCCACGCCTGTTTTCATTGGAATATTATCTTAGAAGCTGTGTTTCCAAACCGGTTCCTTGGGTTATCAAATTGATCTCAGTGTGCACATCATTAAACTTTAAATGGATTTTACTAACAGTAATTGGGTAGCTTATACATTACATAGACATCATTTTTTATAATAGACGATAATCATAATTTCCAACATAATATCATGTACTCAGTCTTTTGACTTAAAAGTAGCCTAGCTATAATTAAGTATTCTAAGTATACTTGGCTTGTAGTTGTGTTTACGCTTTCATTACACAAACGTATATACTTTTACATGCTGGCTAATAAACTTGCAGGTTAAAGCACCCAGTACAATAGATTTGTTTGAAAATATTGATTAGAAAAAAATAGTGTAGTCCACTGCTAAAGTACATACATGTGAATTTACTTAAAATGCACTTAACTTTTTCCACAACATTCACTGAATTTTCCAATAGTATCTGTCATTTATGACACAACGCTTCCCCATTTATGGAAATTTCCGACAATCCATGTTTTCATTGTATGGTAGGGGGCGCTATTACACATCTTCTGAAAGAGTAGGCCTACAGAATCTACCATAGACCGTATATAAACTGGACCAGAGAATGTCTAATAAGGGGAGAAGACTCACTCTCGCTACACTTCCGGCTTCTGACTGGTTGCAGTTCCACTCTGATTCCATATGAGGGCGCTGACAGGACGAGTGCAGAATGAATGGAGGTCTATGGAGCTATACCCCTCAAAATCCACTTTTCTCAAGATATAATTTTTTGTCCAGTAATTTGAATGTTGTATTCGAAAGGAGATGCAAAGAAATTGCACATTGCTGGGTGTTAGATTTTTTAGAGTCACTTATTTGCTTTAAAAAGTCTTTCAAAATGTCAATGACGTCATACACATCGTACGACCAGAGATACTGCTTTACGGCAATCCTTCAGTCACTGTGGTGCTTTCGCGCTCTGCACTTTATTTTCTCTCGAGGCATCGCCAGCAATGGCTCTCCGTAGACGGGCTCTGACTGGACACAGCGACCCCATAGGTTTCAACGGAGAAAAGTGAAGTCAGAGCCCGTCTACGGAGAGCCTGTTCACTCCCTATTAAGTCCTATTGTACCGAATTTTGGTTGTAGTTCCACCAGAGTTCCACTGGGGGCGATCGCCCCCGAGTGCAAAATGAATGGGAGTCTATGGGGCTAGACGGCTAAATTTGTCCCTTTCACCCGATTGCCGTTGAGAAATCTCAGATTTGATTGTAGGTTTGGCAAGTTCAACATGGGTTATAGGTCGAAAATTGAATGAACGAGTACAATTATGTCCTTTCGATTTCTTACAGGTTGAGTTGTTGTTGCTCATAACACGCTAGCATTCTGCTAATGAACGCTGATTGGTCAGTGAAGGACAGGTTACGACCAGAGATACCGCTTGATGGCATCGTGGTATCTGAAGCGGGAACAGAATGTATTCTAGCAGAAACTCTTCTAGCCTGTGTATTTACCTGTGTCAGCTGTGCTGGCGATGCCTCGAGAGAAAAGAAAGTGCAGAGCGCGAAAGCACCACAGTGACTGAAGGATTGCCGTAAAGCAGTATCTCTGGTCGTACGATGTGTATGACGTCATTGACATTTTGAAAGACTTTTTAAAGCAAATAAGTGACTCTAAAAAATCGAACACCCTGCAATGTGCAATTTCTTTGCATCTCCTTTCGAATACAACATTCAAATTACTAGACAAAAAATTATATCTTGAGAAAAGTGGATTTTGAGGGGTATAGCTCCATAGACCTCCATTCATTCTGCACTCGTCCTGTGAGCGCCCTCATGTGGAATCAGAGTGGAACTGCAACCAGTCAGAAGCCGGAAGTGTAGCGAGAGTGAACCTTCTCCCCTTATTAGACAATGGCTGCGTTCCAAACCGCATATTCAATGAGTAGGTACTTAATTTCAATAAGTACTTACTTAACGAGCGCTAAAAGAGTAGGTACTTTATAGCCAAATCTCGTTAAGTATGAATGCGAACCGGACATCTGCCATGTTGACGTTATCATGTGACCTACGCCGCGTTATCACAAGTGCAACAACTTAAAAGAGTTGAACGACACGTTTAATTCATCTATCTGTAAATATCTTGATATTGATTAAACTTGCTCATTTTATGGTCTTTTTGAAGAAACTGCTGCCCATATTTTGAGAATACATTTAGGGTTGATTTAAGTTCTTATATTTAACCCTACTTATGTGACCCACCGTTTTATCCTTAACGATATTATTTATTTTTATTACGAAATCCCAAAATTGTCATCTCTTGAATATGTTGTTAATTTCTTTATTTTATATCCAAACATTTTCATCCACAAGCAAAAGTGGCTTACCGTGACAAATACTGACCGATACTTAATTATATTACTTTTTACTGAAAAAAATCAATAAAACAAACAAAATGTAATGTATGTCATATGACATAGCTATGCATGAATACACTCTAGATGTGTATATTGTGAACATATCTACATTTTCATTCAAACAATTAATTAAATAATGATATTTTATTTACTGACAACAATGATAAATATTAATAAAGGAGTAAATTAATGAATGAAAGTCACCATCACACAATAAACAAATGCAAGTCAACACATGAAACAAAGCTTTATTCAAACTACAATCATGTATATAGGCTACAGGCACTGAACCACATCTACTGCCATCTCAACACAGCGGTTCCCATTCTGCGGCTTTATTCTGATGAATCAGCGGACCGCCAGAGGTGAGCCGTGCCGGAGTGCCGGAGTTTGTTGCGTGATGTGTTGTGCTTCACAATCTGAGGCAATAAGGGCCGGTGGAGTGATGGAGGGTCTCGTCCATGGCACGATCTCCAGGATTCAGCTCTGTGCTCCTCATCCTCAGTGCTCACACCAGTCTGCTGACATTTCAGATCCTACAAAAATGCACAAACATAACACAAAAGCAGTAGTTTTAACAGCACAATGTCATTTGATTTCAGTATTATTTAGCAGACAAGAACGCTTTTTTTCCACAAATGCCGCCATCATCTTTCCTTGCAGGTCCTGCTCCACCACAACAGCTGTGCAGCAAATGCACACAAATCAAGAATCAGAAAGGTGCTGTAATAGCTCTGTTTGAAATTACAATAATTAAAATAAACTACAACTTAATATTTAAATTATTATTAATTTCTGTAGTATACTCACTCAAAGCCTTTGATGACAGCATCAGCTTCATGAGCCTCTCTCCACCGGATAAACACACATCTGTTCATCTGTCCCTGTAACATCCAGACAAGACTCCCATAACCTCTGTGATTTATGAGCTCAACACTACATTTACATGTTGAGGTTGTTTTAACTTTTTATCCAACATACATGTTCCTCAATTTATCAACAGTACTAATGGACAAATAAAATAGATAACTTATGTTTAGTTAATTTATAGATCTGTTCTACATAATAGCACACATACATCACTCAGATGTATATTTCATGTTGTGATGTGCTCTTCTGCAATACTTATAAAAGATGTTCCTGTCAGATGTAAATAGACGTTTAAAATAAGCGTCTTTAAGATGTTTATGGTTTATGTAAATCCACGTTAGAGACGTAACTTACGTGTCCTTACTGGAGCTCCTGTCAGCTAGAGCTAACGTTATACATAATAAAACGTGTTTTTACAGCCAAATCACAATCATACTATACTGTCTAACTCCTTTACACCTTCAACAGTTAAAACGTTTACTCTATAGTAGTTTAACACATGCAATTTTAACACAAGGAACCGTGTTTACTCACATTTGAAACCCCGCGCGTCGCTGATCTCCGTGATGTTTGATAATGACGTATCCTCTCGCGTGGCCTCCTGGGATAGAAGAGTATCCACCGGTTGAGCACTCAAAGATCTGTCTGGAAGCAGTAAGCCATCCGGGAACTTCTCGCCTACTCTTTTATGAATACTGATGTTTGGAACGTACTGCTTCCTTCACGTACTGTTTTCGCCTACTATATAGTAGGAAAGTAGGCATATTGGAACGCACTTAAGTCCGAATCTCGCGATAATTAGTACGTCACCCAGGTAATTCTCGCCTACTCTTTTGGATTCATACATACTTTTTCGCTCGCCTACTCTTTTTCCCATACTAAATAGTAGGGAAGTATGCGGTTTGGAATGCAGCCATTCTCTGGTGAAGTCAATTAGAAGCACTCACTTCCTGATGGCCGGGCGAACTGCGCAGGCTCAAACTGAGCTTGACGACGTAGATGTGACGTGAGCAACCTGTAGGTCTTCTAGTAGCTGTGCCGAGAGAAATCTGAATCATTCCCTTCCGAATCTCTCAGAGACGGAGAGCGTGAGCATTAGCTGTCCATGAGCTAGCAACAGGATCAACTGTATGACTCTCTATGGGCTTCTCTCTTGACTTTATGCCTCCACGTCCCCCCGATTGCGCGCAAGCTTCTCTGCCTGTCCATACGGTAATTTCTCGACTTGTGCGACAGAGTCGCGCGGTTATGACGCAATCGTTAGCCTATTTTTTTTTTTACAAAAACTGCTTCTACGGGGCCATAACGTAAGATACAAGGTAATGGAGCCTTTTATACATTTTCGTGTTTCTTTAGAAATAAACAATGGACAAATGGAGTCTTTAAACGCCTCAGATGTAAAGTTATTCGCTGTCAAAGTGACGCCAAAATGAATGGGAGTCAATGGAATGCTAACAGCAGGTGGGGGTCCGCTAGCCAATGGCGGCGCCCGGGGAAGCTTCAATGTCTTCCGGAACACTGCCCCCCTGGAATCTACACGCATATCAAAAGACACAGCTGAAGAAGAAACAGCAACTAGAGATAAAAGGATTGCTTATGCGCATGTAATCTAACACGATCATTAAACATTAACTGCATATAAATCTAAACTGCCTAACATTACTGAATGAAATGGCGACCCAGGAAAGGTAAATAAAGCTAGAATTTTTCTCTGATCTTTCTTTTGATATACGGTGTGCTCAGATATACATGCAACAAACTATTCTGGGTTCCATGAAAATGTTGTGCAAATTATAAAAAATGCTGGCGTGGAGTAGCAACTTTAAAAAAAAAAGTAAAGTAGTTAAAGGTGTATTTCAAGTATAAAAGTTACACTAGTTGTGTATTCAAAGTTTAAAACTGTTACTCTTAAAGTATACTTTTATTTACTAAAAAGTGGGCCAATTTAGTCCCAAGTAGTATTGAAAAAGTACACTTTACACTGCAAGTGCGTTGATATAAGTATACTACATAAAGTACTTAAGTTACTTAAGTAGCCTATACTTAATAAAATGAACTTTTTTTGTAAGTGTATATTCCCCAACATGGCCAAACAGGGGACCTATTATTACCCTTTTCTCAAGATTTAGGCTAAAATAAGTCTCTGGTCTCCCCAGAATGTTTCTGTGAAATTTCAGCTCAAAATACCCCACAGGTCATTTATTATAGCTTGTCCAATTTTATCTTACAGCATTTTGTTGGCCTGAGAACGCAAACTTTGAAATAGGTTTCAAAGTGCAAGTTTTAAAAGTGATACTGTTATCATCTCCTTGTAAACTTCAAAAACGTGAATCTGTGAAAACGGTGATGGCATGCACATGTCTATTTCGTTTTTAGTCTATATGCATGCCATGCACGATTGAATGCGTATGTGCCTGGCTGCGTAGTCTTTCTTTACAAAGCGACATTGCCAATTACTTGTCTGGCATGAAAAAAAAAAAAAAAACCCGTTTGTTGTGTCTTCGCAGGGGATAGTCTAGTTGACACGGTCTCTACTGACACTACAGGGCTGCGTTGTGGTTGTGTCTAGACGCAGGTCCTTCATCTGATCTTAATACGGCCCAGGTTCGACTGACTATAAACCTCGGGATAAACAGAGAGACTAATATTAGAGCGTAGATGCCATTCTTCTTATGATGTAACACATACATCTGGTGTTATGGGAAGTGTTCCCGGGTTCCGGCTGACCTAATTTATGCAGCCCATCATTTCACATGTTTTGAATTATAGAAATTGATAATGTATTATGTGTATGCCAGGTGAAAGAGATGTGTTTTAGTCTAAATTTAAACTGACAGAGTGTGTCTGCTTCCCGAACAATGCTAGGATGACTGTTCCAGAGTTTAGGTGCTAAATAGAAAAAAGGATATACGGCCAGCAGTCGATTTTAATAGGGATTATCAACTGGCCAGAACTTTGAGATCAAAATAGGAGGACTATAACGCGTTTAGAGCTCGCTCAAGTACTGGGGAGCTTTGTAAGTAATTAGCAATATTTTAAAATGTAAACGATGTTATAGGGAGCCAATGCAGTTTTGACAGAACCGGGCTAATATTGTCATACTACCTGAAACTTGAACGTTTTCGGTACATATCCTAATGACAAAGATGAATTGTGACCCTGGACCACAAAACCAGTCACAAGGCTCATTATTATTTTTTATACATAAGAAATAAGCTTTCCATTGATGTATGGTTTGTTAGGATATGACAATATTTGGCCAAGATACAACTATTTGAAAATCTAGAATCTGAGGGTGCAAAAAAAAAAAAAGAACCATTGAGAATTTTTCCATTTATGTTTGCGCTTTTGCTCACAAAAATGTATGTTTTATATATTTACGGTAGGAAATTTACTTCTTCATGAAACATGACCTTTACTTAATATCTTAATGATTTTTGGCATAAAAGATAAATCGATAATTTTGACCCATACAATGTATTGTTGGCTATTGCCACAAATATACCCGTGCGACTTGTGACTGGTTTTGAGGTCTAGGGTCACAATTAATTAAGAAGAGGATGACCTCTGAAAGCATCTCTTTCAGTATTAGTATAGGGTCTAACATATATGTTGTTGTTTAGATGATTTAGTGAGTTTAGACAGTTCTTCCTCTCCTATAGCAAAAAATGAATGGAATTTTTCCTCAGGGACACTACACTGATGCAATGCTGTAGATAGAAGATGGTTGCATGGTTATAATTTTCTCTCTAATCAATCCTGACAACATAAATACATGTGTTCAGCTGTTCAGCCCTATATGAATCTGATAGACTCCGGCAGAAGCAACAACTTTGAGAATGATAGTTGTGTAACAACACTAGCTCTGGTGAGTCTGTCTGGCAACCAACATCTCTCGTGCTACTGATATGTGTTTGTGAAGAAAAAAATAGCCTCTTAAAAGACAATCGCCTTATACTGCATAGTTCATAATTAACGTGTGGTTATGAAGTATATTGACAATAAGCATTTTCGGGTTTAAAATGTAAATATACATAACTCTCCTCTCTGTGAATATAATCACAGACATAGTATTAACTTTAGCTGCATTTGCTGTGATAATTACTAACAAGCTCATTTGGAAAGGCTATTTTCAATTTACAAAATATAAAGTGTTATATGTCTTCATGGGTGTGAAGCAAGATCACGTACGGTACTGCTACATTCTTGAGTAACAACTTTTTAGCTAAACCTGCTTTGTATTGACCACAAATCAGTCTGGTGTAAATTATTAGCACAGCCACGGAAAAATTTTAGGTAACTTGAGGGGCATATTCCCATCATAAACAATATTAATCCACTGCGTGTTCAGTTGCTGGGAGTCTTATGCTCACTCTTACATACATCCAACAACAACACACCTGACTTTCTTAGTGCAAAACTGAGACATTTTTCTTATCACGTCAGCTGCTCCAGCTCGTAGAAAATGGCGGACTGTGTACAGCTCACTGAGGGCAGAATTAGTTAATTTTGCATAATAGGTTGACTTAACCACAGATAAAATACGCACTACTTAAAAAGCCATTATCTCAGAAAAACATCAAAGACAGAATGAAGTGTTTGGCAGAATATGGAAAGTTTGATTCAGAGTGGTTCAGCAGAGTTGCGTTGAGTGATAAATCACAATGAAACATGCGTTGAGCCCGAGCGGTGTCTTTGAAAGTCTGGTGAGAAATATAATATAAATGCATCTCTACCACAGTGGAGCATGGAGGAAGAGGCGTCATTGGGAGTACATGAGATTATTGCAGAATGGCTTGCTTTCTACAAATGTTGTTTTCTAAAGAGGAATGATCAAATTTTATTTTTCAAAAAGACTGCCCACAGTTCCTGCCCAAATTGCAAAGACAACCAAGAAGTGGCTTGAGAACAAGTCCATCAGGCTCATGTTTTTGCTTGGTAAGGATTTGAACCCTATTGAATATTTGGTCTCACATTAAACTCATAGTGTACACTGACAAACAGCTAAAACCACTGTAAAACTAAAACAACAGAAGAGCAAATATTTACTCAATTACTCAATATTCAATTAACATTTACACATCAAAGTTTCAATACAATTCAGTGTGCATGTTTTTTTTGTTTTTTTTGCTGACAGTGTTTGTTATGATGTGCGCAGGTACAGACTGTCTGAAATAGACTCTGTGTGTGTGTGTGTGTGAGTGTGTGTGTGTGTGTGTGTGTGTGTGTGTGTGTGTGTGTGTGTGTGTGTGTGTGTGTGTGTGTGTGTGTGTGTGTGTGTGTGTGTGTGTGTGTGTGTGTGTGTGTGTGTGTGTGTGTGTGTGTGTGTGTGTGTGTGTGTGTGTGTGTGTGTGTGTGTGTGTGTGTGTGTGTGTGTGTGTGTGTGTGTGTGTGTGTGCAGTTCAATCAGGTCTACTGGTTGATTTTCCTCCTTCCTCTGTTCCTCCTTTTCCTCTTTTCTTCCTCTACACATCATCATTCACTCTAACCCACCTAAAACACACACACACACGCACACTTGACCATTCAGTCTATAAATAGGACTAGTGAGCATCAGTAATACATGACATTTCTCTTCCTTCCCTACCGTCTGTCCTCTCAGGTCTCTTTTTCCCATTTTTTTCTTTCATTTTTTACCTCACCCTCCTCTTTTTTTATGTCTGTTTCTATTTTTTTACCGCCCTCCCTTCATCCCATACTCCCACCACTGTGGTTTGACGATCAATAGCTGAGTATTATTGATCCGGATATCGGATAAAAATTCTCTCATGTGGCTGGTCCCGGTCTCATCGCAGCTTTGTGAAGTGGGGTCAAATATCTCCACCCACAATGCCCTCTGTCACTCAGGAGCAGCCTTGTTTAAGACAAAAAGTAAGAACAGGCATCCTGAAAAACAAAAAATATATACATTTGAAGGGAATTGTTGGGGTTATGTGCAGCAAACTTCTATATTCTGTAAAACAGGTTGCTTCCCACCTTTAAGGGGGGCGGTTTCTCTCACTCTACCCAATAGGCTATGCTGTTTTATCTAAACATTTTTTTCTTCTTCTCATGAACATTAGATATTCAAAAAGAATAAAACACCAACAATAAAAAGAGGTAGGTTAGCTGGTTACCTTTAAAGTCCATATGGCGTCGGAGTGGCCTACTGCTGTTAACACTTTCTTCGACAAGCGGATACGATGAGACCGGTTTTTCTGTTTGTTCATGTGACGTTCGACATAAAGCCTATCGAGTGTCGTTCACTCCAGAAGTGCGTGTGTGTGCGATTTCAAGCATACATTCCTCTAAAAGAGGAAAGAGCTTGTGTAATTAATGGATGTTCAGCGGTTGAGTCACATCTTCAGGAAGGTAAATGCCTGGATGTGTCGTGACATCCGCTCGGCACATCGCATATCCCACATATTCCCCTTGATGTAAGATGTAGGCTACTTCACATCGATCAGTATGGGGTGTCATTAAAGTTTAAGGATTGGAGAAGGGTGAGAAGATGCAAGCTCTTCATGAGATAGAGTTGTTGTGTTCTTCCATCAGATCAGCAGTGCACTTAACCTTGCATCTGTCCCAGATCTCTGTAGTTCTGGAAGTCCCTCTAGATAAATGTCTGTTAAAAAAGTTAGTGTGACAAAGGGCATTACAGCATTACACTGGATGTTAATGCAACAATGAAAATTTAAAAAGTTATGTTTCTTGTCTTTGATAAATGTGATAAACTCAGCAAGTAACAATGTATGTTTGTGTATGGAGTTTATGAACACAATTCCCTCGATTTTTGTATTGACTAAATAATGTTTCACGTTTTACAGTTCAACGTTTGGGGTAAAAAAAAATTCTTATGCTCACCAGGGCTGCATTTATTTAATAAAAAATACAGTACAGTACAGTAACATTGTGTAATATTGTGAAATATTATTACAACTGTTTTCACTTTGAATGTATTATGTATTCCATTTCTCTCTTTAGTGTCACATGATCCTTCAGAAATTAGTCGCTGATTTGGTCCTCAAGAAACATTTCTTATTATTATTACTGTTGAAAACTGTTGTGCTGCTTAATATTTTTGTGGACAATGTCCTGTTTTCAGGATTCATTACAAAGAAAGTTTAAAAGAACAGCATTTATATGAAACTGAATTTTTCGTAACAATGTAAAAGTGTTAACTGCAACTTTTTATAAATGTAATGCATCCTTGCTGAATAAAAGTAATTTCTTTCTTTTTTCTTTTTCTTTTTTAAAGTCTACTGACCCTAAAAGTTTGAACAGGAGTGCAATTTCTTTTTAGCTGAAAAACTAAATTTAAAATAAAATGTACAAAAAAAAGGTTGTAAAAATATTGGATTGTAGAAATAATAATCTAATTAAAAAATTGCATTACAATTATGAGAATTACATAAAAACGCTTACATTATGGTAAAGAGAGTCTGGGGTGAAATGTGTTTAATTGTCATAAAAAAATGTCACATTGCAAAAAGTTGCAAAATATGTTTTGACGTGTTTGAATACTCCTGTCCAAGGGTTAATAACAATAAGTATCCTCATTTTTATCAGCAATGCTCATTTCCTCACATAATCATTTCGTAGTCATTTGTCCACATCATCATCAATACTGTACTCCTTATACCACCACTGACACATGCACACACAAACGCTGTTGTGTGGGGACACCTGTGTGTTGTTGGCCACCTGAGGGGCTTTGATACACGCTGGGCTTTAATCTCCACACTGGGCTCTTGTGCCTTTGAAGTGTTAATCTGAGGCACCTTCCCTTCCTCCTCACAACACGGACACACATCCATGGTCAGCCTGTGGTCAGGCCTGCTCGGAGCCAGCTGGCCTGTGTGCAAACCCACACACATGCACACACAAAATACAGGGATACACACCACCTGTTATTGGAGCAATGTTGAAAACACCTGTAGCGCCTCTAGTAGGATGTTGGAGCCCTTCCTGTAGTTTATTTTGTTTACATTGTGGTACCATGGTACTGTGTTTTTTGGACATACCACCGCAATATTGTAGTCTTTTTTGAAGTTCCTCGGAATATGATAATCATTATGCTTCATGATATTACACAGTCCTTTTTTTATCATGTGAAATGTGTTTTCAAAGTTTAAAATAATTCAATCGTATTATCAATCATTTTCGCTGCTCCCTTACAAAAAAGTATAATAAAATATATCTAAAAAAGTTGCAGTTTGGATTTAAAAAGGCAAATGCTTAGGAGTCTATGATTGGATCATTATTGCATGTTTCTTTCTAACATGTCTTTCCAACCCTAATTGATGGAGTGTGTAGCTTTTCATTTCTTAAACAACCATGTAGGAAGGCACATCATGGCCATATTCCAGAATAACAATATCAAGATTCATCAGGCTCAAATTGTGAAAGAATAAAGAATCATTTTCACACATGAATTGGCACCTCTGCAGTCCAGACCTTAAATTCATTGAAAGTATTTGGGATGTGCTGGAGTAGACATTACAGAGTGTGCTGGACTCTTGCATTGTCAATACAAGATCTTGACCAAAAATGTACCTTGATTGATGGTTTTCTGTTTTTGTTTTTTTGTTTTTTACAAGTATAAGGAATTTTGGTAGGACTTTGTTTTGCAGTGCGTGCACGTACGTGTACTTACAGTGTACTTATAAGAAAATATTAGGTAATATAAGGTAACTACATGGATAAAGGTTAGGTTTTGGGGTAGGATTCAGGTTAGTACCTATTATTGCAGTTACTATAATAAGTACATATTATGTACATGGGGAACAGGACTGTAAAATAAAGTGCTATCAAAATTGTTCACTTTAGTAGCAGTGGATGTGAGGTCAAGAGAGATGAGATGCTTGTTTGAGAAAGGCATTGGAATGAGAAAGCGAGAGGATATTTATAGTTAAATGTATAGGATGGAAAGGTATGTTAGAATTAGATAGATTGCTCTCTGTTTATTTTGTTCTTCCTCTTTTTCCATACCTCCCTCTTTAGTCTCACCAGCCTCTCTGCAGATAAAAGAAGAGAGGGAATCTGCAAGGTGGTTGTCACAGGCCTTTTCTTTGCCCTGGAGGACCTGTGTGGTTGCTATAGAAACTAGGTCAGGGCTGCTGCATCCAGGGAGGCAGAATGTGTGAGTGTGTGACAGGTGTATGAAGAGGTGCTGAGGAAAGGAGGGGTCGAGGTAAAGCGGAAGGAAGACTGACAGGGATGTGAGATGAAAAAGCGTGTTTGTGTGCCGTCATTTGACTAAACATGGATTGTTTGTTTAAATTGAAACCCACAACTTGCATAGTGTTGCTACAAATATATGCCCAAATCAGGTCATAAATGATAGATTTCAGGGGGAACAATTATTAAGAATGGAGCTGCATAAACATTAGACAGTCTGTATAGAGTCCAATTTAACCATTTGTATCACTTCGCTTGTCTGTGTTTGCACGTTCCAGATACACTGCATTAGTGATATGGATTTATTAATTTTTTTATTTAATTTTTTACTCTTTCTGTAGGTTAGGTTAGTGACTGTCTTTGTTAGTGAATCATTGAATAATAATACCTTTTGGCTCCAAAGTACTGATTAATCTAGGAATTAAAAAAATTAAGGTGTTTGTGAGTGAGTCATTGGATCATCCATTATACAGTTTCATTTAAAAACACTGAAAAGAAAACTGTGTTGCTTAGAGAGGCTTGATTCTGCTTTGATTTTGATATTTTCCATTGGCGGTGCAAAAAATAAAAGTAACTTTATTGAACTGTTTTATAAAAACCTTTTATGTGCTGATGTGACCCTTAAAAAGGCAGTATATCATAGCTTTATATCTAGTTTTTGTTTGAATTTTGTTTATTTTATTTTATTTTATGCCAAGCCAAAAGACTGAGAGCAATACAGAACAGGTTTTCAGACAAATATCCCTTTCTGTTTTCCTTAAAAGCACAAGACCACCTATTTATAGACCTAATAGCATAAATAAAACCTAATCTAATCTTTGAACAATAGCACACACGGTCCAACAGTATCTAATCATTTGTATAATAAATAAACATCAAGCATTCTGCACAAACATCAGCATTTAGATGATTCAGTTGCTTTTCATCTATTCACTCTATTTATGAATAAACTTTCAGTTTAGCTCAATAATATTACCATAATGGTGTA
Source organism: Phoxinus phoxinus (assembly GCF_949152265.1). NCBI lineage: Eukaryota > Metazoa > Chordata > Actinopteri > Cypriniformes > Leuciscidae > Phoxinus > Phoxinus phoxinus. Next base: position 10,007,498 of record NC_136894.1, read on the forward strand.
GGTAAACATTTACATTTAAAGCTTTTAGCTGATGCTCTTATCCAGACGTACTAACAAAAAGTAATGTGCATGAGCTAAAATCACCCTAATGGATGTGTGTGTTCAGAGGCTGTTCTTCAGAGTCAAACGTCTGAGATATGGTTTGTGTCAGGGTGTAGATTGCTGATGGCAGATGTGCACTGGACGTGCAACAGATGAGCTAACGGCCACTAAAACATCAAACATCAATGTCACTGCCGGAGACTGTCTGTCTACATAACAAGCTGAGAAGAACTGCCTCTGTGTCCTTGGATCACACTGACTGAGGTAAATGTTAACAGAAGAGCAAACTGTTTCGACTACTCACCTTTTCTACCTCGGGTTTCTCTGTTTCCATTCGTCAGAAGTAGACTGATACTTTGTGAGTCATTGAGATTTTTCTCGTTAACAACGGAAGGGCTTTAGCAAGACCTCAGGCCATTAACCTCAGTGGCTCAGACGTCAGGTCTTTTCTTAGATACCTTGAGAGATGCTTGAGATGACTAAAATACTTGTTAACTCTGGATGTCAGCACATTCTCAGTGCTTGTTCGTCAGGTCATGGGTTTTTGGCATATATGCCCCTGGTAACACATATTATCGTCAGACACACATCTTAAAGGTTGCAGCCATCCACTTCCTACAGTAAAGTTCATAAATATCTCTAGCCAGAGCCAATGTGGACATGTTTGTATGGAGCATCAAGAAAATCAAGACTGATCTAAAAAATTAATTGATTGGTTTGCCTTGGGTATTTAAGTTCTGTTTTTCTTTCAGTTCCTTATCCGTTCTCATCACATGTTATTGGTTGTTCTATTCCTGTTTGGTTTCTGAGTTTAAAGTTAAATAAATATTACTGCCTGTGATTAGATCCTGCCTATTTCACCCCTTTTCTGCAGCCGACGTGACAGCAGAACGGACCTATAGCGACAGTACAAATCATTCTAGTCTCGCAAGGAGGACACACACAGGCCTTCCTGGAGACCATCTTGTCCACTATGATGACGACAGACTGTGTGTGTTTTTCCGGGCAGGTCTCAACGCGGAGACGGACTGCTAGGGACGTTTAAGGAGTATGCAGAATGGGTGCTTCTACATAATGGTTCCCCCTTTACAATCAGTGGGAAAGTAGAGGGATTCAGCGCACCAGAAGTGCACACAGCACCTTTTGCATTTGCAGCCAGCAGACATTAAGCCTGAGCTCACTGCAGACACGGCGCCTGAGCCCGCCATGATGTCAGCACTAGAGAAAATGCATGAGCCTAAGATTGTCCCCGAGCCCAACAAAAAGTCTGACCAGGTTCATGAGCCAGCAACAGTGTCTGTGCCAGTAGATATATTTATAGAATGAGGGAGTGGAGCCCTGTCCCTTCAACTATGGCGTATTTAAGTTTGCTGAACTCTTAATATTGTTGGAGGAGTTTGAAGAGAGTACTATTGCTGTTTCATTGCCGTGCACCGAGCCTGTTTCATCACCCAGCACTGAATTATTGAAGTCTGTGATGTTCCCGCCCTGCCCCCCACTCTCACCTCCTCTGCCTATTCCGAATCGGCCAAGAGAGTCTGTCGGCTCCACCTTGGACTGTCATGCCTACGTTATGGCAATATCCACTGGGCTTTCTCGTCCCTCCGGCTCCACCTTGATCAGTCATGACTTGCCTTCATCATGGACTTACGGGTCGTTTCTCCTCCCCTTTGGCTCCCTTGGGCTCCGTCTTCCCTCCGGCTCCGCCTCAGTCCTTGGGCACACTGGCTTCGCCTCAGTCCTTTGCACCCTGGAGTTCTGTCGCCCGGTCTCGTCTGCTCCGCCTGGGTGTTCACCGCCAGCAGCTTACGTCCTGGGATCGTGGTTGAGGATTCTGCCCTGGCTCCTCCTACCTCTAACTCGCTGGCTTCTGCCACAGTCCTCTCCTCCCTGACTCCTCAGGTTGTCTTCTCTGCCCTGGTTCCTGTGGTCATCCCTTGTGCCAGCTCTGCATCCCCAACCTAAGCCCCCTCTCGTCCTCCTCTGTTGGACTCTTTATTATTAATAAGGTGCGAGGACGTGCCTACTTGATGGGGAGTATATGTTACGGGTAATCTGTGTCAGTTTCTGTTTTTGGGTCGGTTTGATACGTGTTTCAGTTTCAGTTTGTTTCCATGGTTCATTGTTTGATTAAGTTTTGCACCTGTTCTCCAGTTCGTTGATTGGTTTGCCCTGTGTTTTTAAGCTCTGTGTTTCTTTCAGTTCTTCGTTCTTTCTCAACACATGTTATCGGTTCTGTTCCTGTTTGCTTTTTCATGTTTTGGTTTCTGAGTTTGAAGTTAAATAAACTATTGCTGCCTGTAATTGGATTCTGCCTATCTCACGTCTTTTCTGTAACCGACCATGACAATTATCACATGAACTTAAGAAAACTACAGAGAAAACCCTAGCAACCACATTGCAACATGGTAAAATCAACAGGCAGCAAGCTTTGTACAGGCTAAAATCACTTACATATTATTTTGAAAATGTACAGATCCAGTACTTACTTGTATGTTTGTCACAAGAAGATTTTGAATAGATTACTTACCTGATTTTAATAAGGGGTCATGACTAAGCCTCTTTAACCATGATCATGCAGACTTATCTTTTGAGCTAACCTTTCTGTCACAGGATAAACAAAATGGCAAATCATGACCTCACCAAAGAGGGTCAAAGGCAGACATTTGCCCTAATTTGATTAAAAGGCCTCCGATATAAAAAAAAGAAATAAAAATGTCTTTCTGCTTAAAGGTCAGGGTGTGTGGGCAAGGGAATTGAGGTCAGGTAATTCTACGACTGCGCCACACTAAGCCTGATTGGATGCTCTGTAGCACCACGATACCTTTCCCATTGATCCAGTCACGTCACCCCTGTCTAAATACGCATGCTGTCCTTTCTTTGCTTAATTATTACCACTGTTGATTAGCTGGCTACAAAGATTCCAGCTCTTCAGACTCTAATTAATTTGTTTTCCCTACAATGGTGGGCTGTTGGCAGAGAGATGGAGGGAGCGTGGGGAGGGCGCCCTTTGAGACAAGCGGAAAGGTCGTTTAAACTGTTAAACTGTTTTTTTCCATCATGCCAAATAATGGATGAAGATTAAATGGGGCTGTGTGTGGAAAAACAAAGCTGAGGTTGCAACCTGCTATAGGTTTGTGAATTATGTATTACCAGACGTTTACATTACAGTATTTACAGCATTTCCATGAACAGCAGCACCTTGGGACACTGGGACAGAACTAGAAATGACTACATTAAATGACATCTGCATGTTATTTTACCTACATAATAAAACATTTTCAAGTGCAATTTATATCGAATGAAAAAAGTAGACAGTGAGTTTGATCAGGAATATAAAAGTAAGCAATTCCATGAAGCTTGCAGTTGATTGTGGAGCCATAAAGATCGACGTGAGATATTTACAGCATTTCCATAAACAGCAGCACCTTGGGACACTGGGACAGAACTAGGAATGACTTTACATTAAATGACATCTGCATGTTATTTTACCCACATAATAAAAACATTTCAAATGCAATTTATATCGAATGAAAAAAGTAGACAGTGAGTTTGATAAGGAATATAAAAGTAAGCCATTCCATGAAGCTTGCAGTTGATTGTGGAGCCATAACGATCGATTTTAAGACTCTCAAGAGCGTTTTGAGTATCCCAGTGTTAATGCTTTCTTTTAAAATCTATCTTTATTCGCCATTATTGCCATAAACTTATAATATAATAAAGTTATTGCTGTACCAGAGGAGCTGGTTCATCTAACATCTTTATGTAAGAGCATAAACAGCTGCTTACCTCAACACTCGTGACAGTTTATCTGGCATCCCTCCACAACCCCATCTCATGCCTTATTTTTATCTGTTCAGTACTAACTTCATTAATTAAGTAGTGCGGCATGCGGCAAGACTTTAATGCTCGAGTTGAATCTCAAGCTCGAGCCGTCTTGGACAGCGAGCCAAATCTGTTTACCATCGCTCAAGGATTATATGAACATTACAAACTGGAACCTGCATCAAATTACTGGCACGGTTTTAGAAAGTCTACATTACTTACAATGGTATAGCCTAAAACAATACTTAAAAAGCTATTGGTTAACTTTAAACGCTAGTCTGTGTGGCCTTATGAAAAAGAAGTACATTAGCATACATTTAAAAAGAGTACTTACCGGTATGACAGATATAATACATATCAACGTAGCGTTAGTTCTGGCAAGTCACATTAGTCAAGCTCGCATCAGCTGACTCTCAGCTGATCCACGTCTACCTAGAATACAACGTCTATAAAAGAGCATTAATGGATCAAGTGTTGCCGAAAAAGATGCGTCTTCAGCAGTTTCTTGAAAATGGTCACGGGCTTAGCAGCTCTGGTTGAGTTGGGCAGGTCATTCCACCAGCAGGGAACAGACCAGAAAAAGGTCAAGAAAGAGATTTTGTGCCTCTTTGAGATGGCACCACAAGACAACGTTCACTTGCCTAGCGCAAGTTTCTGGATGGCTTGTAAGTCTGAAGTAATGAGTTTAGGTAAAAGGGAGCAAAGCTAGTGGTTGTTCTGTAGGCAAAAGTCAGTGACTTGAATTTGATGCGAGCGGCAACTGGCAACCAGTGCAATTTTGTGAGGAGAGGAGTGACGTGTGCTCTCTTCGGCTCGTTAAAGACCACTCTAGCTGCAGCATTTTGGATCAGTTGCAGAGGTTTGACAGTGCAAGCTGGAAGACCTGCCAGGAGAGCATTACAATAGTCCAGTCTGGATAGAACAAGTGCTTGGAGTTGTGTAGCATGGTCTGATAGGAAGTGCCTGATCCTCCTAATGTTGTATAAGGCAAATCTGCAGGACCAGGCAGTTCTAGCAATGTGGTCTGTAAAGTTCAATTGATCACTAATCACAACTCCAAGGTTCCTGGCTGACCTTGATGGAGTTATGACGAACCTAGCTGAATGGAGAAGATGTGGTGTAGTGTTGGGTTGGCCGGGACCACAAGCAACTCTGTCTTCAACTAAAGGGTTTAGTTCAAGGTGGTGGTCCTTCATCCAGCCAGAAATGTCTGTCAGGCAGGCTGAGATGCAAGCAACAACCATTGGATCATCAGGCTGGAATGAGAGGTAGAGTTGTGTGTCATCAGCGTAGCAGTGATAGGAAAAGCCATGTTTCTGAATCACAGATCCTAGTGATGTCAAGTAGATGGAGAAGAGAATGGGTCTTAGACACCTCACCCCTCTACGACACCCTAAAGGACATACCTGAGAGGTAAGACTTGAACCATTGAAGTGCGGTTCCCGAGATGCCCTTCGTTTCAGTGTGAAGAGAGGTGTTTATGATGTGCGTGAATGCGGGTACAACTGAGGAAGAAATGGCTTGAAGTAGATTAGTGGGAACAGGATCAAGCGGACAGGTAGTAGGGTGATTGGAAAGGAGGAGTTTAGAGACTTCTGCCTCTGAAAGTAGAGAGAAGGAGGGTAGAATGTGTGTGTTAGCTGGTAAGATGTGTGTGTCAGTTTGTGGTTTGGTAAATTGGCCGCTGATGGTGTTGTTTTATTTTTTAAGAATGTAGCTAAATCGTCAGTTGTTAGGGTTGATGAAGGAGGAGGAGGAGGAGGAGGGTTGACAAGAGAGGAGAAGGTTTTGAAAAGCATGCGAGAGTCAAAAGTTAATTTTGTTGTGTTAATATACTTATGCAAACTGAATGTAATGTTTTGGACATTTAATTGTATGTTATTTGCAATTAAATGAAAATGTATTGTAGTTTAAATTTATATTTTTCTTAAATATAATTGTTCTTAAGTATGTTCAGAAACAATCGTGAAAGTGAACTTTCCTAAGTACACTTAAGTAATCTTTTATTTCATTAATATATTATCTGCAAGAACATATACTTTTAAGATTTGAAGTATAAGTGCACATTCGATACAATTAAGCACACTTCTTTTTTTAACAATATAGGTGACATCATCTGTAAAGGGCACATGTTTAATTCAATTGAACCCTCAATCCAATTATGCATCACTATCTGCTGTAAATCCTTCTGGAAAATCCAGCATTAACCAGCATGAATTCCATGTTGGTCCTGGCTGGTTTGTTGGTTAGAGCTGGTATAGTGATGGCCTAGCTGGTGGCACAGGCACCGCCATTTCCTATGCAGTCTGGGGTCCAGAATACCAACAACCAGCATCCCATGCTGGTCTCGACATGCAAAACCTATGCTGGTGACCAAATGGATTTTTCAGCAGGGAGAATATACCCCAAATTTCCAATCCACTCCAAAGAAGAATCCACAAAAGAGGTCTGGGCATCACAGTGAGATTTCACAGCATCATTATGTGGTCTGATCAACTTCTAGAAAGCATGTGTGCAACAGCAGGGTAGATGGCAGGGCAAAACAACACACTTTCAATTGACTGTGACAGCAGCTCACAGTGAGAACCAACAGTTACTGCACATCTCTGGGAAACTGCAAGAGGCTGTAAACCAGATACCTGCTGCTTTTCTCTCAGAACATCATTTCATACTGGCACCTGCCAGTAAAGTGCTGGGGCCCTATATCCTATTGTGAGAGAGTCTGGAGTGGGAGGACACAGGGAGGGAGTGGACATGCATGACATGTCTGCTGATGTTCTTTTAGTCTGACCCACATGCGTGAAGGTGAGTCCAGCAAACAATTACACCAATTCATGATGTGATGCTAAATGGCCAAGGAGATCCAAAGGCACTGTGACTACTTGCCAATCAAGCAATGACCCTTCGCAGGGAGCTTGATTGACAGGTCTGACCAATCATACTTCGCCATCCGCCATTTTGTCGGACAAAGCAGTCAGGAGAGTTAGTAGATTAACATGAGAGAATTTGAACTTGAAAAACGGAAGTGTAGGCCTACTGTCTCTCCGCGGTTAAAACAACATTCCTTCTTATGTTCATTCATGTTTATTTGATGCTATAAATTAACTAGAAGAAAGAGATGATCGGTTCACGAGCAACTTTAACCGATGCTCTACAGCGATCTGACAGACACATTAAAGAGCCACAAAACGGTATTTATTGTTTCAATTTCTTTAAAAAAATGACCAAATTTAAAAGGTGAGACTTTGTTTAATACGTTTAATATCAAAAGTAACCGAAAAGTAACCTGGTCTGTCCTGTACTGTCAGCACGTTGTCAGTCTCCTCTGCTCCACGATGTATTTCTCACTGCGTGAGAACATGGTGTGGCATGAGAGCAGCGTAGCTTGTCGGGCATAGCGACACTAACAAAGGGGGTCTTTGTGAACGGTCAATTGTTCAGGTTTCAATATTATAATTAGAATTGAGTGCTGGATATGCGATGTAAAACAACACAAGGTTGGGTCACCTATGGTATCTTTATAGCAGTATTGTACAGTTTTTTTCAGTCACTTTAGCTCAATTCTCGAATGAGATTCTCTTTTCCTCTAAACAGTAAAAAGTGCTGTTGAGTTGACAGCTGACCAAATCTGACGAGTTGGTTCTCAAAATCTGTTAGACATACATATTTATAAATACACATGTAAAAATGTGGAAAAAATTTACATGCAAATGTGAATTTTGTTTAGATGTATCACATTACTACAAAAATATGTTCTGTAAATTTGCATTATTCTCTTTCTCTGTAGTACATGACCTTTCCCAATAAACTTTGAAATCTCTATCTAAAATGTTTGGGTTGACTCCAATTTTTAACCATACGGCCCACACAAAGACACACACACACACACACACACACACACACACACACACACACACACACACACACACACACACACACACACACACACACACACACAATCATTAGGTTTTGTGAGAGTTACTGCATTTTGTTGACAGGCAATAGAGTAGTCATGTCCCATAAAACAATTGTTTACTTATAGTTTAGAAAATTAGACAAAAAAGGAGCAATTTAGAAAACCTTAATCTTAAATTTATTCCATTTAATCTCCATAACCAATTTGATCTGATTTTTATGTGATTAATTTATCACCAACACAAATTATATTGCCTTTAGATCCATGGTTTTACACTGAGAGTAATACAATTATGCCAGCAGCTAGACAGACAGACTAGATAGCCTAGATAGATAGATAGAAACCTAAAACCTGCTGTGCAAAATCTAAATGAAAGCATGCGTGCACTTTGCACAGTTCTGATCACAGACCTGAAGGCTGTTTAACAGTAGCCTAATAGCATAGATAGATAGATAGATAGATAGATAGATAGATAGATAGATAGATAGATAGATAGATAGATAGATAGATAGATAGATAGATAGATAGATAGATTTATTTTACCTGAATACGATCTACAAATGTAATGCAAATTATTAACGCACCTGTTCAAGTTATTATAAACATGCAACAGTTCAAGTTAATATAATGTACATTTTCTCTGTTGGCATGCAGTGATACCCGCAGGAAGGTGCAACAAGCGCTAGTTTATAAGGTATGCGGCAACTAGCTGTTTTTTAACTGACAGTTGGTACTATCCAATTAAAAACGAATATTTCTTGACAGTCGCTCTAATCTATGATATTGGCCAATCAGAAGACAGATTAGGCGGTCCTTATGCAAATGTGTTGGCAAGGGAAACGAAACCGCTCCATTCATCCTCCTCATAGGGAAGAAACAAATAGGTGGCGTTTTTCTGTTGAAGTACAGTTTACTCCTCCAACCGCGAGAGTACAAGTCACTTTGAGCGATACATAAAATACCGGATACTTCTCTCACAATATTTGGGTAAGTAATATTGTATTTGCATTGAAATAGTTATCTACTTCTTTGTCATTTCATATCATTTCATAATGTGTGCATTGTTCCTTCAAGGTTCGCTGAATACAACATACATATTTTATATTTCATTTAGTGACACTATAACTGATAAATGAACCCACAAACTAAAACACATTATCGTATATTTCCTTTGCTATAAAGAGATGTTTTCCAAGAATGTGCGATTACAACTTTTCATAAATGTCATGTTAATTCTTAGTCATGCATTCATATCTTGTGCAGACACATAGATGTCATTAAAGTAAGATTAAACAAAACGGAATATAGGCTACATGCATGTTTTAAGCCAATAAGTCTGTTGCGTGATTGTTAGTTTGCCCTTATATTCAAATAACTGTGTTAAGTTGGCTTATGGTTTGTATGATGACTTGGTCCGCTGCACGTATTTGCCCGTGTTATTGACATAATGACGAGTTGTTAAGGTCTGTTTATCAATAGCGCGGTGCCAGAAAACTTCATGGATGCGTGGATGTGAGTCAGTGTTGTGTCTGCGCTGCGCCACGCCACGCATATGAGTGGGACAACATGGCTGTGTCTCCAAACCTATAGTCACCTGCCTTCCAAGACAGCATTTGTGGGCATGGTGCTTGCAGCATTTTGGGCATCATAGAGAACTGCAGTAATTTTGGGCCATTATGGTGCATAGAGCATTTTTGGGCAACATTGACTCACAGCATTTTTGGGCATGTGCTTGCAACCTTTTTGGGAATCATGAATTTTTGAATGGTTTAATTGGGCTTTTTTGTGTGTGTTTGTTTTTTGCATTAGGTGCATGTGCAGCTTTCACCATAAAGCTCGTTTTTGGGCATCACAGAGGTGTGCACAATTTGCGGGCGTCATTCACAAGTGAGTCCGAGCATTTTTGGGAATCATAGACTATTTTTTTGGATGTGCTTGCAGCTTTTTTGGACACTTTCATTGGGATCATTTTCGACATTATACACTTGTGCAGCTTGCGCATCATGCGTACAGCACATTTCAGGCATATTTCATGGATAATTTTTGAGCATCATAAATTTGTGCGGCATTTTTGAGCATCATAGACACATGCCACATTTTTTGGCATCATAGACACATGCAGAATTGTTTGTGCATTATAGGCCCTTGCAGACTTTTTTGGCATCGCAAGCTCATGTCATTTTTAGTCATGTAGAGATTTTTAGGGATCAGGCACAGTGCCATTCTATCACTGATATACCAGTTTTTATGAATATTCTTTAATTGTAGCTGTTTTCATTTTAATTTTGTTTAAAGTTTTAGTAATATTGTGCCTATATAATTTAATATATAATAAAGTTTTAGTTATTTTAGTAGGCTACTTTAAGTTCAACTAAAATGTAACTCTTGAAATTAGATTTAGAATATAACCTGAAGTTAAATTCATAATTGACTGCTCTTTGAGTGCTCTGTTCACTGGTCACCAAGTGTTCACCATTGAACTGTCACTAAAATGATCAGCAGCGAGTTGTGAGAGCATCGGCTTGCTGGCACCACGTTTGCTTGCCTCCATGCTTCCGTTTGGACGGGCCTGCGAGCGGCCGTGAAGCCTCAATGAGCTCAGTATGTCTCACGGCCACTGCTCATTAAGCTCAAATAATGAATGGATGCAGATGTGATTATGTATGCTCAGATGAAACACGGCAGAGGGCCGGAGAGATATGGGATGGTTTAATGATGAGAAGAGCGGAGGTCCGCGGTCACATCACTTCGTCTGACACAATTCAATTGCTGAAGTGCAGGGCGGTTGTGAAATATGTTTAGTTTGAAACATCTGAAAATGTGTCCTGTTGTGGAAGGAGCTTTTCCTTTATACCTGTAAAGCCTGACATGAATTAGTCATTTTTTTAATGGAAGAGTTTATTGAACCTTTAGACAAAAGATAAAAAAACAGTGTCATATTTGATACAGCAGACAATTATAACTCATATAGGCTAGTATTATCAGAATATGGATATCGAGAAGGAAAAAAAAACACCTCAACTTAGTTCAGAGGCCCAAATTGAGCAAAAATATACAATTTAGTGCATGATATTTATGGTCAAAATGTAAAATGAAATTCTAGCTTTTAAAGTAAACCAATGAAACAAGTATTACAGACTATAAAATGCATATAAATATCAGTTGTCACTCTATATCTCCCAATAATAATACTAAGTCTTATTTAATTACCAAAGCTCTATCGTTTTAATTATGGGGCAATAGAGATAGACATCCCTCAAAAGCCTGATGTATCATATTTAATAGTCACATTTTAACATGATTTTTCTAAAAAGAAAATGCATGGATAATCAAGTAAACCTCAGTTGCTTTAGTCCAGTTAGTGTTCATCTTGAAATATTGCTAAAAATATAAAAGTTATTCTTAAATCAGTAAAGATTTCACAGCAAAAAGACAAGTGTACCACAATCTGAAGGAGGACTTTTGTATAATTACGCTAAAAGTGCTTTCACTTGCTAAAAAAAGTGTAGGCTAAACTATCAATCAGATGACTGAGGCATGTATAGAAGATAAGAGGCGTTTGCGTATCAACCATGGTACAGCTTTTTTAGTGAACTAGCCTAAAATATAGTAGTACTAGACTGTGGACGGGTCATAGGGTCAGCACATACACGTCCGACCGTCCCCTTGATTTTGTCCCCACCAAGAGCATTGGCCAGTATCGCACTACGCTCACACGCATGGCTGACTGACTGATTACCCGTGTCACATGCTCTGGTTTTCATGGAGATGGATGGCAGATTTAAAATGGCTGAGCTCTGGAAGCCACACACAGTTGTCAGCTTTTTGGCGGGACCGATCTATGACCTCTGGACAGCTCGACATGGAAAAACAAAGGAATGCCTGCTTGGAAGAACGAATGATGACGATTGTGTATTGTTCCCCTCTCAGATGGGATCCTGTTCATATTGTGCATGTTCGTCATGTCAAACAGAAGCGCTCTGGCTTGTTTCCTTTCTGTTAATCTTTTTTCGCTGGCGTTGTTGTTGTTGTTCTTTGCTCTGCTTCCTGTTCTGAATTTGAATGAGAGGCAAGTACAGTGTCATAACGGAGGGACGCTGTCAGATACATTTAGCAGCTGGAGTTATCGGATGACGCCCTGGGGTGTTAGAAACAAATTGTTCAATGCGCTTACTTACCCAACATGTACAGCAAGGCGTTAAATACAAACCATGATAAGGCTGATTTTGAGAAATAGGACTGACAGTTCTATGGCAAACATAATGTCTGGCATAGAATGACACCCACTGTGTCCAATCTATAGATAGTATGGGACAGCACATCCTTTAGCATCTGACTGCTTATGTTTCCAGCTCATTGATTTGAACACAAACTGATTTTACATTGAACTGATATTTGCACCTCCGGGGAGATAGAATTTCAAACTTTTGGGGCCTCATTTATAAAATGCTTTGTAAACACCATCTTACATTTGATCTTACGATCATTTCTCAAATGTGTGTCCGTGTGATTCAGAGAACGTGCTTACGCCTCTCTCTCTGATGTGAAATTTATAAATCATAAATGATCTTGAAATTGTCCGCAGCTAAATGGTTTTAGATCTCTGCCTTGTAAATGGCACATAACTAATGTAATTAACATATAAAGAGCACCCGTCAATGTCCAAATGTTTTTTCCACATTTTTATAAATATGATCATTGGCGTGGATTTTAGTGTATATGCACACTCTGTGCACATTTTATAAATGAGGCCCTGGATGTTTACAATGGATTTGCCCATTTTTCACAGGAAACAAATTTAATTCGCCAATGTAGTGCACTTCTTTTAGAGGTATTACAGTGCACTACATCGACCACCCAGACTGGTCATCACCACATTTCATAATCCCATTTATTTCCCCCCCAAAGTGCCATCCTTGAGAGGGCACAGTTCAAATACCGCCTGCCAAGCCACTTAAATCAAATGCAGCACAATAAAATGATCACAGAGAGACTGTGCACCTGTGTGACACGCCGTTCTGAATACTAAATACCGATTGTGCTCAAGTTGTATTATTCCAGCATCTGGAACAGCCGTTTAATGGTACAATATTTTGTTCTGCCTAACAGAGACGGATGGCTTATTATCATAACGTTGTTGTTTTGTACCCTAACAGAAGCTTTAAAACTTTGTTTCCTACACCACAAACCATAATGATTTTATAATATTTGATTTAGCTGGTTAGATTATCTTCTGACATTATCTTTTTTTCTCAGTAATAGAAGGAAATTAAGTGAACGACTTCAAATGTATTATATTGATTAAATTGATTAAATTATATTAGCAATATAATATAATCAATATAATTATATTGAATAAATAGGCCTATTATATTATTTACATTTATGCATTTGGCAGACAATTTTATCCAAAGCGACTTACATTGCATTATCCTACATTTTTACTTAGGTATGTGCAATCCCCTGGGATCGAACCCATAAACTTGCGTTGTTAACGCAATGCTCTTACCACTGAGCTACAGGAAAGCCTATTTATATCAGATTTAACCAGATATTTTTCTGAAGTACTGTATGTGAGTTGTGAATGCCCATGCAAAACTTGCCACAAAAATTTTGGTGTTGTGGTATAGTTCTGCCTTTATTGTTGTGTGTTGCTAGGTGGTTTCTAAGGTGATCTGAGTGGTAGCTTACTGGCCAAGTGAAATGAGTCTACCCTCAAGTGACATATTTTAGGTTTCGCTTAAATGCCATGTAACTATATGCTATTTTCTCATGAGATCTGACATGTGAATTGGCTAAAAAGTCTAAATGCTTAGTAAAAGTAAATGCTAAATGTAATAGCACACTTTTCCTCAACAAGCAACATGAGTGAAATATCATTAATGTCTGTATAGCACAAAAGGTGTGGGATGAGTTTGCACATTAAAATTTGCTAAGACGTAGGCCTAGTGGTTTGTTCAAATCACTAATATGAGCAATAGTAATAGTGTTGCTTGGCTTAGCTATAACTACTGATTGGTATAGTATCATTAACCCTTTTTTTTAACTCATTGCACAGAATTACCTCAAATACAAAACATAATTGGATTCTGAAGAAGCATTAGGGAGTTCCATTGTATTCTGTGGAGTGGAACTCTGTCTAGAGTAGTGTTAGGTTCCTCAAAATACAGCATTATGCTACATTGTATCTCCAGCCGTCAACAGCAACAGTGTTGCATTAGCAGATACAAATGACAGTACTTAGTACATACACTATTTTGAGAGGTAGAGAGCAGGTGCAGTGACCTTCATTGGGTTGCCCTCTCCTCCTGAGAGAGGAAAATATGTTTCTTCAGCACTGGATTGGGGAAACATCACTATAGAAACACTAAATGGTCTAATTTAACCCGATGCAGTGGGACTCGTTTAGAGCCAGTAAACATAGCTGTTTATCCAAGAGAAAAATGCTATTGCTCGGGGGTTGCTCTATAGCTCAGGAGACGGGATTCTCAGCTATGTTTCATTTATCAACTTTGTCTGAGATGTTTCTCCTGAAGGTCTTTAATATAAATTAAATAAAAAAGAGAAATTAGTCTTGACATTGTAAAGAGCTAAAAAAAAAATGAATGTGGCTTTTTTATTAGAAATGTTCATATTGAAATCTCTGAATCTGATTGCAGAATTTGACATCTTTGATATCAAACTCTATAGGAGACGGAGCATTTGTCTGAAAAAGCAGGTTACTTTCACCCCAAGGATAGTTAACCAAAAGCAGAAAGTGTATTTACTTACCCTTATTTTGTTCTAAACCTGTACGACTTTCTTCTGTAGAACAAATCAATATATTTAGATTTTTTTTTTAATGTATCTGCCCATACAGTGGAAGTCAATGGGGTCCAAAACAATGCTGGACTACACCGACTTTCATATATAGACCAGAACACACACACACACACACACACACAATTTTCAAAATAGCGTCTTCAAGGTACATTTACAAAAATAATTCATGCTGTTTAGGCCTTTAATTGCATCCTTTTAGAAGATCCTAAATTTAGCATCGAGGCCCAAGTCGAGACTATAGCAGTCCTGCAGTTGCTAAGTGATTTGTTTGTCTTTGCCCCATACCCCACATGGGACACAGCAGCACCTTGCCTACAGCAGCTATCTTAAATTACTGCCCTGAACCATCTGCCACCATGCCCTGTGTGTGTGAGTGTTGTGCATTAGTGGTAGTGAGGAAAAAAGTACAGTTAGGGACAGAGAGTTTTGTTGTCACTGACAGAGACAGGGGGAAATAAAGGGACTATATTTTCCCCACTGATCTGTTATAATTGAAGGATCCCCTTTATGTTGACTCTTTTGCTCACAAAAGTTCCTCTGGCTGATTATGACGACTGACAGTTTTGGATGTGCCCCTTTAACTCCAGATAAGCATGGTTGACCTTTAGGCTGCATATTTCCAAACAGCTGCATTATTTATGCCCACTATTGGTTGTTATGCCACATGAGTCAGTGGAGAATTTTATGACTCACCTGTAATTGAACCGCAGTGAAGAGAAGGTGGCATACAAAGCTTCAGGAGTGACGTACACATCCATAAATCATTCGTAGACTGAGAGAAGGATCATAATATTTGCAATTGCTCATCAGGTTTGCACTTTTTCAATTTACGGTATATTAATATTAGGTAAAATATTAATGGTACTTTGAGTGAAAAGTCAATTAGAGATGTAGGCTATCTAACTTATATTTAATTTCAGAATAGTATGTGGTTTATCTTCCTTTTGCTTTAATGACAAATAATAGGCCTAGCTGAATAATAAATATGTTTGTATAAGTGAATTTAGTCATCACAACAATAATATAAAGTGTGAAGGATAAAGATAAATATTTCTTTCTATGGAAAGCAGTATGTTTGAAACAGCATAAATAAAACAAAAGATTTTTTTTTTTTATCACACATCCCTAATGCATTTTAATGTGACTGATACATTTGTATTACATTCTAAAGAGCTCCGTTATCAGTCCCTCAGTGGAAAATGAAACTTTATCCATACCAACTGGGCCGGATCGGCACGGAATGGTTAAGCAACGAGAACGGTTTGTCCCGATGGTGGAAAAGATTATTTCGTTTTTTTTTTTTTTGTCAAGTCAACTGAAAGCAAATGAATCTTGATAACTTAAATAGCTAACTTAAAATGGCAACCCAACCCTGAATAGAAAATCAAGTAAATCAAATCAGCGCTATCCAACTTTATTATGAATTGATTCTGCTGTTGCATATTACATTTTTTTCCTATTGTTTGCACACAAAATATTTTCATGTCACACGATTTTTCACAAGATATTTCTCAGCCTCTGACTCAATTGCATAAAACACTTTTTTCAAAACACTACACACAATTCTCTACCTAAAACACAAAAATCTAACAGGAAGTGACTTGCTTTCCTTTTCCAAACACAACCAATCAAAATGCTACACTTATTCACCAGGTCACACACACACACTCCTCACATGTGCAAACACTAATTGCTTAACTGAATTGTAGTATAGGCCAGATCAAAGGTCAGATTACCTGTTTTGAATAAAGGATGCAAATTGGACAGAGACCCCACACACACAATTGTGTTCTTTACTGTATTCTAAAGAATATACTTTTGGTTTACATGTTTATGGTTTTGTTGTATGCTACTGTATACAACAGTAATGTTTGGCCTATTTTCTGTTTCTACATTGCATTGGTGTTTACAGTGTACATGTTACCCCTCTCAGCAGATAACTTTCACTGAAGAACATTGTATTGAAATGTAGATATAAGCCTATGAAAGACCAAAGAGCTTTAGATTTAGAACAACAGTGTTTACATGGTATATCCAAAAATTTACCATTATGAAAGAAGTGTTTGCAATTTGATGCAAATGCTTCATTCTGAGATGTGTTTATGGCATTTTGAATGCAGCGTTACATTTTGAAGGAGATGTGAGGCATTTGGGGATTGTGGGGAATCGGATTGTGTGTAGAGTTTTGAAAAAAGGTGACAGTTTTTAAAATGTGTGTAGCCTATCCAGTTGGAAAAAACTGTATTATGAAAGAAGTGTTTGCCACTTGATGCAAATGCTTCATTCTGTGTTTATGACATTTTTGAATGCAGTGTTACATTTTGAAAGAGATGTGAGGCATTTTGCATTTTGTGTGTGCAGTTTTGGGAAAAGGTGATATAGTTTTGAAAACGTGTGTAAGCAATTGGAAAAAAACTGTAAGAAAGAGCTAAATTAAGCCAAAGAGAGGATCCATCCATGGCAAAGCTTTTAACCAGTTGTTATTGGCTGAATTTTGTGAGACAATGGTTGTGAAAGCTTCCTGGTCTGTTACCAGGACAACCAATTATTCACCAGTGGTATCATCCCAGGGTTTTGATAAAGCACACTTGTAACACGGCACTTTTGTCCACCATAAAAGGGCCGGAACATTGTTGTGAAAAGGCTAGCGCCCTTATAGGGTACTTAGAACACCCTCCCTATTCAGGTCGGTGACGCTCAATCGGATGTGTGTTTGTGTGCTAGTGCATATACATGTCTGAGTCCTGTTTCACCTTTAAATGTAAATAATAATCTCTCTTTATTATAGAAAACATTTTTTTTAGTTGGCTTTTAGTTGAACAATCTGTAAATATATAAATCTAACAAAAAAACATGCATTTAATGATTTTTTGATGTCTTGAAAGCGATAAAGGTCATTTTAAAGGTAGGGTAGGTAGGATTTATATAAAAACTTTTTACCAAATTTGATTAAACTTTCTATATATATCAATGCATAATTAAAATGTAAGTACTCTGATAAAAAGAGTATAAAAATCGAGTGACTCTAGACCGTTTAATCTTCATTAAACACAGCTCATTATTTCCATTCGGGACGAATCACAGGATTGGCTTGCGCGACTGTCACTCTCCGTCGCCATGACTACCGCCGTTATTACTGGCTCTGCCCACGTGCGCGCAGTCGCGCACCCGTTTTTAGGTGGGACTGAATGGAATTAATGAGCTGTGTTTATTGAAGATTAAATACACTAGAGTCACTCGGTTTTTTATACTCTCTATTTCAGAGTACTTGCATATTAATTATGCATTGGTATATAAAGACAGTTTAAACAAATTTGAATAAAAGTTTTTTTTAGACAATTCTGACCTACCCTACCTTTAATTTTAAAAAGTACAATCTAAATAATCCAAAGAAAAAGGGATTAGTGCAATGGTAGAACAATGCCACAATAATTATTACAGGAATGCGGAATGCGGCCATTTATCCTTGTGATGTGATTGACAGGATTAGATGAACATGCTCCTCCCTTCGTTTAGAGCTCCATTTGTTTAAATTACAGCGACTTTATTGCATTTGATCTATTATGTCTGACTATGCAGATAAAACCCAGTTTCTGTCTCTGTGAGGTGCATGGCCCGTTACATTGAGCTGTCACAGAGAGAGAGAGAGAGAGAGAGAGAGAATGAGAGAGAGAGAGAGAGAGAGAGAGAGAGAGAGAGAGAGAGAGAGAGAGAGAGAGAGAGAGAGAGAGATAATGGGAGTCTAGAATGGGCAAAAACAAAGACCAACATAGACCACAATTTACCAGATTAATGCTGGATAATTCTAGTCTAGCAGGTGAAACCAGTTCTGCCAAACTGGTCAATATTTAGCTGTTGAGGCTGGTCATCTGTTGTTACCTCCATGTGTGATACACTACCAGTCAAATATTTGGAATAATTAAGATTGTTTTGATGAAAGACGTATCTTGTGCTCACCAGGGCTGCATTTATTTGATCCAAATGTAATAAAAAAGAAAAGTAATATTGTGAAATAGGAATAGAATACTATTAGGCTACATTAAAATAACTGTTTTCGGTTTGAATGTATTATAAAATGTCATTTGTTCCTGTGATGCGAGGCTGAATTTTCAGCATCATCACTCCACTCTTCAGTGATCCTTCAGAAATCAATATGCTGATTTGCTGCTCAAGAAACATTTCTTATCATCATCTATGTTGAAACTGATACACTATCATTCAAAAGTTTAGGGTAAGATTAAAAAAAATAACTTTTATTCAGAATAGGGATGCATTAAAGGGCACCTATTATGGAATTTTGAAATTTACCTTTCATGTAGTGTGTAACACGATCTAAGTGAACAAAAACATCCTGCAAAGTTTGAAATATGAAAGTGCACCGTATATAAAGTTATTGTCTTTCAAAAGTAAGAGTCGACTCTGAGTCATTTTTATGAATCGTTAGAAGACCGAAGCTTTTTCTCTGACTAGATGACGTCAACTTGTCAAGTTATTTGAATACGATACGCCCACTTATTGCGCTCCAAGGCCAGGGAAAACATCAGGGCGACGAGACGCTGTGTTCTGAAGTGCGACTCAAAAGCCAACTTTTTTCATCTGCCCAAGGAGGAGCATTTGAAGACTAAGTGGCTACAATTCATATATACAACTATACCACAGAAGTATAGTCCGAGCCTTGTGCTTTGTTCGCGCCATTTTGAAGACGATTGCTTCTTAAATGCAATCAAACTTGGATTCGCGAGCCGACTGATATTGAAGGAAGGTTCATTTCTAAGTGTATTTGCATCAGCTTCCTCCTTCGTATCACAACCTGTAAGTGTTATTAATAATTGTTGCTTTTATGTTTTATGTAGCATGCTTAATTATTATTTTGTTTGTTGTGTAAGCACCGTTTAGTTTCTAGGTCTTCAATGGCAATTGTATTGAGATATGTGAAGTGTTTGTCGTTGTTTTCGGAGTTGTCTTATAGAATAGAGTAATACCTCGTAGTAACGTAACTGCATTTTTTTTTTTTTTTTAAACGTTATGTTTATGCATCGGGCTAACGCAAACAAAGACTGATTGTGCTTTTACAATATGAACTCTGGGCTATGCTCGCTAACATAACATTAAATTCTTTATCTTGTTTTTAGTTTTTTACTACAAACTACAAAGCAGTGGACTATAATCATTATTATAACACGATTTAATTGATAAAAGCATCATTGTACTCCGTGTTAAACAATAAGTATTATCTCTGTAAACACTGCTGGGTCATCTGACCAATCGCAGATTAGCGTCGCGCAAAAGGAGGGGTTTGGAAAAACGAGTCGTTGAACGAATCATTTGGGAGTCGGTGAGCAAATCAGGTAAAAATAAATGCATATTATACGAAAACAAAAGTGTTTTTTGACATTGCATGCATGTAAAACTGTTGTTGGGGACTCCCTAAACAACATTAGGAACATTTTAAATGTCATAATAGGTGCCCTTTAAATTGGTGATAGTAAAGACAAAAAATGTAACAAAAGATTTCTATTTCAAATAAATGTTCTTTTGAACTTTCTATTAATCAAAAAAAAAAAAAAATTCATTGTTGTTTGTCATGGTTTCCAAAATATTAATCAGCAAAACCGGTTTTCAGCATTGATAGTAAGAGCCTTTATTAATAATTGAGCACCAATAATAACTGATAATAACCAATAATAACTGATAGTAATTGAGCAGCAAATCAGCATAATGATTTCTGAAGGACCATGTGACACTGAAGACTGGAGTAATGATGCTGAAAATTCAGCTTTGTCATCAAATGAATAAATAATATTTCAAATATACTCAAATATAAAAGTTATTTTAAATTGTATTACTGTTTTCTTTAATAAATGCAATGGGGAGCCTATAGAGACTTGTTAAAGACTTTCTTTTCTTTTTTAAATGACCAAACTTGACTGAATATGATGACAAGTTCTATGTGTTTCTAAATCTAAAGCCTACTACTCTTTCATTTCTGCAGTTCCTTCTGCCATGTCAATCTTGAAAGAGTTTGCAGGGGGTCACTGGGGTGAATAAAGTCTGTAAGAGACTCAAATTGAGTCATCTCTTCTTTTCTCGTTCAATCTCCGACAGTTGCCAGTACAATGTTCAGGCCCTGAATTATTTTTTATTTTTTTCCCACCTGGGATCCATTTAAGTGCCAGACCTGTATGTCTTTGTACGTGTGTGCATTTGAGTGTGTTTGTGCATGTGTCTATGCATGTGCGCTGTGGTGGAATTAATCCACTGCCAATGCCCCAGTGTCCAGCACATCTCGGCTCCAACGGTTCTCATCTCATTTTGTGGATCTTTAAAGGAACACACACAGGCTGTATCTGGCTGGAATGTCAAAGACATCAGCAGTGACCACAGGCAATCACTGTCCATCGATCAATCTGAGTGACAATGGAGAACTGATGAAAAAAGAGAAAGTGATAGGAGAGGCCATGAAACAAGGCCACTAAAGACATTCACTCTGTTTTCTTACTGACGGGGAGGTAACAGCTTTAGACGTGACTCTGTAAAAGATCATGAAGCAGAATTAATGCATGTGACCTTTTTGGTTTCATCACAAGAATTTTGTTAGAGTTTTTTATTTCTTTAAAGTCAACATAAAGTCAAAGTAGTTTCTATATACTTTCCTAATACATGCACCCTGTCTTATTGTGAAAGTTATTCTTAAAAAACAACAACTTTTGGCTGATGTCACCTTGACACCAAGGCTGTGGAAAATAATGTTAACCAGTAGCCAAACAGGGAAATGCAGTGTAATGCAGTCTTTCTGAAGTAAGAAATAAGGTTTTTGCTCTCAATTGTAAGTTTGCTGACGATTAGACAATTATTCGTTGTGTCATCTGGAGGGTACTACTCCCCGATGCCCGGCCTTGGCGACGGGCCTGAATTAATCTGCAAATCCTCATAGATAAGCATCACTTCTGCTCAAGGAAAGAGAAACGGCATAGTGACAGCAGCACCTTTGCAATGTCTCCCACATTTCTTCCCTCAGCACCGCTAGACTAATCCGCAAGCAGCCGTCATAATCCTGTAGGAGCCACATAAAAGCTAGCATTCGTTGATAAGCAGAAACGTCCTCTTGGGTGGTAAATGAAGCAGGAACTGACTCATCGGACAGAAACTCAGGAGAGATTATATTCCACAGTAAACAACTGGGAAAAGAAGATGACATAAAACTATTATTTCTGAACTCAAGCCAAAGATTAAAAGTTTTTTTTGTGCGTGTGTACTTTGTATTTTTCATTCATTTTAAGACTGTCTGCCCATATTTCTTATCGGCTGAGGTGCTTTTGGAAGCCCAGTTTTCTGCAACATGCTTTTGCTCTCCTGACAGGCATTAAACTGGGCCTTGTCGGAGGCTCAGGGGCAAGTTCTGTCTAACTTCACATTGGACACCAAACACAGTTGGTCTCCCCCCGTTTCAAAACTCCTCTCTACTCCCACTCTCCCTGTTTAACATTTCCATTGCCTTCCAGACTTCAAAGTCTCTATACCTCAGGGGCGTTTCCACCGAGGAGGCAAGGGAGGCAGTGCCTCCTCAAACAATTAGATGAGAAAATAACCCTTGTTATAAAAATAAAACAATGCAAATATGAAAAAAATTTGACATTAAAAAGGTGTATAAATCACTTGTTTTTCCAAAGTAACAGTGTCCAACAGGGACACCCGCAGGTAAAGTTACAGCGGGACGCCACGTCTCTCTTTGCCTCCCCTGAGCCCATTGACTTTTACAGACCCCCTAAAGCATGCGATGGGTTTGGAGGGGGGTAATTGACAATGAATAGGGGGAAGTCACCTGAGAGGAGGCAATGCCTCGATGTTATGATTGGATATGATTAGTTATGGTTGGATATGATTGGTTTGTGCTATAAATCCTGCCTTTTGTTTTCGTGCGCATTCGTGAATTGGTCTGAATGAACAAAATGATGGTGTTAATGGGAAGGCTAATTAAAAAGTAAGTAAATAACTCAGCCACTTGGGTATAACCGCTTTATGTCATGCCAAAATCAAACTTGAAAAGGACTGAAAACATGATGAATGTTTTTGTTTTGTTTTTTTGTGAGCAATCAGCTTGGTGAAATTAAAGGTACATCGTACCAGTTTAACAAGCTTGATGACTGATGAAAATAAGTCTCTCTTTCTCTCTCTCTCTCTCTCTCTCTCTCTCTCTCTCTCTCTCTCTCTCTCTCTCTCTCTCTCTCTCTCTCTCTCTCTCTTTTAATGTAATGTTTATTTAACAAGGAAAATTGTGACAACATTAAATGGTGGGACATGAATTTACATTTGATTTATTAAAGAAAATGCCTCCTCATTTAAGAACACCACTGCTATACAGATCTACTTACTCCTTACCACCCCTCTCTCCATCTCACACTGTGTTCCTGATGGCCTCATTGTGTGCTGTGAAGACAGAAGTTGAATAAAAGATACATGCTGGTAGGCCTGATCTGTTGGTCTTAATTGAATCGTAGACATGTCAGGAGTAAAAGGAATAGGTCAAGGACGCACGTCCTGCTCACATTTAAAGCCTAACAGATCCTTTTTTTCTGTGATGTTGGTTACAAGAGCTTTACAAGATCATTTTCCTCTCTGACTCCAGGTACGATCCCAGTATGCATTGTAAAACAAACTCGCACACTTAGCAATATGACCAATATGTCATCAAACATCATTTTTGATTTGTATTGAGACCAGATTTCCTGCTTGATTTGCTTGCCTATGCAAAATATTCTCTCTTCTTATGATGTTTATAGGGCAGTGTAACAAGTACCTCTTCTTTTTGAAATAGCTGCCTATTTTCACTGTATATTCGTTGTATTATATTACCTAGGCAGTAAATTACAAAAAACGAATTGTTTCTAATACAACGGCTGAGGGAGTGATGGCATTGATCATTGCCATCATTCTCTCTTCTGACTGCTGTAATTAGTCTCTCTATATATATATTTTTTTTCTTTTGTTTGTGGAGCAAATGGGAATACAATTTGGGAACAAAATATAATTTTTGCCGATCATTGCCATCATTCTCTCTTCTGACTGCTGTAATTAGTCTCTCTCTCTATATATATTTTTTCTTTTGTTTGTGGAGCAAATGGGAATACAATTTGGGAACAAAATATAATTTTTGCCGTCATCTCCCATTCACCACTATAGAAGTTTACCCAACTATGACGACTTCCGCTTCTGAGAACCCTGTAAATGTGAAAAGGGTCCATATTAATAAAAAAATACAACAGGGTCCAGACAACACGGTTTAGTAAGTGAGTTTATCTGAACACATTGACAGCTGCAGAACAGGAAGTGACACAAAAACATTTTCACGCAGCCACTGAAAATAGTGTAAAAATCAGTCTAGTGATTTCAGGAAAGGTCAATTAATTGCAAAAATCTTTTTTTTTCTTCTTTTTTTTTACCAGCCCTACTGATTTGCACAAAACAGTAAATGAAGAAATAATGATTATTTTCACACTGATTGAAATTTGGCACAGTGTGTCTCATACGTGCACACACACTACAACTCAGATGCGTGGGCAGGTCAGGTGCTGCTAGTTGGATATAGTCTGGGCCTAACTATTTTACTAGTTTAAAATATAAAAAGTACAACAGTCCTTGTAGTTTATGTTTGGCTTAAACAACAAGCCACAAACTTGTTTATAATAGTGCCTGAAAAAAAAGGTAGTGTGTGTCTGAATTTTCTAATAAAAAGAGATATGAATCCTTGCTTGAAGGATATTATGACATCTGTGGCAAAAAAACAGCGTGTTCAACTTATTGATGTTACAACTCCCAGGTAACCACGACTCTCTCACAGGTTCCAAAGCAATATGGGTGTAGATTAACTTCCATAAACAGACGTTGCTTTCCAAATTGAGTCGCTCTTCATTTCCTTTGCAGTTTCATGTAGGGCTCTGAAGTAATGATTGACAGATTTTGTTTCCTCTTGCACGCCGGCTCTTTGAGCAGTCACTTATTACAAACGAGCTAACAAAGGTTGGCCTGTGGGCAGGAGTGCTTGCAGAGTTTGATGGGAGCCTTTCTGATTGAAAACAATAGTGGATTGTCTCACCAGCCCCAAAGAATCAGCTTTCTAGAGCCTTGAGGCGAATGTTGTCAGCCATACAGTTCATTAACCACTTAGATCTTTA
The DNA here is from genome assembly GCF_949152265.1 of Phoxinus phoxinus. NCBI lineage: Eukaryota > Metazoa > Chordata > Actinopteri > Cypriniformes > Leuciscidae > Phoxinus > Phoxinus phoxinus. Next base: position 10,032,275 of record NC_136894.1, read on the forward strand.
ATTAAACACCCCTGTCTAAAGTTAACTAATCAGAAAGATGCCAAGATTAGCAAAGCCGACAGACCACAGAATTCCAAAAAAAGGTCAGCGACAAAGAGGGAGCGAAATAGAGCAAGAGAAAATGAGAGAGAGAGAGGAGATGAATGCTCACCTCTGATTAGTCATCATGATCCCACTAAAATGACCGTCAGAGGAGAAAATAGCTCTGTGGGCGACCGGGTCTCAGAATGTCTCAGATGAGTTCCTCTGAAAAGCTGCTGCTGTATTCCGTCATCGTGTGCCCCTCGTCAACTATTTAGACCTGTTCAATATTTAATGAACTTTAATAACCCGAGAGCGGAGATAATGACTCATTAACACAGTGCCTCATTTGTCATTTGCGCACCCAAATATATCCATTTTCAAGGCCTAGGGCAATTTGGATTTGGTTTAATATATCTCGGATTTTGCCACCGGCAGACACATTATAAGACATAATGTCATGACAAAGTGTAAAACCCCAAAAGAATAGCGGACAACAGCTAGTAAAAGACAGAGAAATGGAAACATCATTTGTCACAAAAAAATCAGTCCACTCCACTCCACTCTATATTGTTTTTTTTTTACTCGTTTTATTTTGTTTTATATTATTAATTCAAATTTTTAGATTAGTTTTAGTTAGTGTCCTATTTTCCTTGTTATATTATTTGTATCTTAAGAAAATGTTTAGTTTTATTTTGTTTTGCACTCTTTTTAGTTTTCACCCAAACTTTTATAAACCCAGAACCATAAAATTCATGCTGGATTTTTCTGCAGGGCTGATGGCTTCAAATGAAGCATACACCATTGATTAATTAATAACCTCGGAGCTCAAAAATAACTAGGCCTGTCTTGAACGTTTTACTATATCACTGGTCTCAGCCTCAGTTGTTTTTTTTCTTTAAAAACATACTTTTTCGACCATTGGACCGATTTTCACCAAAATCGAATCGTATAATCTTCAGACCATTCCGGCAAAAAGTTATGGATTTTGTGTCGCTAGGCGAAACCGTTTTCATATACTGCATCAACAAATTTGAAAATGCTTTGACCTATTGTCACTAAACTTTGAATGCATTGTCGTCTTACTCTGACCACACCACATCATTTCAGTGACAGTGCCACCTATTGGTCGAAAGTGATAAACCTTTAAATCATTTTACTAGTGATTGAATTTATGATTTTCAGCCATTTTGTCTAAAATCATATTAAAATGTCTTTAATTGCTTGTTGTTTCAGTTGGTCTGGTATTTGATCATTGTTTTTCGTTAATGATAAAATCTCGCTCTGTACTCTTTATTGTGTATATGATATTTGAGGCAGACGTAATAAAAAAGGATGGAGACAGCGGTTGCCATTTGAATGGTGCGATTCACAGCTGCAGTTGCGTTACATTACACCTTCGCATTAGTCTTGTCAAGAGACCTGTTGTCCACAATACATTTCTGTTTTTGATTGCTGCTGCCAATCTATAAAGCATTAATGTATTTGATGGCTCTTTTCTCTCCTTGTCCACAGAGAGGTGTAAAAAGATGGGGAAACACAACAGCAAGCTTGCTCCTGAGGTGCTAGACGACTTGACCAAGAGTACAGAGTTCAATGAAGTTGAGCTGAAGCAGTGGTATAAGGGATTTCTGAAGGACTGTCCAACTGGCATCCTCAATCTGGAAGAATTCCAGCAACTTTATGTCAAGGTGAACGTTGTCAATACACCCAAAGGGATACTTTACACAGACGATATAGTTATCCATATGACCCCAAGGTGCATAAAATAAATTACAAGCATAATAAAAAATAATCTCAATACTTTTTTTTAAAGGGATAGACCACCTAAATACGAAAATTCTGTCATGATTTACTGGCACTCATGCTGTTCCAAACCAGTATGAATTTGTGTTTAAAGTTTGCATTTGTTTGTTTGTTTATCATATTTATTACATTTGGCTTTTATAAAGTATGATATAAGGAGAAAATGGAGCTCTAACTCATTTTATTCAGATGCCCAAACTGAAGGTTTTATAATTATTCTGAAAGGCATTTTACGCTAAAAATAATAATATAAACTATCAAATGACAAAAAGCATGTAGTAGATTGTGTACAACAGGTTTTTCTGCAAAGTTTTGATCATGTTAATTAAGAGGTCTTGGAAATGTGTTTATCAAATTTAATACAGTAGGGTTTTATAGGGCGTATGATGAAAGAATGATCATTTAAGGATGTCTATGTAGTTAGATTACTAAAAAGTCAGTTGCCATATCTGTTTTGTATCTTCCAGTTCTTCCCTTATGGCGATGCTTCAAAATTCGCTCAGCATGCCTTTCGGACATTTGACAAAAATGGCGATGGTACCATTGACTTCAGAGAGTTCATCTGCGCACTGTCCATCACTTCCAGGGGAAGTTTTGAGCAGAAACTCAACTGGGCCTTCAACATGTATGACCTAGACGGAGACGGCAAGATCACACGCATGGAGATGCTGGAGATCATTGAGGTGAGGTATTCAGAGAAGCCATTGCTTCGCATACTCAAATATGTGTTTGCTTTAGAAATGTGTTCACCCCGTCGATTCGGGATGTCTCTGATGTCCAGGCAATCTACAAGATGGTTGGAACGGTGATCATGATGCGTATGAACGAGGACGGGCTGACCCCACAGCAGCGCGTGGACAAAATCTTCAGCAAGATGGACAAGGACCACAACGATGAGATCACGCTGGAGGAGTTCAAAGAGGCGGCCAAGAGCGACCCCTCCATTGTTCTTTTACTGCAATGTGACATGCAGAAGTAAGAAAGGAGAGGAGGAAGACGAGTGAAGGGAGCTGGGGGGTGTAGGGAGGGGAGGAGAACCATGTACAGACTTCTAGAGATGTAGGTAATAGATGCTGAGAGATGTTGAACAGAAGTTAGACTGCATGGTAATCTCGGGAGTGCAAAGGCAATGATTGTGGCCATTTGGAATGATTAGTGAAAGTAATGCAAGAGAGAGCAATGCAAGTGTCACTTGTTACACGTTCTGTCTGCTTTCCAGCCCTTAGAGAGAGTCAGAAAGTTTGAAAGATTGAATCATTAATACAAGACATTTCTTTCCTCAGAAAAGTCACTTTTGAGCCAAAAGACAGGCATCCGTCTCTTTCAGAAGTTTAATTGAATTATTATAAATGAGTAATAATAATAAATAATCAATTTTAACACATTGTAATCCAAGATTATGATCCAAAAGGCAAAGGATGAAAATATACATTAGGGATGCACGATATGTCTGTAGCTAGCTATCTGCTGATATTATTTTTATTTATTTATTTGTTGATATTGTTAGGGTTAGGGTTAATCGCCCATTATTTGTATATATAACTGTGCATGCTCATTTACCTCATTTTAACTTTATCTTTTCTGTCATCCAACACTCTTTAAAAAACACTAATAATCTAATAAATGCAATCTTTAGCAAATCTCAAAATAAATATCCATTATAATGTGATGCCCAAATTCACCTGTAGCATTTTAAACACTCATTTTTGTGTTTTATTTTTAATTTATTTAGACACAATAGAACCGAATATATATGTTGTTCATTTATCTACTGAAGAAGTGTCAGGTTCTGAAGAAAAATGCATGGCTTCTTAGGGCTTCCATATTTATTGGCCATAACAATAATTATTTGCTTATTGGTATCAGCCAAATATTTATACCGTGCATCCCTATAAAATATTATATGATCTTTGGAATTATTTTTTTCTGTACTGAAAATGTCAGAGCAGCAACATGCCTTGTGCCCGAGGAAGAGCATTAGAGAGGGGAAATGTAGATACACAGAGTTCTGGGCAGGACTGAATCCTTTGACATTTGCGGGTGCCTTCATATACAGCGCTCTACCCCACTCGAGTAATACTGTTAGAAAAAAACATTGCCATAATCTGATGATACCATCGCAAAGCATAGCCATCTTCTAATCGTGTTATTGGCCGAGTTAAAACTAAAAAGCCATGGCTGGGTAAAAGGGTGATATTTCGTGACGGATCATGCCAGAAAATGAGGAGTAGCATTTATTAGATAGAGAACTGACAATATATGTACATGAAGACATTTTGTACATAATGCCTATAAACATGCTTAATATGTACATGTAAATGTGTCTCTTAGAACTGCTTTCGTATTCTGACACAGCTGCAATGATCTGTGTGCTAACACACAAAAAAAACTTTACTGTACTTACGTATGTGGGTCTGTCTGTGAATGAGGGAAACTAATGTGTGCGTTTTCTTCTTTGCAATCTGGTGTGAAAGCCGCAGTGTGTGAGTGTGAGTTCACGTAAGAGAACACAAATGCCTCAACCTTTGTATTAATTCTTTCTTATGATCTTCACGCCAGTGCTAGGAGTATTACGCCGCCGTGTTTGTCGTCACCCGGTATGGCTGGTGAGCTGTTTATGTCATGAGAGCTTTAGTTTAGTTCAGTCTTCATTAATTCATCTCCTATTTCACAAGCTTAGCAAAGTGTCAGCCAAAAGGATTTTAATTGTATGAATATTGTCAATGTCGAATTACCTTTCGGTACTCTTGTAATATAAGTGGACACAAATGTAAACCAGACGCAGAATGTGTAGTGCCTGTCAATGTTACTATTGCGCTATAACATGAGAATAATGTTGCACTACATTGTGAGTAGAGGCAATTCAGCTTTAGTTTTAGACTGCCTCCCTGTGGTGAAAGATGTTATTGTTAACTTGCCTGGTTAACTTCAGAAGAAGACCCTCAAAAAGACGATTGCTGAATTTGATCTACATACTCTTACTATTTCTGCCATAGAAAGATATGATAAGAGTGATATGCTAGTATGTGGTTCTGAATTCAGCATATGCTTTTAATCAGAACTTGTCAGGGCTTTCAGGGGGTCCAAATAAGATCCCCATGTGATATATCCAGGGGGCACCCATTCAAATCTGTGAATTTTAGCAAGAATCCCTTTCAAAACCACTTCTAGATCACAATGGGGATGTCTTACTGGAACATTGTGCTACACAATAGCAATGATTATTCATGTTTAGATAATCATTTTAGCTTTATCTACAAGTGACTTATTTTTCAATAGTGAAAGTAGTTTAGCAATAGATCACTTTAATCCTGCAGTTCATTTTGCAGCATATCTTGTGGTTACATTTTCAGTAACAGGAGTTTCTTTACTTACATTTTGTCACAACTGCTTTTACACTACTCACAATCTTGTGAAATCCATGTGGGATGTATTTCCTGTCACATTCACACACCTCTGTCGCTGTTTTACGACCGTGCAATCTCTTTTTTGTTATGTTACATAGTGGGTTTCTTGTGCTGAATGTGCCTCGTGAAAAAGTTTTACTTTAAAGTACATTTTAAATCACTGTTTTAATAATCTTTTAAAAGTACACTTCAACAGAAATTACATGAAGTGTATTTACATGCTTGTCAGCACTTTAAACAAATTTCACAGAAGCAATTATGAAAATACATATAAAGAAGCACTAAAGTGGGCCAAAAAGCACTGTAATTCAGCTAAATGCATTTAATTTCAATTTGAACAATAATCAATTTTTATTTAATTGCTATTAACGTGCAATTAGGAGTCCAAATCATTACATTCACTTAGCATTTAAGTATATTCTTTCCATAATAAATAATAAAGTATTCTGAAGTGTACTTCTTTTTCACAAGGGACAGTCATATTTAAATGGCAGGACTTTTCAAGACATTGCATTGTATCTACTACCGCAGTTCAGATCTGTACCAGCGTGACTCAATGTATGGTCTGAAATCTTGACCATCTTAATGATCACTGTGATTAGATTACATAAACACAGTTATAGTCACGGGTAATGATTATGGGAAGTGCAAAATGGGCCTGCTGGATGTTGTGCAATGTGCACCACTAAACTGACTATACATGCCACTGCTAAAGTCCAATGAGAGATTTTTTTTTGTGTGCCAAAGACTTTATAAAGCATAAAATTGGATATAGGGTTAATAAAATGTAGTTATGTATGTATGTATGTATATATATATATATATATATACACACACACACACACACACACACACACACACACACACACACACACACACACACACACACACACACATATTATATAATATATTATATTATAACATATATATATATATATATATATATATATATATATATATATATATATATATATATATTATGTGTGTGTGTGTGTGCATTTATAATACAGCTTAAAAAATGTAATGTAAGTTCACATGTAACCATCCAGTGCAGATTATGATTATGTCCCCAAAAAAGTACTAAAAAGGGATTAATTGTGTCCAGTCATGCAATACAATTCGCTTTCTGTACTGTATGTGTTGATGTGCATTTCTAAATGTCTGGTTTTCTGTTCACTTTTTCAATATCGTAAAGCTCCTTGAACAAAGACGTGTACTTATTTTTGTTACATAGAGAATTAAATATGTGGATGTCTACTGAATCGTCTCCGGCTGTGTGTTGTTTGTCATCCTTACTGATTAGGTAAATGGTGTCATGAATTTCTCTCATTCTCTCTCTCTCTCATTTTCATGCACACAAACGGTTCACTTTTTATGCAGACCTGTGCAGTATGAGTCACTCTAGGGAGGTGATGTCATGATAAATGCTGTTGTCATGGCAGCAGGGCAGTAGCACATCTGAAGTGTGATGGGAGAATTGTATAAACGTAGACCTTCCATCAGGGACACACATTTTCACTAGTGCAATTTCCCAACAAATTGGTACACTTTAAGGCCGCTCTGAGCTTTTTGCCAATCATTTCACCCCTGCTGAAAAATGGCTTCAACCAGCCTAAACTGGTTTGTGGTTTTGCAGTAAGGTCAGTCTAGTCTGACAATGACATTGTCATTCACTGTTTTTGTGAAAAAGACTAAAAATAAGATATCCGGATATAACTACAGGATAGAAGTTACTTAAATATATAAAAAAATATTTGTTGATCAACATAACTCGCAACAGTCAGGGATGAGTCTTTTTTGATGACGTCGTCTTACCTCAGGTATATTGCATATTCATTGCCTTTTAGGCTGTTGGGCTCATGAATATTAACTCAGCTGTTTGCGTCCACCCACAGTGATTTGCTGAAATCAAAACGACAGGAGTCCATTAGCCAATGACATTAAAACTTGCACTTTAGCTTCTCCCATTGCCGAAGCAAGCAAGAAGCAATCAGCTGGCAAGGCTTTCCGTTTTCAAATATTTCCCTCGGTTTGTCACAAAATAAACTTCTTAAATGCAATTATTATTCCTCAATCTCCCCAATTATAATCGTTGAATGTTAGAGTAAGTAGATGAAAATATACACCAGTAATATCTGCCCTTTCATAAGAGATGCTGATCTCATTTTATGCCTGTCAGCAGTGCTGGTAGTAAATTAGTAATTGATTGTAATCTGGATTACGTAATCTGACTCCAAAAATGAAGTAGGCTACTTAATCAGATTATATTAAGTTTTAAAATACAGACTACAGTTACTTTTATATTGATTATTACATATTGTTCACACAGTGGCAGTAATGCATTCATAATTTATTGATTCGCCCTAATTCTTATTTGTCATGGCTTAAATTTTCCTTTCTAAAAAAGCAGGAATATTCTAGTTTTATGAAATTGCACACAGACCATCCACTAGGTGGCTAATTACATGAAAAATTGAGAGGCCACAAAACATTTCAGAATTAAGAAGCGCTTTCTCAACATTGCATATTGAACTCCTAATGAACACATTAATTATAATTTGAATGATCTATAAGTCATTTAACCCTAAAACAGGCAAGAGTGGAAAATGATAAGCAAACAATTATTCAATGTAATTTTCTATATCATCTGGACTTAAATAAAACATATCCAAAAGAATTTTTGAAATTTTTATATATATTTTGGATTTTATAAATTGTGACTCCTGAGTCACGTTGCCTGATTAGGGTATAAAAAAGGACCAAGTCATTAATCTGTTAACTGTTACTGCCACTGTATGTTTAAAACAATTATATCCTATACATCACCTGATTCTCACTATTTACTTAATCGGAATGTTCTGAATGTTCTGCACCACACTGGCAGCCATGTTAAATTTAGGTCAGGCTGACATCACAAAAAACTTGAAGCAAATCATGTGACCAGCACACTCAAGACAGACCAGGCTGTCATAAATGATAAAAGGATATGCCCCAAAATAGACAATAAAAACTATGTGACTCGTGAGTCACGTTGTCTGTTTTAGGGAAAGCTTTTGTCTTTCAAACTATTTATTTATAATTTTTATAATTTGATTTATTTTAATTTGACATGTTTATGACTAAATTACTAAGATTTTCATTAACCCTAAGCCACCCAATTAACTGCTATATATATATAACCATATAACATTGTATAATAAACAAACAACAAATAACAACAATTTAATAAACGCAACATTATTTTGAAATCGCGATTTATTTTGAGAACATGACATCACTTCCTGGCAAAGCACCGTTTTGGGATTGGGATTAGCTAGCTGTGTAGCTAGCCATGTCCCTATAACCGGTGTGTGGGATAAAATATTATAAATAACACTTAAATCGCCGAACTACCACAGTTATCCATTAAAAGTAAGGTGTTTAATCCTTTGCATTTCCTATGAACTGCTGCTATTCATATTTGGTGTTATTTTTTTCCCTGGAATGATCAACCGATTAACAACTGTTGTTAGCCTGGTACATATTGTAGCCGTGGTGTTTAGTTTAACAACAGCAATAATGTATGACAAGTTTAAAATATTTGTGTTTTTAATAATATGTGTGGTTATTTTAGCTTATACGCAGTATTAAAATGAAGTACGCCAATGTGGATTGTTTTTATTATATGGGTGTGTTACGACGTTTGTTATTTTTCACCCATCTGTACTGATAGCATCTACGTTTCCGAACTAGCGCTCGACGTTACTATAGAGACACAATGATAACTGAACCCTCCTATTATAATCAACGAAGCTGGATTGTCAACTTACGACGTTTCTATCGCGTCAAAATACGTGGTAAAACTAACGTTAGTCAGCTTATTTGCTTTAAACGGGTTCTGATTTTATCGATAGCAGTGTAGATGATGTGTTACATAGCAGTTAATTGGTAATACAAAAGCTTGCAATAATTTTTGGAAACATCTTTCATCCTCTTCAAGTCATGGAGGAACCAGGAGCCGTAGAGGTGACCGTGAAAACTCTCGATTCCCAGAGCAGGACGTTCACTGTCAGGGGAGAGGTGTGTGTTCTAGTTTATCAAGAGAAATTGTATGAGAATTATTATTTTGTATGAGTAACCCAAATACCTTACTTCACAAAGTGTCATTGTAGATTATGAACCAATACTGCTGATAAATACACTTCACATTGATACATCATTTACGTTGAAGTTCACCATCTGACCTCTCTTTCTTTCTCTCAGTGGACAGTGAAGCAGTTTAAAGAGCACATTGCTTCCTCCGTTGAAATCCCGGTGGATAAACAGAGGTTGATTTACCAGGGTAAAGTGCTGCAGGATGAGAGGACACTTGCAGAATACAGTGAGTCACGGCTTGATGTCTGTTTTCGCTCGTTTGCAGTACTTTTCAATGTTTGTATTACTGCGCTTGTCCGTTTTTGTTGCACCAGTTGGTGGACAGGTGACCGTTTTTTATTATCGAGTCATTGGATCGTTCACGCAACCATTTCGTTCCAAACACTGATTCATTCAGGTAATAAACAGGTGACAGTTTCCCCATACTACTCTTACAGTTTGTACCATATATTTCTTTGGCACAAAAAGTAGGAGTAGTCATTATATATAGCCTAATATATATATAATATTTTCATTGGCAAAATCAGACAAAGTATGGCTGCGTGATTAATTGTATTTTAAACGTGATCGCAATGGCTGCTTCTTTCAATTAGTTAAAGGGTTAGTTCACCCAAAAATGAAAATAATGTCATTAATGACTCACCCTCATGTCGTTCTAAGCCCGTAAGACCTCCGTTCATCTTCGGAACACAGTTTAAGATATTTTAGATTTAGTCCGAGAGATTTCTGTCCCTCCATTGAAGCTGTATATACAGTATACTGTCCGTGTCCATAAAGGTAATATAAACATCATCAAAGTAGTCCATGTGACATCAGTGGGTTAGTTAGAAGTTTTTGAAGCATCGAAAATACTTTTTGGTCCAAAAATAACACAAAATAAGACTTTATTACGCATTGTATTCTCTCCCGGGTCTGTTGTCAATCTGCGTTCAGGACTCCGCAGTGACGCTGCTGACGTAAGACGCTGATGACGTGTTATCTGGTGCGCCCGAGCTTCGTTTACAGTCTGAGGGAGACGCACGCTATATTCAAGCTATTCTACATTGTTTGCGTGGATATCATTTTTTTAATGGTGCGTAAATGTGCATGTCGCGGATGAGACACTTTTACAGCGTGCGTTTCCCTCAGTCTATAAATGAAGCTCGGGCGCACCAGATAACACGTCATCAGCGTCTTACGCCATCAGCGTAACTGTGAAGGATTGACAACAGACCCGGGAGAGAATACAATGCTGAATAAAGTCTTATTTTGTGTTATTTTTGGACCAAAAAGTATTTTCGATGCTTCAAAAACTTCTAACTAACCCACTGATGTCACATGGACTACTTTGATGATGTTTATATTACCTTTATGGACACGGACAGTATACTGTATATACAGCTTCAATGGAGGGACAGAAATCTCTCGGACTAAATCTAAAATATCTTAAACTGTGTTCCGAAGATGAACGGAGGTCTTACGGGCTTAGAACGACATGAGGGTGAGTCATTAATGACATTATTTTCATTTTTGGGTGAACTAACCCTTTAAGAATAATCATGTTATTTTCATCTGCTGGTTATTTATCCTTTTTGGTTATTTTTTTCATTTGACATTTCCATGATCTTGCATTGGTTTAAAGTTGAAATCCCCAATAAGAGTTGTTTTTTTCCCTTTCTTTTTTGAATACCTTTTCCACCCAATTTTCCACAAATGTTTACTTAATCTTCCCAACCTTAAAACCATTAGCACATGCTCTCTCTGCACAGCATAAAAGTGATCTCCACTGTGTTCCTTTTTTAATAGTTGTATTTTTTGTCTGTGCGATTTGAATGATAAATACATTTCTATCAAGCTTGTTTCTATCACAGCCTTTCTGTTTTTCAGATGTTGATGGGAAGGTCATTCATCTTGTGGAGCGAGCACCACCTCAGAGCAATCAGTCTGGGGGTGGAGGAGGTGGAGTTTCTGGCTCCTCGGGTGCAACGGATGGGGGATCCACCTCCTCTCAGTCCACCACTTTTCCAGGAACTTCACATGACCGTAATGCAAACAACTATGTCATGCTGGGCACTTTTAACCTGCCTGTGAACATCATGGACTCGCAGCAAATACAGGTTACAGTGCTTTCCTTACGTCATGAGACATGTGTTTGCAATACATGATCACTTAACCTCAGACATCCACTGTAATATACACATGAGTGATTCTGCTATCAAAGAAAATATAAATTTCTTCACCCCTCTAGATGTCAATGCAGCAAATGTTAGCTGGTGTTGGAGAAATGGGACGTAATGTTAGAGTAAGCACTAGCACTGGAGTAAGTCATCCTAATTTTACTTATTATACACTGCCTAGCCAAAAAAAAGTTGCTATTTGGATTTAAATAGGCAAATGACTGGGCTTTTATTGCAGTGATCATTATGTTTCTAGCATGTTATATGTTTGGCAACAGTTCTTCTTTCTAACTCTAATTGATGGATCATGTAGTTTTTCATTTCTGAAGTAGACTTTACAGAATGCTCGACTCCTGTATTGTCAATACAAGATCTTGTCCAAAAATCGACACACCTCTTGATGGAAATAAATGTTGTGATGTTATTTCTATCAAGAGGTGCATTAATTTTTGGTCAAGATCTTGTATTGACAATGCAAGAGTCCAGCACTCTGTAAAATCTACTCCAGCACATCCCAAAGACTTTCAATGAATTTAAGGTCTGGACTCAGAGGTGTGAAAATTATTCTTCATGCTCCCTCCTAACCATTCTTTCACAATTTGAGCCTGATGAATCTTGACATTGTAATTCTGGAATATGGCCATGATGTGTCTTCCTACATGGTTGTTTAAGAAATGAAAAGCTACACACTCCATCAATTAGATTTAGAAGAACTGTTGCCAAACATACAACATGCTAGAAACATAATAATCACAGCAAGAATGGTCCAGTCATAGACTCTAAAACATTTGCCTTTTTAAACCCAAACAGCAACTTTTTTTTTGGCCGGGCAGTGTATATTTACATAATAATGAACGTTATAAGCAGTGTTCCTGAATCTTTGTCTCAGAAATACTTGTGCTTTGTGTTGTCGCAGCCTATTGTTTAAAACAAAAGGTTATCTCTGGACACATCTACAGTCATTTATTTCCTCTCACAGAGCAGTGGCTCTGTGGATGTCCATATCAACGTGGACCAATCAGTGCAGAGCGAGCCTAGGATGAGGCTCCAGCTGGCTGAAAGCTTGCTGCGAGAGACTCAAGCTTTAATCCACAGACTTGAGGTACAGAACAAACATTTGTATCAAGTAAAACAATCTTATTTGATTTCTTACTTGTACATAAATAATGTTTCTGCTTATTTTCAGGGTCAATCAAATCAACCGTCATCTCAGCAGGAGACAGCACCTTCTCAGCCATCATCATCATCATCATTCTCAGCACAACCAATGGACAGCTCCCCACCTCCACCCTCCTCCTCCTCCTCTCCTTCACAGGCAGAAGGAACAACTCATTCTGGACCCAAGTAAGAGAAGTATATTAGGGTCAAAGACAAATAAAGTGTTCATGATAAAGAACAGGAAAAAGACATACCAATCGCTTAATGTACTTGTCGTATTCATGTGGTTTTGAATTTCAAAAACAGTCGTGCTGCTTAATGATTTTGTGAAACCAGTGATGCATTGTTTTCAGGACTCTTTGAATAGAAAGTTCAAAGAAAAGTGTTTATTTCCGTCTTGTAAATGTCTTGTCCTTGTCTATTTTTGTCCTTGCGTAATCCATCATTGCTGAATGAAAGTATTATTTAACATATTAACTTGTTTCCATTTTCTGATTGTGTCAAAGATCACGTCTCCAATACATTTTTCTTTCTCTACAGTCACCCAAGCCCTTTAGAGTTGGTGGAGGTTCTTTCAGAGGTGCGAAGGGTGGAGGAGCGCCTTCGTCCTTTCATGGAGAGAACACATTCCATCCTTGGAGCGGCTAGTTCTGCTGACTACAATAACAATGTATGCTCTAGATAGTTGTAATGCTACATAATTGACATGTGCTATAAATATCAGTGTTCATGTACTGAAAAGCTGTTTTCTCGGACAGACTCAAGAACGTGAGGAAGATCAGCGCACTCTCAATTTGATTGGAGAGTCACTCCATCTCCTTGGCAATACATTGGTGTCTCTGAGTGACCTTCGTTGCAACTTATCTGCTCAGCCTCCCCGACACTTGCATGTGGTGCGACCGATGTCTCACTACACCACCCCCCCTGTCGTGCTGCAGAGTGGACTGCCCCATATTCCCATTCCGGTGAGCTAACCAACCACTATACGTTCAAAACTAATTCATACTGTTCATATCAAACAGTCAACCTTGCAAAATATGTCATCTTCCAGGTGAACCTAGGCTCCACTGTGACCATGACTTCAAACAGCAGACAGACAAGCGAGGGTCAGGCCCAACCCTCACAGCCCAGCAACCAATCAGAGCCACAGGGTCAGGCACCTCCTCCTCCACCAAATGGAGCCAGTCAACAGGCAGGTCACGGTCAGGGGACTCCAAGAGTGATCAGAATCACTCACCAAACCATGGAGCCAGTGGTCATGATGCAGATGAACCTGGATGGTATGCCAACAAACCAACCCACACAATCAGACCCCAGTGATTTTAGCACTGTGTTTCAGCCGTGCTGCCCATTCCTGGTCTGCTTCACTTCTAAAGATCCCAAATATGTTTCTTCATCATTCGTATTTTTACGATTTAAAATAGTTGCTTTCAGACCTGGAATGGGTGGCTGTAGTGTAACTGCCAGCCACTGATCTGTGCATTTCTGTGCAGCAGATTCAGACAGTGGATCGCAGGGCCAAAGGCAACAGAACCCCAGCGCTGCTGGAGAGACTGGTTAGTTTCCACCTCTCTCTGTAGTCAATAACCTGCTGTGCCAACATTTACATGTGATATGTGTCTAAAGGAATAGTTCACTCAAAAAAAAATGCATTGTACCATCCTTTGCAGGCCCTCATGTTGTTTAAAACCCAAGTCATAGAGGTTTGGAACAACAGGAGGGTGAGAAAAGGATGTCAGTTTGAGTGGTGATTAAGCACTATTTGTGCACTGGGATGTAAAGCAGCTATTGTTAGTTAGTTGTCTGTAGTCTTGTGACTTTGTCTTCATTTGTCAGCTTTGTTAATAGGATCTCTTCACTGAATTCTGTGTATCTGTTCTCTAAAGGTACCACGGCGCCAATCCACGTTCCAGGTTTGCCGCCAGAGTTCATGCAGGCCATCATGCATCAGATCTCCCAGCAGGCTGTCGCCATGGCAACTGCAGCCTCTGCTGGACACCAGGGGCAGCAGCAGGGCACTGCTGGCACAAATGCCCAGAGTGGAGAAAACCTGGCCCCTCCGCCACCTCAGGCCAGGGTGGTTATCACACGCCCCTCCTTATCCCCACGCGTCCCCCAACCCATGAACACCAGGGGGGCCACCATCAACCTGCGCGCTACAGTGCCTCCCTCAGCAGGACAACAGACTAATCAAGTATGAACCTTTGTTACAGGGCTCAATTCATTATTTTTCTACTGACCTAGTGGGAACAGTGGTTCAGATTTTTACTTGCCCTTCCAAATTTTTCAATTGGCCCCACCCCAAAAAAACTAATAAATATCGTCACTGTTTTCATTGTTTTTGACCCATGTAACTTTGCATTCTCATACATTTTAGATGCCAGTGAAATTCTCAATTCCAATTTCAATAACATGGCAAAAACTACCAGACCAATTCATATAAATTTCAAACATTATTAAAGACAAGGAAGCAGTCGCCAATAAATTAAGAACAAATAAACAAATTAGAAGCAACATCACAAAGAAACATAACATAACAAAGGTACACATTAAATTGTGCTTTAAGTTTTTCAGGTTGGTCTAAACAGTAGTATTCAGGTTTAATTAAATAAAGTAAGCAAATGTAAAATAACACTGCATCTTCTCTTCACTGCTGCTGTCACTTTAAACTCCAATTCACACCACGCTGACAGTGCATGTGTATAGTATATGGACCTGTGCATTAGGTCTTAAGGCCAATTCACACTGCACCGACAGACGCTGAGAGACGGCAACCGACACTTTGGCGAGTTTTGTCGGACCAGTGTGTTACCCATTTCGGAGTGTGTTGCCGTCTTGTTTTCGCTGATTGTACATGCTGAATTGGCCTTAAGACCTAATGCACAGGTCTATATACTATACACATGCATTTTCTTTCTCAACTGTGTATATTCACTTATGATAACTGACTGTGTTTATGATGATACTCATTTTGACATAATTTTGTGGGTGTTTGTCCGTTCAAGTGCAAGAAGACACGAAAGAGAACTCATTTCAGTATTTGCTCACTTGAGTACAGAATTGAATTCACTTTCTTGTCTTGAGCTTGAATGGTTTAAAATTGGTTGAATGCTTAAATTGTCATTACCGGTACTTAAAAACACATGCGCAAACTTTTTGTGCTCGATCGGGCCAGTGACAATTCCGTGCTGAGCTTCTTTCACGCTGACCAAGGACCATTAGGCAGTCCTTATTGTCGAGCCCTGCATTGTATTTTGGAGACATGTAAAACTCATAGTTCCATTTGCATTCCTCAATCAAGGGCAATCCTATGATGTCCTCTCCTCTCACGCAGATGGTCAGTGGTTTGGTTGGGCAGCTTTTGATGCCATTGCACACAGGTAAGTTGTCCTTGCCTATTCAGTTCCTGTGTTATGCAACACAAAGCTTATAAACATGTTATGTTTTCCATTGTCAGGGGACCAGACATCCTCTACCTCATCCTCCCAGTCTTTCTCTTTCTCTACTTCCGCATCTACCTCTTCCTCGTCCTCCTCTTCCTCCTCCTCTTTCTCTTCTTCCACTGCTCCTCCAACCTCTGCCAACACATCCGGTCAGACGTCCACCCATACCACCAACACTGCGTCTGTGGGTCAGTCCCAAGAGGGCAACCCAGGAGATAACCTAGCTCAGCTTCTGGGCTCTCTCCTGGGAGGAGTTGCGGGAGCTGGTGGAGGGGTGTCTGGAGGTGCTGCTCCCTCCATTACAGTGACTATTCCAGGTGTCCCTACGTTCATCCAAGGCTTGTCTGAGTTCATTCAGGTTGGTCTTTTTTTGTGGTATACCGATATATCGGCGAATAGTATGTAGCATTTTTATTGGCATCGCCCGATAAGTTTTTCTGTTTGCCAGATGTGATGGCAGCGGGATTTTTTTTGACGACGCATCAGTTAAACAAAGAAACGTTTTTGAATATCTAATAAACATTTGGTTTTGCAAACTTTTGAGATGCAGTTGTGAGATCTTCTGAAGTGTGCAATTTTAGACTGCATAAAAATGAGTTTTTAATGGTGTGAATTCTATACAAAGAGAGTTTAGCTGTCTCTGAAGACACACATGATCGACAAACTTTAAATCCTTGATTCAAACTATGCTGTGCTATATCCATTTGGCTGCTATGTTGTATTCATGTCAAATTCGCTGTGTACTGTCAGTAAAATTAGTCTTTATTTGAAAAAATAGTATTCCCAGTGCAACAGTCACCATCAGATCAATATCGGTCGATCACTAGTGCTTTTCTCTGTCTTTGCAGTCTGATCTTACCAAATGTCTCCAATCTCCATTTGAATGCCCTGTTTTCTTTCCAGTCTGGTCAGCCTGTGTTTCCTCCACCAAACCAGCAGCCTCCACCCTCACAAGCCACACCCCCTGCCCCTTCAGGAGCCGCCCCCACTACTGCCCCTCAGCCTCCCAGTGGAGGTGGAGAGACCCTCAGCCCCGAGCTTTTCACTGGTATCGTGCAGGGTGTCCTGTCCACCATGATGGGCTCTCTGGGGGCTGGCCAAGGCAACACTGAGAGCATCGCCCAGTTTATCCAGAGACTTTCCCAGACCAGCAACCTCTTCACGCCGGGAGCTGGAGATGCAGTGGGTAAGGGCTTCTGTGTTCATGTAGCGCAACTCAGACAGCACAATGCCACAATTTATGACTCACTGTCTGTGTTGGTTTGGCAGGTTTTTTTGGAGATCTGCTGTCTCTGGTTTGTCAGAGTTTCTCAATGGTGGACATGGTTCTGCTGCTGCATGGTAATCCTCAGCCTCTGAGCCGCATCCAGCCCCAGCTCACAGCCTTCTTCACTGAGCACTATCTGCAGGGCCGAGAGCCCAATGATGCCAACATAGCTGTGAGTCTGAGCTCACGCCGCTTTCATACTTCATCATCATCATCATCATCATCATCATCATTTTCTTTATTCAGGACACACACAAAAATTGGCCATAGCACTATACAGAAACATACCAAAGACAAACAAATACAAGATAAAATACATACAACAATAAGAAATGATTTATGTAAAATACATACAACAATAAGAAATGACACCAATCAGAATTCCACAATGCAAAAAAATAGTGTTCAAATATTAGCATATAAACTAAAACGCCAATGGTTCCACAGTCTCGAAGTGAACCTAACAGCGCTCAATGCAGGGTTCACTAGTGTTGCAATGATGCTGTTATATGACTCCGTCAATCTACACATATATCTGTACATGAGATTCCTGAGTACAGCAGGACACATGGAAACCTTAACACTCACAAACATTTCGCTTGCACTGCTCCATCATGGCAGTTTAAGCAGCAGCCTCATACCATCATTATATGCCACATTGAGTTTCTGCATACTGCTCTTTTTGTAGCGCCGCCACAAATGGGCAGTGTACATTGGAGTACAAAAAGCTTTAAAAAGTGTGGTCTTTACAGATTTGAGCACATATTAAATTTGCGAGTCAGCATATTAGCCTGTGCGTACAACATACAATACTGTCTTTGAATGTCCCTATCATCAGACAGGTCATCAGTTATGTAGTGTCCTAGGTATTTGACCTCATTACACACTTTATACTTGACCTTCATTACATCAGTTCTACATGAAGATCTCATATACTGTCAGATATGTTCAGTGTGGTACAAACTTTTAGCGGTATTTACCTAAAGCTGACTCCCAAATCAATTTAGCACTCCAGTCACGAGTGCATGAGTTTTTTTAAATAGTAATTTATACAATAGATTGCTTTAAAGCTATGTCGCTTTCAATTATAATTACAGTTTAAGTTTCTACTATAAAGCAACTCTCCAGTGTGTTCACGTTTTTACTTATAACGTAATCGCCATGAACCAATGGTAGTTTGAAAGGGTTTTTTTTCCAGCTGGAGCAAACTTTTCTGGAAAGTTTGCTTTTGACAAGCTGTTTAAAACTACTGTCATCTTTTATGTCAAATTCTTAAGTTCGACTTGGAAGTTGCGCTGCACAGACCGATTGGTCTGTGATATCAAAGTACTGCGAGAGTAATAGGATAGCAGATGGCTTTGTATGCTTTAAAATCGCTGCGCCAATTCAAGTTGAACACACCTATTTATTCAAAAGATTTGTTCAAAATGGCTGATTCGTTCAGAAACAAACCAAGTGAGCATTTTCATGAGTGGGTTATTTGAAGCATTCACTCAAAAGATTTGTTATAAAAAGGCAATTCATTGAGTAACCCAACACCAGTGTGTTGCTCGGAGATCCACAACAGTTTGTTTGGAAATTTTTGGTTTTGCTTTCCTTTCTAATAGTATCACGAACAGAGTAAAACTGATCTTTACACTTACAAAGCAACACTTTCCCATTGAATGAATGTTGCTAAGGCTGATGGTATTGTTTCTGTTATTTAGAGTGCTTCTGAGGATCTGATCAATGGACTAGAGGAGTACATTGCGGAGAGTTTTGTAAGTCTTGTTTGCTGATTTATCCTGTAACATTTTGTTCATCAGACACAAACTGATTGTCCATGTGCCTTTTTTGTTTCAAGTCCACTGTGACTGTTCGAGAGAGGGTGGACATCATCCAAACCAACATATCCTTCCTGAGACAACAGTTCACTCGCATGGCTACTCACGTTCTGCGCTGTACAGGTGACCACCACACTATCCACACAAACACAGACCCAAAAACTGAAATTCAAATTCCACTTAACAAACATTGGTTTTGAAACTTTCTCATCAGTGTTTGGTATTATTTATATACAATTATAGTATTTATTAAAAATTTTAATTAGCATTTATTTTATATTATTTTCATCATTTAATTTTACTATTGATGTGCTTTTATTTTTATTTTTTATTAGTTTTAGTTTTATATATTTTTTTTTTATATTTCTATATAGCTTTAGGGGGTCATTAGTTAAAAATCCAATTTACTTTGATCTTTGACATATAAGAGGTCATTGTACAATACAAATATCCTGTAAGTTTCAGAACTCAAAACTTCCTTGTTAGGCCAAAAACAGTTTTTATTGAAACCAAGGTCCCAAAATGACTCGTTTTAGATTTTGTCTCAATATGATGTCATAGTGCCATGTTTTACCAAGTGTCACTATTGCTTTAGGCTTGTTCGACTTGAACCGGCCTATCAAAACAAAGTATTTTCAAGAGAGGGTCAAAAACAGAATAGAAAATGGCCTATTCTAAATTAGAATGTTTTTTTTTTTTAAATGTAAAAATCTTGCCAACAGTATACATTTTGAAAAATTGCAGTTCAGGACCCCTTGCATTTATTTTTGTTTTAGTAATTTTAGCCAAGTTTTTCCAAGTAATACTTGTATTATATTTTATTTCAGCTTTATTTTAAATGAACAAAAACAATTTGTAATAGTTTTGGTTAACAACAACACTGTTTTTCTAATGTGTTTCCAGATAACACGTTTGGCCAGCGCTTGCTGTACCTGTGCACTCAGGGTCTGTTTGAGTGTTTGGCCCTCAATCTGTTCTGCTTAAGAGGAGAGCAAAGAGCTTTAACCACTGTCATCAACCACCGAATTGTAAGATCCATTGATTCATCCACATGAAGATGGTTTGGTGCTGCATAAAATGCATATCTTTTGATGCGTTCATGTTTTGTTCCTCGCTCATCAGAGGAGAATGTCAGCAGAAGTGAACCCCAGTCTGGTGAACTGGTTGACCAGTATGATGACCATGAGGCTGCATGTGATTTTAGAGCACAACCCAATCACTGAGGACCAGATCCAGAATTACGTCATCTATACACAGGTCCTTAATTTAGATCACGTGTGTCCAATTCTGCTCCTGGAGAGCCAACGTCCTGCAAATTTTAGCTCCAACCCACTTGCCTGGAAATTTCTAGGCTGTCCGAAATCACCCCCTATACCCTCAATCACTATTCCCTACATTACTCCACTAATATAGTCCACTTGAAGGAGTGAATGAAAACGAATGAGCCAATTTGGACACTGAGTGCGCCGGAAGGGCTGCCACTTTTGCATAGTTAGTGTTTGCTCTTTAATAATAATTTGAAACTTAGCAAACTGGCAGCTCCAGTAGCAAAAAGATGTATCTTAGACTCTGTCATAGGAACTAGCATGCATAATAATTAATTAAAAAGGAATTTATACCTGTATGAAATTACACTGTACCCACATTGGACCAGTGGTGAGAAAATGGATGGATGATTCAGCTGCGAGCACCATCTTCTGGTGAGATGTGGGAATTCATTCGGTGTGATCCATCCATGTATTCTCTAGCCATTGAGTGAGTGGACATTAGTTGTACACTCGTTATTGCGGTGCATTATGGGATTAATTGAGTGCACACAATAATGTCCAATATGGTTTCAGACACCACTACAAATGGGTGTCCCTTCAAATAGTGACAGACGCATTTCAGATTTCCGACACAGCCCTTGATCAGCTGATTCAGGTGTTTTTAGTTCATGTTGCGCTGAACTCTGCAGGATAGTGGCCCTCCAGGAACGGGTTTGGACATCTCTGATTTAGATTCACACCCTCATCAGGATTCACTCCCAAACTGAGCCACAGAATACAGATCTGAATATGCGTCTATTATCTTTTTCATGTACAGAGCGAGTCGTCTCAGAGAACAGAGTCAGATGCACAAGCAAGCCACCAGTCAGATGACATGAATTTTGAGGTACGTTTCAACGAGTACAACATATGAAAATGTATGCAACTTTATATACACACTTGTATACACTATATTACTTTAAAAAGTTTGAAATCGGTACGAATTTTTAGTACAAATTTTTTTTTTTTCAGTAAGAACATTAAATAGACTACCGGTAAATGTGACAGTAAATGCATTTATAATGTTAAAAAAAATATGTAAAGTTTTGCGTTTCCACAAAAACTTTCAGCAGCAAAACTGTTTTAAATGTTTTAAACATTGATAATACATCTAGGTGTGGGTCTGCACTATTAACTCTATGTTGTGATAGTAATATGTAATTATATATTCCAGATGGAAGAGGGTCTGTCTCCTGCTCCTGCCACCACTGCAGAGGAAGTCATGGCATCCTCACGAGACACTGCTGATGGTGATGAACCACCCGGCAGGCCATCGTTAGAAGTGTTGCGAGGAGCGGTAGCCATGGCAACCGCGGACAGGGACGAGTCAACTGGAGAGGCGGAGCCATGGGCAGCAACTGTTCCACCCGTGAGACTCAATTGTCTACTCTGTCTATTGATTCAGTGTATCTGCTAAAAGTTTGTCAGCATTTGTTGTACACAAAGACCTCAAAGATAACAGAGCTAGAACAGGAATGCACTGTTATTAAAATTCTGGCTAATACCAATAATTATTATCAGAATCATGACTCTATTTAGTTTATTTGTTTATTATCCCTAATCTATAATTAATAAAGAGAATGTTTGTATATTTGTGTTAATCAGGAGTGGGTACCCATCATAAGACATGACATGTTGACGCAGAGAAAGATGAAAGCACAGCCTCCTCTGTCTGATGCGTATTTGCACGGGATGCCAGCCAAGAGGAGGAAGGTATGTGCACAAACTACATTCACTTCAATACGTGAGTGAATGAATGAATGAACGATTCATTGAAACTACATTGCACTGATCAGATATCCTTCCTTTGCATTCATGATGTGGTTCACAGACCGCACAGGGAGAGGGTCCTCACCTCTCTTTAGCTGAAGCCGTGAGTCGAGCTGCCAGGACAGCAGGGGTACGACCTGTTACTGCCCCAGACAGCCTAGAGGGGGAGCTGGAGGCACCAGAGCTGCAGGAAGCATACACACAACAAGTAAGAAACTAAAACCACACCTAAAGTATCCGGAGACCATTGTAGTTTTTATTGATATTTTGAATTAGCTTTTATTTTTATAGTTTCATTTTCATTTTAGCTTATTTTTTGGTAATTTTGTGATATGCTTTCGTCATTTTTTTAATTCGTTTTTTCTATTTATTTGTATTTAGATTTTTTTTTAAAAAGTATAAAAATTAAAGTTTTTTTATTTCAGTTAATACAAATTATTGTTATATTTTTAGCCTTAGGACAGATTTTTTTCCATCCCGTTCCTGTGAGTTTCATCTTATTCCCATAGAATTTTCATATCCACCCTCTCTCAATTTAGGTCCTGTTCCCACAATTCCACATTATTAGTTCAGGATATTAAAGTGCCCCTTTTATGCTATTTTAAAGGTTCCTAATTTTGTTTTGTGGGTCTCTTACAATAGAGGCATCAAAGGTAAAAACTACTTTAATCTTCAATAATCATTGCAGCATCAATTTTTTTCTCACAGTGTTTGATAAAGGACTCTTTAAAACCCTCCTTTCTGAGATCATACTCTGCTCTGATTGGTCAGATAGCCCAGTCTGTTGTTATTGGTCTACTGCTAACAGTGTATGTCTGAATTTCAGCTCTGGATGCTTCCTCAGCACTTGTATACAGTGATATGAACAGTAATTGTCCTCATCCTTTTGAAGTACATGCAAAGTTGACTTTCTCTTGTAGTGCAGAAGACAAAATGTTCTCGACTTGTCGATAACATGAACCAAATTCTTCCAGGCCCCAGCTACAACTAACGTGTTTGTGGGCGGGTCAAAGTAGATGTTGTTCGCAGGCAGCCAATGAAGACCACAGGCTGGCATTATGCAGATTTGTTAGAAACCTACATAGGTTTTTAACAGGAAGTGAGACTGGAATTACTGACGTCTCTTTTCAGGCAGTTTAGAATCTGTTCTTTCTTTTGTGAGACGGGATCTTTTTTTCTTACGGGAAAGCTGACCATGCAGAATTCATTGTGATCTTGCTCTCTGAATGTTAAAACCCTTTTCATCCTTAATTGTCTTCCAGGTGAAGAGTGATATAAAGAAAAGACTGAGTGAGGATCCAGAATACAACCACCAGCGCTTTCCCAACACCCACAGAGCTTTTTCTGAAGACTGTTAAACCGACAGCTCCGTTTACACATCTATCTTGTCATCTGTCAAGCTCACAGTCATGACCATGACGTCTCGAATGGAACAGCCAATAGTGTCATGCCTTGAGGGAACCCAGTTGTTTTGAAATCGGTAACTGACACATAACTCAGATGTCTGCCATAGTCAAATGTGTGGATAGTGACTAAATATAGAGCCGGTGAACTAGACCGGCCATAGAGGCAGAAGAAACTAGTCTTTCTTCCGTCTACATGGCGTCCATCTTTAAGTCTTTCTAGATGTCACCAGTCATCAGTCAGTTTTACACTGACGGGATTCATGGATCCATTGTATATTAGCTGTACATTGTTGTACTAAGTTGTTTTAATATTGACAATAATAGCTGTTGTATTAGACATATTTACATGAAGAAAACCTAATTCATTCCAGCTTGACCTGCTCAATGTGTAGATAAAGAGGATGCCAAGATGAATGTTTACAAGGTGCAGACATGTTGAGCATCACTAGATGTACAGCACTGCACATTCGTCACTGAGGACTGGAAGTGTTTTAGTCATAGTGATGACATAGAGCTGTTACTTGTTATTATTTTTTGCATGCCAAAAGCATCATGTTGTCCATGAATGTGGCTGTTATGAATAAAATGATCCAAGTCTAGAATTACTAGTTTTAAAAACAGCTGTGTCTGCCTTCATGTTTGGTCACTAATATTAAAGAAACACCTTTGCTATGGTTTAGTTTTAAAACGTACACAATGACTTTTAAGTGGTTTCTAGTTGGCGTTGCATTACCTTTTTAAAGATGTAATAATTAAATATTATGTAATAATTGGGATAATTTGGAGGGAAACTGTTTTGTCGATTTTTGCATCTATTATGTTTCATCTAGCCGAAACATTCAACCCTGATAAAAAACAACAACAAACAAATATTTTTCTTTAATTTATGGGAAACATAAGTGTCCTTACTGAACAACAACTTAATTTAGGCTTAATTTGTAACCCTGTTACCCAGTAAAAAAATATTTTTTAGCAATAGATTATCATTATGTATATGCAAATAATGTACTATCATTAAAATAAATAGATTGTATTAAAAAACATACACATAAAATTATTAGTTCAAAAGTTTAAGGTGGGTAAATTTTATGTTTTCATGTTCTTGAAGGAAGTTTCTTATGCTCATCAAGACTACATTTATTTAAACAAAAATATTTTGTAAAATATGAATATTTTATTATTACAATTTAAAATAACATTTTTTTAATGCAATTTATTAAATGCAAAGCTGAATTTTCAGCAGCCATCACAATCACGTGATCCTTTTTATCACTAAGGATATCTTATAAATACTGAAAACGGTTGTTATTTTTTTTGTGTGGAAACTGATACATTATTGATATTCTATGTTTCTATGAAAGAATAGAAAGTTTATTTGAAATAGTTTGTTTTAACAATGTAAAAGTCTTTTTTAGCATTTTTGATTTATTGAATGCATAGCTGAAAACAAGTATTAATTTCTTGCAAAACAAAAAAATGATTTCAAGAGATTTAAACTATTCAAAGAAATAAAATTGTAGATTTATTTCCCTAAAAAAAATGTACCTTATGAAAAATGCCTATATATGCAGCTAATTAAATAATTATCAGATAATCTAAATATATAAACGGAACTGGGTGAGGCATAAGAACAGAGACCAAAGATATCACAGTACGCATTTTATTTGTCCTACAACATATTCAGGTTTTTGGGTAATTAGCGCAGAACTAATCACAGCAAAACAATGACTCAGCCATGTTTTTTATGGTTCTGTTTCAACCTTTGAAACTGAATTGCAGTGACAACATTTCATGCTTTATTGTCCATTTAAAAGCGCAAGCACTTGAGAAAGATGTGTTCTGACTACTTTGTGATACGGGAAGTTGATTAAAATGTTTGGTTTATGTCTTTACCACAGGATGTTATAAAGCAATTGAAAACATTTGTTAAAACACATGGTACTTAATGTGGGTGGACAGCATGTGTTATCACACCCAATGCACTGAAGGTCAAATATTGAACCAATGAAAGAAAAATGGACATTACTGAATTGAACCGACCAATTAACCTGGAGACAAATTTTGCATCTGCAAAACTCTATCCTTAATGTTTGGGTTATGCATTAAGGATATAGTTTTGCATATGGAAATACACTCCTTAACTTATTTGAATGAAAAAGAATTTGAAAGCATCAACTGTGGACTTAAGAGTGCTTAAATTTACATGGACGGCATGACTTTAAGTAAGACCAGTGCAGATTTGGCAATGTTATTATGCAGGGAGCTTAATAACTTATACAATTTGATTTGTGCATTGAAAACGATGAGCAAATGAGAACAAGTCCAAAACGACTAAACTCTACCCTCAAAAGGCAGTCCCTGGCATCACTTTCCCTCAAAGGTCATGGAAAAAGGCAGCAACCCTGACGTCTTTTGTTGGTTTTTGCTACTAAATAAAACAGCTGCAAGCAGGTACCAGGTAAATGTTAAATCTACAACATTTAAATCAATGCAACTGATGAAAACTCCAATAAATATATATATAATAAAAAATATATAATTAATTATTACTATGTACGCCGAATCCGATCAAAACGAACCGTGCCCAATTCCTATTAATCCACATCCTCTGCTGATTTATTATTGTCACTGAGAAGAACTTGAGTTTTACAGCAGCAGACTTATTTACAGATGACCTTGAATTTACCTCTACAGTAATGTAATCGGTCATCAAAACCTATTAGTTAAAGAATTGTACGTTTTTAGTGATGGCTCAAAGGATAGGCTAGTTGGTTATCCTGCCTTATAGTGGAGTACATATTAGCTAGGCTCTGAAACCTGTTACAATGCAAACCAGAGTGTAGAGGTAACTGATTCCAGTTTGGTGATATGCAAATGGTAAGAGCGCACACAGAAGATTGTTTCAAGTGAGAACAGTTTTAACTTGTTTGTTCTTGTTTCTGCAAATATCCCCTGCTCCCAAAACACAGTTACCACCATCTCATTCACTCAACCCACACAATACAGCGCTGCATCTTTTTCAGTCTTTTTAATGGTGTGACCAAACACAAGTTCTTCTGAGCAGACACATCCACACGTCTGGCTCTGCGGCTCATGCTCGGGCCTGTCGGAGGGAAGACAGCAGGAGTGGGAGCAGGTTGAGGGCGGGCCGGTGTTCCTGAATGCCCAGGGCCACCAGAGCCCCTGCCAGCACTGAGGTCACTTTGGGCAGCAAGGGGGGACGAGCCTCCATAACCTGCCAACATAGATAAACAGCAAGTTTAAAGTTAAGGTTTACCAGACGCGACACAATAAAGCAGTGTTTCTCAACCAGAAGGCATCAGTTAACTTCTTTTGAGGCAGTTGTAGCCTAATGGTTACGCCTGTTTCAGGGCGCCACTGTGAATGGCTGCCCACTGCTTCGGGTGTGTGTGTGTCCACGCTACTCACTGCTCCTAATATGTGTGCACTAAATTGGATTGGTTAAATGCAGAGGACAAATTCTGAGTATGGGTTACCATATTTAGCCTTCACTTCGGTTAGGGGGTCCAATCCTGCTCTTGGAGGGCTACTATCCTGCAGAGTTTAGCTCCAACTTGCCTTAACACACCTGCCTGGAAGTTTCTAGTCTGCCTAGTAAGACATTGATTAGCTGGTTCAGGTGTGTTTGATTGGGGCTAAGCTCTGCAGAACAGTGTGCCTCCAGGAGCAGGATTGGACACCCCTGGGTTAGGGTTCGGGTTGTTAGAATAATTTAAAATGTACTTACAAAGTTACTTAAAGTCAGTAGAATGTCAGTTGGGGGACTATCAAAATAAAGTGTTAACAGATATAAAGCAGACAGTCTACTAATACTCTAATGACATGACTGCTACTTGACATGTAGTTGTAAAGTTACTTGTAGCAAGTAGAATGTCTAACTATTTCGATAATTCGACTACAGAAATAAAGTGTTACCAAACATATAGTTCTTGAAACCGCTGGAATCATAACATGAATTTTGTTTAAAGTCATGATTAAACATTGCATGATTAAAGTAGCAACAGATTTTTTGCATATTGTGACAGACGAGTGTAATGGATTATCGAAAAACGAAAAAAAAATGTGGGGCGGGGACTTGGTTCTACGCATCGGTTGTTGATTGGAAGTTGAGGTGTAGGCGTTGCACTCATAGACTGTAAAAAAAGAGGTTGCACTCTAAAGTCGAGGCATATGAATGTGAGCTTGAAATTGAAGAACGAACTGGTGTGACCGTGTGATGTCATTTAGAACAAAATCAGGCCAAAACGAAGTCCGTGTGAAGTTTTTTTTCGGGAGTTCGAAACAGCTTGCCAAAGCAAACGTTCCGGAAAAGTTCTCTCAGGCTGGTAAACACCTTCGAACTGCCATTAGTTAATGGTGAACACAATAGTTAGGTACACTCTGGTGCTTACTAGACTGGAAAAACTGGAAGATGCCAAGCTGCCTGGACAGAGGAACGACTACTCCCAGAGAAAACAAAGGACGTTTCTGGAAATTAACATTTGGACTTGCAAAAGTAGCATCCCCACCCAAGACGTCACGTCAGTACTGTCTTAATTTACATTTCATTCCCTTTGCCCCATCTCGTCTCTCCACATTCACCCAAAAACCTATTTGGTTAAAGGTGAACAATTATCATATACATGTTTGGTATCATTTGAAATGTCTCGGTGCAACTGGTAGAAAAGTCTCATTCCCACAGAAGTAAACCAAAAGGTAATAAAGTTTTTAAACATTTAGAGATACTTTGCTTACTGTGGTGGGTGTGCCCTCTGGTTTTCATGCAAATGAGCCTCAACCTCTGATTATTGTAATGTTATTCGAACTAATTGTACGTGGGAAACCATGGCATGATTATACAAAGTTACCATTAGAAGTAAAGTTGGTCAGCTTGGTTCTATGGTAATGTTCATGACCTCTGGCTCGATATAGTCTTACCTTAATTAAGTATGTTCAGATCTATGGGAACTAAATAATATAATCTAGAATGAGCAAGTAGAGTACGGCCATCTAGAATATTAGTCAATCGCCTCTGTCTAATGACCAAGATTGACAAGTTTGTGATTATGAGATCGTAAATACAGCCAGTGCGAGACTCATTTGCTAGCAGTTTGCTAACAGTACATCACTGCAAAGTAATTTTGAACTTCTTTTTACCCCTAAAAAGGGGTACCACCAACTTTGATGAAAAAGAACTTCGCTGTGAGTATATCGGGGCCTTTAGCGGATAGAATGAATGGAGAAGAAGTCCAGCATATGTTACCAGAAAGAAGTCTGTTTTTCTCACCAGAAGATCCAGTTATGACATATTGATTAATCATTACCAGGTCAAAATGGGGGTTTTGAATATTATGTTGGACACTGGAGGCCAAAAGTGTTGAGAATAAAGTGACATTATAATACCTTTTAATTAGCCTTTTAAGCACAGACTATGACATTTTTGCCTTGCCTTGAATAGATGTATTAATTTCTTTGAAAAAAAAAAAATCTAACTGACACCAAACTTTTAAAAGGAATTGTAATATGAATTGGACATTTCTTTTCACTAACCCTTTGATGGAAAGTATGACAAAAATTATCTATTAAGTTTCAAGTCCTACTTGATTCTGAATATGGAAAATATGGATATTCTGAAAATATGGCGTTGCAAGCAAACCACACCTTTTCAACTTTATGGCGGTGTATTCGTCCATCAGAGCCAAGATAAAAGGTGGAGAATGCATCATATGTTCTGAAAAGAAAAATAAATAAAGTAAACACAAAGAGGAGCACAGGGCATGGCTTTGACAGGCTATCGCAGCAGGACTCACCTGTAGAGACGGTTCTTGTCTTTCTTGTAGAAGAACACCAGAATGGAGTGGAAGGGCAGGCCTTTGATTCTCCAGCGAGCTTTGATTGAGCCATCTTCTGGATGCTTGGTCAGCTTCAGCACTTCCAGCTGAGCCTCCGCATAGTAACACAGACACATCAACCGCCAAACCGTCAGAGTCATCTGGTACGCTATACGACCCCTTCAGATTTAGAAATAGAGGCATATATGAATCAGCAATGCTATTACCAGTACACTGGTAACAAGCCAAAACCAGTCTGCAATTTGTTTGCAGTTAGCAAAAAAACAACACCAATTTATTTAGTATTAAAGTCCCACTGTGGTGAAAATCAAAATCTTTATGCTGTTTATGTGGTGTTTTTAATGTGCTTTAAGACAAACCAAGAACAAATTCATAAGTCAACACCATTGCGGAGTATTTTCTCCTTAAAACTGCAGTGAACCAAAGTCTCAAAAGCGCGGTTTGAAATCGTTGGTGTTTCTGACGTCACAGATTACCAATCACGTCAACGTGTGATCGTCATCGATTGAATCTATGAGCTGGTGTGAGTGAGTAGAGGCGGGGTTAATTTGCATATTCATAGAACCGCATACAGCCTACTAAATGAAACAAGGGTGTAGAGTTACATTCAAGCTATTTTAAGGCATTAAGAATTTTAAGTGATACAATTATTGACTACAGGGGGACTTTAGAACGTTTTGCTCACAAAATGTTTTTCTTTTGTATCTAATTTTTTTTTGCTTAAAGTATTTTGATGTGCTTGCAAACAAAACATTTTCAAACAAGAAAAAAGTTGAGAACAAATTTTTTTTTTTTTATCAAGCTCTGCTTGCAAAACTTATGTGCTTGCAACATTTCGCAAATATATATTTTTTAAAACAAATCTTGAGGCAATCAAAAGAATGCTCGCAAACTTTTCTGATGTGCTTTTAAAAATGTTTTGCAAACAAAAATATTTGAAAAAAGTTAAAAAAATAAAAAAATATAAGGGAACAAAAATTTATAGTTTTGCTTGCAAATTTGTTTTAGATTAATTCTAGATTAGCCATGATTATTATCGTGACCTCATGATTTTTTTTATTGGGTTGGCAATCAAGTCTTGTAGACCTATAAGCTTTTAACACAAGTTTATTACAGTTTCCCACAGCATTTAGCAGTATGCAAACAGTTTGAAGAAGTCACAGGGGTTAAGTGACAGCAAGTATAAGTGACTATGAGGCCTAAAATGTAGAATAACATGCCTCTTACCTTGTCTTTGTGTTCAGAAGACCATTGATGAACTCAACATCTTCAGAGTATATGCTGTAGTCATGATTTCTCACAAAGAAATTGGGCAGCTGAAACACAATGTGGAGCCTAAACTATGAGTCAAGATTATATTGCATATTTAAAATCAATAATACAATCTAAAAAATATATTGTTTAGCTTAAATAAAAAAATATATTTTTCAGGATAATACAAACATTGTGTGGACCTCCATATTGAGCATTATCATTATCTCATTCCCCTTAAACTCATCTTACCTCCACCCTCAGCTTTTCATACATCAGGGCCAGTTTCTCCTCATTCTCCATGTCTCCCTGGCTAGAGCTGTTATCCACTCTCTCAGTCTCAGCATGGCTGCAATTTGTGACACGGAGGGCTGGATAGAAGCTCTGCTCGTCCTGTCCCTTTCCTGATTTGTCCCCAATCTCCGAGACAGACTTCCTCCCGGGGCAGTGAAAGCAAAAGAAGCGAGATCCCAACATAAAAGGCGCAGGGCATCCCTCGGTCTCAAACAGACTCCTGAAGGAGCCTCTCTCCGTGTCTGTCCCTACCTTTCCGGTAA
Organism: Phoxinus phoxinus; assembly: GCF_949152265.1. NCBI lineage: Eukaryota > Metazoa > Chordata > Actinopteri > Cypriniformes > Leuciscidae > Phoxinus > Phoxinus phoxinus. The sequence goes on from NC_136894.1 coordinate 10,063,633, forward strand.
TGCTAATATCATCTTCTCTGCTCCCATCGACAGTGGTTAAAGGAAAAAGCAAGTCAAAGGGTCTGTTGGGTCCCAAGGCAAGGAGCTCGCTTAGTTTGGCCGGCCCAAAAAAGGGCACTTCCACCAGAGTGTGCTGCTCATCGGTCTCACAGGGTTTGAGAAGGACGCGCAAGCTGACAGCCTCCTCCCATTCCTCTTCCTCTAGGTTGGCCGCTTGGTTTGGTTGGCATGCGTGGTGGAAGGGATGGGACAGGGATGGCTGTTTAATAGACAGGTAACGCAGACTGTTTGGAGGAGCCAAGGCCCATGATGCACTGCTCAGGCTCCTACAGTTGTCATTCAAGTGAAACTCGGTTGTCTGCAAATCGAGAAAAACAGTGCAAAGATATTCACACATGGGTCAATGACAAAGGAAATATTTATGTTTTTAGAAATGCACTTTTTGTATTCATGTTAAAACATATTTTTACCATTTAAGAATAAAGTTTCAATGTAATGACTCGAAAAATGTCATGTGGTGTAACCATCAAATAAAAACGAATAAAATGCTGCCAAGGCTGCATTTATTTGATCAAAAACACATTAAAAATAGTAATATTGTGAAATATTGTTAAAATTTAAAAATGAAATTAAACAATTATAATATAATCGGGGTCATATTATGCTTTCTAAATGTTTTCCTTTTTCTTTAGTGTGCAATGTATCTTTTTGTACATGTGTATACGATCTGCAAAATTACAAAGCTCATAGTCTCCCACAAAGCGATTTATTCTTTTGAAAAGAGAACAGTAACCCCTTTAATATATTTTAAAATGTCATTTATTCCTGTGATAGCAAGGCTGAATTTTCAGCATCATTACTCCAGTCTTCAGTGTCACATGATCCTTCAGAAATCGTTATAATATGCCAATTTGTTTAAGAAATATTTCTTATTATTATCAATGTTGAAAGCGGTTGTGCTGCTTACATTTTTTTCTGTACACAAATCTTCAACTTTATTTGCAAAAATGTATATCAATATATATTTTTTGTGGTTAAAAAAAAACTCTTTACAAATTTCATGGCATGAATTATTAATTCAGAAATATCATTAAATTTTTGGTGAGTTGCACCACATTACTTTGATTTGATGGACAGAAGTTTTTCAAATATGAATTTGTGTACCTGACATAAATTCCAGCACTGTTTCTTCATTGGTTGCCTGCCGCCATGGTTCCTGACACACCCCACCCAAAGAGAGACACCCCCTCTGCACACAGCCATTCAAGTCAGGGTGCTGAGGCAACCTCGATGGAGTCTCAGAAAGATGACATCATCCAGCTACTCAAAGAGGAGGAAACGTGAACTCTCCCATCCACCGCTGCCTCTGGTTACTCACTCATTCACAGTGCAACTTCAGTCCTTCAAAACAAATGATTTATATGACATTTAAATCACACTTACAAGACATTCAGTTCTTTACATTTACATATATGCATCTGGTAGATATGTTTAACCAAAGCGACTTACAATGCATTGAAGTCTGCATTTGATCAGTTTGTGAGTTTCCCAGGAATCTAACTCATGGCATTACCCACATTGCTATATTATTTGAGTTACACTACCATTCAAAAGTTTGGGGTCAGTAAAATGTATTAATGTTCTTGAAAAATATATGTTATGCTCACCGAGGCTGCATGTATTTTATAAAAAAAGGTGAATTTTCAGCATACTTAACTCCAGTCTTCAGTCACATGATATGATCATTCCAGAAATCATTTTAATTTGCTGATTTAGTGCTCAGGAAGCATTTCTTATTATTATCAATATTGAAAAAGTTAAATTTTCGTGGAAACCATGATAAAAAATGTTCAGGATTCTTTGATGAATGCTGTCTGAGAAAGCAGCTAACTAAGTTAGAGTGAGTTTTAGCAGCAAGTGTGAGACAGAAAAGGTGCAAAAGCTTAACACAACGTCAGTATCTCAAAACCTAGTCAACTGCCAACCTAAACAGCATTTTATGCAGTAGACAACTACAGTACTGTGTAAGAGACTTAGGCACATTAGTATTTTCACAATAAAGATAGTTTTAAGCCAGTTTTTGGGGGGTGAAAATACTAACGTGCCTAAGACTTTTGCACAGTAATGTATGATGGCCATGCTGCATGTTTGGACGCCCAAAATGCCCAAGACATTCTCAAGACCTTAATTAAGAAATAATAATATTTAATATAATAATTGAAGGAGCTTATGTATTGCTCAATCATCTGTTTAAACTTAAACTACGCATCGTATCCACGATATGTATCACCTAAATGTACTATATTTACAGTTGGGCAGGTATTGACAGTGATCAGACGCAGCCTGACCTAACATGCACATCACGCTTGGGTCACACTTCACAAATCAACATTCAACCCAGAGCTGACAATCTGACTAGTATAATACACTCTTTCCAAAACGAGATAAACAAACTGAACGATAATAAAGAGGATAGTGTTTCAGCTGAAAGTGATCAAGAATCATAGGTTTCCTGTCTTGAGTTAGACAGATAATAGTTATGTTAGTCTTCTTCATATCTATACATGCCAGTCAGTTAGTTAGCTGTCCTGCTTGTAAATATGAAATGCATACGTTACCTGTCCTCAAAGAATCAGATGAAATGCTGTAGAGCGTCAGCTCACTGTGCAGAGATGCGAGAGTGTATCCAAATCTGGTTGACGCAAATTCCTGTGTGATTTAGAAAGAATATGAATCTGTTTTTAACGTTATACAAATGTCACTCTCCTTATGTCCTTGCCCAGTGCCAGTCTGAGGCACTGCGCATGCGTCACCCACCTTCTAGAAGCGGAATCTGCCAGTTACAGCGGCATCCAGCGGCGGACACGACGAACTGCAAGACACCCAGGCTCGCTGTGAACTATGGCGGCTTTTTATTTTCAAAATAGAAGTCTGATAGATTCAAAACTGTATATTCAGATTTTGAACTTTTATTTTTCTCAGTGGAATTCAGTAAACAATATTTTTTATTATTATATTAGATTACATTATATTATAATGTTAGGTTACACTTAATTAAAAAAAAGTTATTGTTAGTGTAATTGCACCAATAAGTACGTAGTAATTAATTAACAACATGTAGGCTACTTAAAGGGTTCGGTTTGGTTTACGATTGGTTGCTTGTAATTATGCATAATTTACTGTTACTACCACAGTAAGTACATGTAACGTGTAACAAGGACACTAAAATAAAATCATACATCATATAAAATTATTTAAATTTTCTGATTTTTCAATTACTAAGACCTATTAACACACCAGCACAATTTCTACAGTAACAACTTTTTCTTTGAAATCAATCATTTTAGGCATCGCCGGTGCAATGCCTTTGGCGGCCTGCGTGAGGATGCGGCGCTGTCGCAAACCGAAATCCCGGCGTTTGCATGTCTGTGGCAGTGCGCAGATAGGCCGCATGTGATGTGAGCCACAGTGTGCTCGTGTTCATTGTCAGCTGTGATCCATCCCTGAGTCACGTTTAACATACTGCATTTTATTTCCTTGTGAGGGAAAAGGTTTAGTAGAAAAATGCCTAAGAAAGCAAAAGAAGTGGCTGAGTGGGAGGGTGATGATGAGCAACAACAACAACAACAGCAGCAACAAACAGGTAAGATTATGGGTTTCTGTTATACCACAGCATGATAATAATAGCGACATGAATATGATGCAACTAACGTTATATTGAAATAGTTTATATGATGACAGCTCTGCTTTTAATTTGAAATGTCTTTCATTTTGTTTAATGTTGATAAAGGGGCTGTGTTATATTATATTGCTGGTATATTTTGCGTAGCCCATTAGCTTCGGTGCGGAGTTTGATGATTCACTGTCATCACTGCCATATTCACTTTTTGATCCATGTTTCTACTGTGCGCAAGGGTTAACTGCTGGTATAGTAGTGGCTTTGTTTCAAAACCTAGTGAGCTGCAGTCATTAACAGCATTTCGGGAACGTTTAAATGTGCCTAACCTCATATGATGATGCCCAAAATGCTGACTATTTTTGAGACAGCCGTTTTTATCCTGTACACATGGCATTCTTTCTGTGGCATTGTCATTCTTCTGTCGGTGTGCATGTTTATTCCAGTCTGCTTTGTCTGTCAGGTGTGTTTGTGATGTTGACAGAAGTGCTTACCATAATGCTATTTCTTTGTTTAGACAAGCATATCAAAAAAGGAAAGAAGGATAAGAAGGGGAAAAAGAGTGTAAGTCTCCATTCACAACTTTGATCTCTTATAACTTTATTTCTAAATATTTTGTTTCTTCAAGTACATTAAAATATGTAATACAAATCAATCCATAGCTATTTATGCATTATAATGGAATATTTTTGCCAGTTACTATAGTTATTTCATATTATCTGAGCAACTAGCAGCACCAAATGCAATGTAGCCTATTCAATAATTATACCTCTGGCGTCTGAATTGTTTCTGCATATTTCTGCATTTTATCTTTATAATTAAATTTTATCTTACAGTTTTTTGAGGAGCTGGCGTCAGATAATAAACCAGACAAAGAGCAGCCACCAGTGAAAGAGGCACAAGGGAAACAGGTGCATTATTTTAATTAATGCCAGTGTTTTGAAATACATTCTAATAAGTAAAAAAAAAAATTTTTATGAAATTATACTCAAATATGTTATGTTTTTGTATTTTCTTGTCATTTACTGTTAGCCTCAGAAGAAAAAGAAAGACAGGCGAAAAGTTAAAGCAGGAGACGACGACGACGATGATGATTCAGAGGTCATGCAGCGTCTCAAGAAACTGTCAGTCCAGGCCAGTGATGAAGATGAGGAAGAGGGTAATGTCATAAACTTAGTTTGTGCCAGTATGTCACACATCACAAGACATATTTAACATTGTGCCTCATTTCTATTTTGCAGTTGTTGCTCCAGTCAAAGGAGGAAAGCGAAACAAAGTAAGTTGCTTTGATATTTTTTGTGGTATTTCACTGGGATGCAGAAAAGAGTAATTTTCTCCTGCTGCACCATGTATAGAACAGTGCAATTTAATCCACGATGTCAGCGACTCTATTCATCCACTAGTGCAGGGGGTTTTCAAACTGTGGTTTGGGCAAAGTCACTTGGCTGCAGCTAAATTGGCATTTCAGTGAATGACACAAACAGTTTAGTCTTGGGCTGCACGATATGCCAACATTAAATAGAAATCGTGATATTTGCCGCGATTTAATTATATAAGAAGAAACTCGCTTGCTTCAATCACTGTGCTGTATTCTGAATGAGATTGCATTACAACGGAGAATTCAAATGTCATGAAAGCCTGTTTCAGGTGTTCATTCATCTCTGTCGTCTGTTCAACTTTTTTTTTTTCATTTCTTCGTGTGCATTTGGCTACCTACCAACACATAAGGAAACTGTAATAAGCATCTCACAATGTAAACACATGGAACAAGCATGATGGAGATGAGTTAAACAACACTCGCAGCGCAGATTACAGTTCATATTCGTGTTTCAAGTTTTTATGGATATATTTCATACGCCTTAACATACAGTATCTCACGAAAGTGAGTACACCCCTCACATTTCAGCAAACATTTTAGTATATCTTCTCAAGGGACAGTACTATAGAAATGAAACTTGGATATATTTTAGAGTAGTCAATGTGCTGCTTGTATAGCAGTATATATTTACTGTCCTCTGAAAATAACTCAACATACAGCCATTATTGTCAAAATAGCTGGCAACAAAAGTGAGTACGCCCTAAGTGAACATATCAAAACTGTGTCCAAAATGTCAATATTTTGTGTGAGCACCATTGTTATCTAGCTCTGCTTTAATCCTCCTGGCCATGGAATTCACCAGAGCTGCACAGGTTGTTGCTGGGATCCTCTTCCACTCCTCCATAATGACATCCCGGAGCTGCTGGATGTTAGAAATGTGGCACCTCTCCAGCTTCTGCTTGAGGATGCCCCACAGGTGCTCAATAGGGTTCAGGTCTGGAGACACACTTGGCCACTCAATCATCTTCAGCTTCCTCTGCAAGGCAAGGCAGTTGTCATCTTGGCGGTGTGTTTGGGGTCGTTATCATGCCGTTTCTGAAGGGAGGGCATCATGTTCTGCTTCAGAATGTCACAGTACATGTTGGAATCCATGTTTCCCTGCGTACCAGCAGCACTCATGCAGCCCCAGACCATGATGCTACCACCACCATGCTTGACTGTAGGCAAGACACAATTTTCTTGGCAGTCCTCTCCAGGGTGTCGTCACACATGCTGGACACCATCTGAGCCAAACAAGTTTATCTGAGTCTCATCAGACCACAGGACATGGTTCCAGTAATTCATGCTCTTGGACAGGTTGCTTTCAGCAAACTGTTTGCGGGCTTTCTTGTGAGCCAGCTTGAGAAGACGCTTCCTTCTGGGACGACGGCCATGCAAACCGATTTGTTGCAGTGTGCGGCGTTTGGTCTGAGCACTGACAAGCTGACCTTCCGCTTCTGCAACCTCTAAAGCAATGCTGGCAGCACTCATGCGTCTGTTTAATGAAGCCAGCTTCTGCACCTGACGCACAGCACGAGGACTCAGATTATTTGCATGGTTAAATGACATACAGCTATTATCACTTAGGGCGTACTCACTTTTGTTGCCAGCTATTTTGACAATAATGGCTGTACGTTGAGTTATTTTCGGAGGACAGTAAATGTATACTGCTATACAAGCAGCACATTGACTACTCTAAAATATATCCAAGTTGCATTTCTATAGTATTGTCCCTTATACTAAAATGTTTGCTGAAATGTGAGGGGTGTACTCACTTTCGTGAGATACTGAATGTAAATGAAGAGATTAAAACGTAAATATTAGTATTGACATTTTACAGTTGTACTATAAAATAAAATGTATTCTTTTTATTAAATGTTCGATTTCTGTCATATGATATAAACCTTTGATTGAGATTACGCTTATAGTAATGTCTTTTCTAAGCACAAATATTTTGGTGGGTCTTGAGATAGATTAGATAATATTTTTCTAGGTGGGTCCTGGAATGGAAACATTTGGGAACCCCTGCACCAGTGGCAGGACTAATCTAGATGGTGGAACACATTGCTCAGATTGTTTTTGTTTTTCTACTATTAGGGTGGCAACATATTTGCTGCTCTGAGACAGGGGAAAAGTGATGATGACGATGAAGAAGACGCAGGTGGAGATGACGATGATGATGATGATGACGACGACGACGATGACGAGAAACCCCAAAACAAGAAGAGCTCTAAGGTGAGTTATTTCAGAGTCAGTCATTGTAGATTGAATCTGTGTGTGTGTGTGTGTGTATATATATGTGAGTGTCACAACATTTTGTTTCATATTCATCGAATAATATTTTTTTTAAATATCAGGATTGTTTTTGTTTACCATTTTACCCTCAGTATTTAATTTTAAAATGACAACATACAGCAAAAGTACAAATACACTTGTAAGAAACTGTTTAAAATCATTTTATGAGTATAAATTCACTCTTTTTCAATTTCTCAAAAGTATTTCATGCAACTACCAGTATAAATATTATTTAGAAATATTTTATTTTCATAATTTATTTAACTTTTTTTGTAGAGAAATTGCATGGAAATCAATTTTTGTCAGTTTCATATTTGCTTAGTCTTTTTAGTCATCAGTGGCTGTCTATACCATCACTATTCATAATTTTATCTTTATAGCATTGTCAAATTCGATGTACCTAACCATAATACACCACATGACTCATCCTCTCTAATATTCTGTTGATTCATCTTTCGGTCCCACTCCAGCCATCCCTCATGTCCTTTCTCTCGCTTCATGACATTCCCAGTGGAATTCATTCTATTTAGCATTCATTCCTTTTCCAGACCGGTTCCAGTGCCCTCATTGTCATTCAAAATTACGTTTCTTAATGAAATCATGTGAAATTGGCACTCATCTGTCTTGGTTCAGGGTTTTTATCTTTTGTGCGAGGCTGATTTTGCACATCATTTTATTCACATTGTATGTGTTTGATACTGAAGGAAAGATTAGGCTGCATATTGAATATTTCTACAATTATAAGGACATGTGCCTGTTTCTTTGTATGTATGTATGTATGTGATTCAGGAAGTTGAGAAGGTAACCAAGGGCAAGAAAAAAGATAAGGATAAACCTAAGATAATGAAGGTGGGTACATGGGATTGTTTCTTAAGCTGCTTTCTATTCTTATTCCTTGTTTTCCTCCTTCAAAATTCACATCTTCTACCTTTCTTCTAACTTGCAGTTTTTTTTTTTATTGCTACATGACAGCAGTGCTTCAGTCATCACAGAAACTAACCCCTTTCTACATATTCCAATCTGCTTTACTAACAATATATTGTACGGTGCGCAGTGCTTTGATCACACATTTCCTATAGGTTCTTTGTTTTACTGAGTTCTCTCAAAAACAGGAGGCCTCAGAGGATGAACAAGATGAAGGGATGGAGAAAAAAGATGAGAATGAAAAGAAAGGAGGGAAAAGAGGCAAGCAAGCTGCTGCTAAACCATCTAAGGTGGGTCTCTTGTTTTGATGAGTGTTGTTTTGACAAGCCAGTGAAGGTGTAATTGTGTCTAACCTAAAGGACGTTCTAATGTTGACAGGAGGAAGATAAAGTTGAAGTGAAAGAACAAGAGAAGACTCAGAAGAAAGATGAAGTTGAAGTGAAAGAACAACAGAAGTCTCAGAAGAAAGGCAAGAAGGAGCAGCCCAAGGTCAGAAAAGCTAAAAACTACCATCTAGTGTTGTCAAAAGACCCGGTACTTCTGTACCAAGTTGGTACTAAAAAAATTTAACCGTTACAGTACCAGCTTTTCTTAAGTACCGGTGGTACCGATGTACCAGGTTAATCTGGTTCTTGATGCACTGTTCGAAAAGGTGCACAGTTGCGTCCTCTTCAGAAAAACACTGAGACATGGCGACCGGTGGCGCTGTTAATGCGGTGGCTCTGAATACACTTGTTGACAAGATAGAAGGAAAGAGCCACATATTGCCATAGCGTGTTTTTTTGCGTGTGCAAATTCGTTCTTTCAAATGTAGGTGCGCGGCAAGCGTATTAATTAATCAAAATAAAATATGAACGCAGTTTCAGTAGGCTACAGTCAAGTCAAATAAAACGTTTTATCTCCTTTATAGTTTGGTAACACTACAATAAGATACCATTCATTAACTACTTAATGCGTTATCTAGTGAACAATATATTTTTACAACATTAATTCATGTTTGTGGATGTTATTGTTATTTCATACAAACACTTGATTGGTCATGTTTGTTCACTTTATTCATTGTGCATTAAATAATATTACCAAATGAGAAACCAAATTTGCCTTGATCTTTTGGTATATAAGAGGTCTTTGTACCATTAAAACGTCCTGCAAGTTTCATAGCTTAAGACTTTATATTATAAACGAATCATTTATTTAATCAAGCTCTAAATGCAGCTCGTTCTGGATCCATGGTAAGAAGTGACTGGATCCATGGTAAAACTGTTGTCAAATTGAACGGATAGTGGAACTAATGCACTTCTCCGTATGCGGGCGAATGAAGACAACAGCGCAGCGTTTAAAGATCATTTCAGATGTCACAGAATTTAGCTGTATTTTGGTGCTGATGTGTGAATGGTCTCTTGACTGTAAAAAGCCAGAACGCCGTTGTTTGTGTGAACAGCATATTTGTGTATTTACCGGTAAAGTCATTCTAGTCATTTTATGGTAATTTACTGTGTGAAAGGAGCTAATGTGTTGACGTAATTTCCACTGAAACAGGAAGACAGGGCGGGACATATCGAGCAGCTCCTCCGCTTTTTTAAAATGGTCAATAGCACTCTGTTTATATCACAGCTTAGCCTGAGTAACAAAAAGTTATAGTAACTGTTTTATTTAAATAGTTATTGTACCATTTGAAAATTAAAATATTAAATAAATGCAATTGCACTTACACTAAGACTTTATGCACAGGGGCCAGCCATAAACTTAGCCACTACTATGTTAAGACTAGTTCTTAAGACAGTTTAAACAAACAAGCAGTTAGATAATAGGTAATCAGTCTTACTTATCCAATTCAAACTAGACCAACCTTTTTATGTAACTTACTTCAAAAAGTTAGGACCAGTCTTGAAGAAAAAAATAGATGACTGTTACTACATGACAACTTCTGAAACGTCTGTGTATTGGACAGATCTGTATTGAAATACGCGAACTCCGCGCATGTCTCCATTTTCAACTCCTCCCATGACTGCAAGCAGCAAATCTTTCAGATCGGTTTAATCCAGCATTTATAATGCTACAAAATACTTCTATTTCAAATAAATGATGTTCGTTTGTACTTACTTTCTATTCAATGAAGAGTCCTAATTTTTTTATCATGGTTTCCCTAAAGTATTAAGCAGCACAACTGTTTTCAACATTGATAATAATATTAGAATGATTTCTAAAGGATCGTCTGACACCGAAGACTGGAGTAAATTCTGAGTGTGTTGGTGTGTTTTCAGAAAGGGAAGCCTGCTCAGCCTGCTCGCCCTCCTCCTCCTCCTAGTGATGATGATGATGAAGAGGAGGAAGAAAAGAGTGATGACAATGACATAATGATGGTACTAAAATATTCTCTTATTTTGTTTTCCTAATATTTGAAATCTCCAAGTGTTCATTAATCCACTTTAATTTCTATCATCTTATCCTATTTCCTGTCCCATAGAGTGCAGAGGATGGGCTCGCGGCTGAACAAGCCAAAGAGAAACCGGACGACCCTTTTGCTAACTTGAGTAAAAAAGAGAAGAAGAAGAAAAAGAAAATGGTAGCGTATGCAAATTTTGAATACTTATAATATAATTGATGTTTATATTACAGAAGGACAGATTGCGCTCAATCGTTGTGATGTCTGAATATTGAATTTCTTTTATTTTAATATTTTCAGTCTTCATTTAATCACAAAAAAAAAAAAAAATTAATGTCAGTTTTTTATTTTATTTATGCTTGTCATCTAACATTCATTTTATTTCAGCTTTTCTATCAATGAACAAAAATAATTTTTAATAGTTTTAGTTAACACTTGTAACACTGATTGTAGACTCTTCCTCCTTTGTTGTACAGATGGAGTATCAGCGTCAGGTGGATAGTCTGCGTGTTCAGGACGCTATGGAGGGAGACTTCTCCGTCTCTCAGGCTGAGCTGTCCTCTCGACAGGCCATGCTGGAAAACGCCTCGGACATCAAGGTTAGACGACTGGGAAACTTTCCTCTGACTTTCCTTTTGATAACACTTCGCACTGTACTAAATGATTTCCATTTGATCTTTTAGTTAGAAAGATTCAGCATTTCAGCCCACGGCAAGGAGCTGTTTGTTAACGCAGACCTTCTGATTGTTGCTGGGAGAAGATACGGTCTGGTTGGACCAAATGGGTGGGTTGATGGTTTTAATTTGACTCATTACTACATTGCACTTAAGATTTAGTTTGCTTGTAAAACCGGTTTACTTACTCCTGTTTGAATCAGGAAAGGGAAGACCACTCTACTGAAGCACATCGCTAACAGAGCTCTCAGCATTCCTCCCAATATTGATGTCCTGCTTTGTGAGCAAGGTACAGTACAGCAGTGTTTGGCTAAATCAGATATATTTACAATATAGGTGTACAATATTTTTTTTTTGGAAAAATAGCATTATGATGTCCAGAAATGATTTTCAATAGTACATTGGGTTTAATTGGTTAATGAGATCTGCTAAAATGTATTGTTAGTGCCGAGAATTTTCACGTGAATGAATGCCTCAATTCGTGAGACTTGCATACGTAGTTCAATGGTCTTGTGGTAGACCTTTTGCCAAGCGTGTCAGAGGTTCTGGGTTCTAATCCGCACTCGTAGGGCCTATCGTTTTTTTGTTTTTGTTTTTCTCATCAAAACCGAATATGTTCATCAGTGGTTGTATATCAAGCAGGGACACGTTTGTGTTCATTTTGTTTTGTGATTTCACTGGAATGACCGCAACGGCGTTAAGCGATGAATTGAAGCACGCGTCTGAGTGAAGACTGCGCGAGCCACAAGAACTGTATCCCAGACATCCCAAGTCTCCCGGAAGTTCCGGGAGTCTCCCGCATATTGATAGCGGCTCCCTGATGCCCGCAAATTTGTTAAAATCTCCCGGAATCTAGAGCAAGCGAGCAAGAGCGCGCATTTGTAGCGCGCACGGCAGAGAGAGGGAGCGAGAGACCTTGCGTGTGTGTGCTAGTGTGCGTGTGAGCCTCACGGAGCGCAATTGTCAGTGCGGGTGGGCTTTCATTCTCTCTTTAATTTTACCTAATATTTTTTGTAATTTTCTTGTTTTGTCATTTTTATATATCGTTATAGTTTTCATTCATTTTAATTTCACATTTAGTTATTTTAGTACATCAAGTTAAACTAAATGAAAATGTTGCTTTTGGCAACTAGCTGAAATAAAATATATATTTTTATATGTTTTATTTCAGTTAACATTTCTTTCAAGTAACACAAATGTTATATTTTTTATGGGTTTTAATTAAGGTCAAACCAATACCAGAACGAGTCAATTACTGACAATTACGAAACCAATACTGACAATTCAGCCATACAGAGTACCAATACCTGTATTTTCCTTGATTTTACCATTTTTTTTTTCATGCTTAATTATGCATGTTAAAATGTATTGGATGACATATCCAACTGAACTACAAACTTACGATATCCGTGAGAAAGGGATGTGTGTTGGGCACATGCATCTATGCCGCTGCACGCTCAATTCACTTGGTGTGCTTTACTCATCAGCTCGCGCACAGCAGTTATACAGGCGTATTCTGTTAATTAGATGCATACACAATTTAATCTATGATATCTCCATATCTTTGTCTGCCAATTCCCCCCAAAAATGTAGCCCCACTTTCCTATTTGAGCTGTCTATTATTGGTATGATATGATAGCGATTGTGAAATCCCTTACTACTTTTTTCTTTGTTGTTCTTCAGAGGTGGTAGCGGACGACACTCCTGCAGTTCAGGCGGTGCTAAAGGCAGACACACGCAGACTGAAGCTCCTGGAGGATGAACGGCAGTTACAGAGTCGACTGGAGAAAGGAGACGACAGCGTGGCCGAGAGGCTCGAAAAGGTCAGATGAGAACAGCTTGCTGAGATCCTGTAAATATGCTGATCCATGGAGTAGTGAAGGATACCTGTGTGTGTGTGTCGCTCACAGGTGTATGAGGAGTTGAGGGTGATCGGAGCAGCGGCAGCGGAGGCTAAAGCTCGTAGGATCTTGGCTGGTCTGTCTTTCACTTCGGAGATGCAGAACAGACCCACCAGGAAATTCTCTGGTGGATGGAGGATGAGAGTGTCCCTGGCTAGGTGTGAATATATTAATTTTATAAATGTTAATTAAAGTCTACACTCATAGTGTCATGAGAAATTATATATTGTTTTTCTGTGCAGAGCGCTGTTCATGGAGCCAACTCTGCTGATGCTGGACGAGCCCACTAACCACTTGGACCTTAACGCTGTCATCTGGCTTAACAAGTAATTACTTCTGCTTTAAGTATCAACAAAACAAATCCATCTAGTTGATGTATTTATATTTCATGCAAATTATAAATGGCCTACTTTTTCATAAATGTTCCCAGTTGATGGTGTCTTTTGATCATATTAAGGGTTGTTCACACTGATTAGATCACTGGAGGTTGTCAGTCACTTTATATCACTTTTGATCTTATCTTATCTTCCAGAAAATAAGTCGCAATGTCACAATGGGTTTGAATTGCATTGTTAGCAAGGGGTGGCGGGGGGCAGTGTCTAAGTCCTTTAGTTCCCCTTGCTCCACAACGTTACAAATTTAACTATTCAGAACAGAACAGGAATTAAAAAGTATAAAACAAACATAAATGAACTACATCTATTATAAACGCAAGCCTTAACACATTTATTTGTGCTGACAACAAATGGGATGTATTTGCTCTGAATATAAATTATTTATTTTTATTTATTTTTTACAAAGAAACAGTTGCCTCTAAAAATAACAAATTATATACAAACATAACAAAAATAATGCATCATATCATGAACAATATTACTTTATTGTTATTATATTTGCTGTTTAACACAATTGAAGGGTTTGTTCACACAAAAAGGAAAATTCTGTCATTTACTTAACGAAAGTCTTACGAGTTTAGAACGACAAAAAAATTACAATTTTCATTTTTGGGTGATCTAAACCTTTAATGCAATTAAAACAGCATTTGTTATTTCAAATTCAACCTTTAAAAAAAAAATACAAATCACCTAAAATACTATATATATAATATAAGGTTCTGTAATTATTGATAAATTAGAAATAAAAAAACTAATTTTAATCATACTGGCTATTATTACTTATTTTATCCATAAGCATTGAAAAAAATAATTTAACAGAAGCGTCAGTATTGATATATGTGATACTGTCTGTCATTCATAGTACTTCGTAAAAAGATGCTATTAAACCGATATTTAAAATATTTAAAATGTTGTTGCCACATTAATTAGTAAATCATGATTAATCACGATTTATTTCAGAAACATCTGCAATGTACAACAACCCTATTTTATATACGTATTATTATATCCTTTCATGTAGGCAGTAATAAACCTACACTCCAAATTTCCTAGACTTGAGTAGTCTTTTCACCTATTGATAGTAGCTTTTAATTTTCATAATGCTAAACTTTTCTTTACATTGTTGTATCGCTGGACACACAATGCATCACAAAATGGTTGCTGTCACTCATGTTGCCACTGCTCAGCAACTCTTGTGACAATGATTGTTGGTCACTTTGTCATAATTGCTAAATGGTGCTCAAGAATCACCTCACATCTCATTTTCTCTTTTAGTTACTTGCAGAGCTGGAAGAAAACGCTTCTAATTGTGTCCCACGACCAGAGTTTCTTAGATGACGTCTGTACAGATATCATGCACCTGGACTACCAGAAACTCTTCTACTATAGGGGCAACTATCGTGAGTTTCATTTTTGATTGGCGACACCAATTAATACTGCTCAAAGAAGTTTAGTTATCTAACTGTATCTTCTGTTTGCTTGATGTGTCTTAGTAACGTTTAAGAAGATGTACGTACAGAAACAAAAAGAACTCCTGAAGCAGTACGAGAAACAAGAGAAAAAGCTCAAAGACCTGAAGGCTGGAGGAAAGTCCACAAAACAAGCTGTGAGTCCTTGACATTTTCCTTGATTTTATTTTTTCTTCTGAAGTACTGCTAGTCATTATACATTCTTCATTTTCAGGAGAAACAGACAAAAGACATTTTGACGAGGAAACAGCAGAAGGGTAAGAAGAAGGGCCAGGAGGAGGAGAGCCGTGAGATGCCAGAGCTCCTCAAGAGGCCGAAAGAATACACAGTCAAATTCACTTTCCCCAACCCTCCTCCACTCTCACCACCAATTCTAGGCCTTTACAGTGAGTACATTTCTCTTTTTCATGTCTCTTATCACTTTCACTCTGTATAATCATGTTTTTTTTTAAACATGTTGGGTATTGGTGACAGGTTTGTTGTTTCCTTTCATTCACTCACAGGTGTTGACTTTGGTTATGAAGGCCAGAAGCCTCTGTTCAAGAATGTGGACTTTGGAATTGACATGGAGTCCAGAAGTAAGTCGCATATGTCTACAGACATTATGACTGGCAGGTTAATGATGGTGGAAAATATGCTCACAAGAGATTGTTTGAAAATGAGCCTGAGATCATTTTTCTGTTTCAGTATGTATTGTTGGGCCAAATGGAGTTGGTAAGAGTACACTCCTCCTGCTTTTGACTGGGAAATTAAATCCTGTAAGTACCAGTTATATTTATGAAATAATTTTTATTTGTAGTCTCATTGTACATACTCATGTACCCAAGTTTGTTTATTTCTTTAATGGCACTAATTAAGTTATTTTCTTATTTTAGTCTAAAGGAGAGATGAGGAAGAATCATCGATTGGTAAGCCAAATGTTTAAAACCATTCTTATCATTTTCCTTTTCTTGACTTTTGGGTAATTGGTGAATTCTTCTGTCTGTGCCTGTAGAAAGTAGGGTTCTTCAACCAGCAGTATGCTGATCAGTTGAACATGGAGGAGTCTCCCACAGAATATCTCCAGAGGAATTTCAATCTCCAGTACCAGGACGCCAGGAAGTGCCTGGGTCGCTTTGGGTTAGAGAGCCATGCACACACCATCCAGATCTCCAAACTGTCTGGTAAGCACTATAGAGATGCATTCATGTACGATTTTCAAACTCATTTGTCCTTTGTAGACTTTTTTTTTTCTTCTTTTTTTTTTTAGGTGGTCAAAAAGCAAGAGTTGTATTTGCTGAACTTTCTTGTCGGCAACCTGACGTCCTCATCTTGGTAAGAAGTTATGTTGTTTTAAATGTCTTATTCAAGAGTTTTCTACTAAAATGAGTGGTTTAACATTCTTTCTTAACCTCTCCATGCAAATGTACAGGATGAGCCCACAAATAACTTGGACATTGAGTCGATTGATGCATTGTCAGAAGCCGTCAATGAATACAAAGGGGGTATGTTTTCTTCTGTATTGGTTTCCAAAATAGCACAATGCTTAGTCTAATATTATTGATCTCATATGCCTTATTTGTGGCTAAAAACCTTGTGCGCATGTATACCGATTCATTTATATTAATATACATTGTACCTTAGGGCTGCACAATTAATCAAATTTTAATCACAATCATGCGATATTTAAAATGCGTCATTCCATTACTAGAATGCTCCATATTAAACGGGAACTGAAACGTCCATGTTTTCGCACTGGTAGTAGCTACATATATTAGAAAAATCACCTTGCCTAAAATTTTATTTTAAAAAAGTAGTTAAAACCACAGATATGACAATTAATTTTCGTAATTTCTAGCTATCTAGCTAGCGAGTCGCCATTTTAATTTATATAAATTGTCTCTGGTTATACTTAGCATACTTATCAAGAAATAACAGACCACATTCTACATTAGAATTTAACCAAGCCATGTAATAATAATTATAAAAGAAGATAATATCTCTAGTCTATACTAATATTAATTATAAATACAATGTATATAAAATATAAATACATTATAAAATAATAATACATTTATTTGTATTTATTCTTTAAGGAGATGCACTGAATTTTGGTGAATACGAGGACCTATTTTATTTTGATGCACATATTTGTACATTAGCAGGAAATGTAGCACAATATGGATGTGAAAGCAGTTATAACCTGTGACAATAAAATGAGTTTTGATTCAAATCAACAAATAATCGTGATCTCAATATTGATCAAAATAATCGTGATTATCATTTTGGCCATAATCGTGCTGCCCTGTTGTACCTGCAAGATTTTACTTGTATTACAGTGATTTTTAAGGTAGAAACCAGGGGGTAAAATTTTAACATCTAATGATATTTTTTATTTTTTTTTAGCTGTGATAATTGTGAGCCATGATGCCAGGCTGATCACAGAGACCCAGTGCCATATGTGGGTAGTGGAGGACCAGTCAATCAACCAAATTGATGGAGACTTTGAAGACTACAAGAGAGAAGTTCTGGAGGCCCTTGGAGAAACCCTGGTCAACAAGCCTAAAAATGAATAACAGCTGGTATTAATAACAAGATTGTCAGACTACATCACTGAAGGGCTTTATTGTTGCATCTAAGTTGCAAATTCTAATAGAACCAAAAAGTTCCTTGTTAAATTGACTGACTATTCAAACTCAGCACCTGCATGCAAACTCTGTTGGGTGATGTATACAAACCCTAGAATCACAGTGTTGGTGTAGGATGTTTTCCCCCTATGCCTTTTAGGTTAAGACTGAATCCAAATCAGTATTTTTACATACAATTTATACACACATCGCTTGTTCTTTAGTCATGATGTCTGACATTCTTGTATAAATCTTGCATTCAGGCCATATCATTACCAGCTGTTTATCTGTGTGATGCAATGCTATAAAACATATGTCCCATCACATGTGAACAGAGGGGACTAGAAGTGTGCAGTTTGATGTGTCTGACTGCTGATGCATATATTTAGTGTTAAACTGCCTTTGTAGAATGAGCACTTTGGTTTAGATCACTAAATCATCATGCTCTCATACTAAACCAGCCCCAAAGAATTTGCCCTATATATATATGTGTGTGTTCAAGCAATGATTCTACCTGTAGTTCATTTGTCTTGAATGATATTAACACATGACTATTGATTAACTTGATTTGAATATATAGTGTACATCCAAATTTCATGGAAAAGCAAATAAATAATTTTTGCAACAAAGCCAAGTTTGTTGTTGAGCTTTTATTTTAACAAGTTAAATGTATTTTATGCTTAGTTGGACAATGTAACAACAAATGGGAAATGTACATTTTCCTGTTCATCATTTTAAGTACTGTAAATTCAGTTACTCTTTCTGTAGACCTTTGTCAAGGTAGCACCATATTTCATTTTTGACAAGAATGAAAACAAGTCTGAGGGTGCCAATTGTTTACCAGACAAAAATAATAATATAACAGTTTTGAAATTGATGTTTGATCTTGGACCTTTATTCAGTGCTTGCCATTGTAAAGACTTAAGTCTATCCCTCTCAACATCGTTTTAACCCATGTAAAGTTCAGTATGGCCTCTACCCAGGCTAAGCTCTTATTACAACAAGATTCAAACATTCGGTTTCAGGTATTCTTTGTAGATTCGCTTCACTCTTGCCAGTTCTCGCTCGTCTGCTTTTATACTACCATACCATGAGTACCACATTTCTCCAGAGCTGAGAGAAGGAGCAGGGGTTGGTGCCACAGCACCATGGGTGTTTGAGTAGTCCTCTTTAGAGTAGTCCACATGAGGTAACTGGACAAGAAGTAAACCTTAAAGAGAGAAAAAAAATCTAATCACATAAAGCTCTTAGTCTTATGCATCAGCTTATTTTTTTAATACATTAATCTGTGTGCACATTGGTACTTCAAGGGATAGTTCATCCAAAAATAAAACCTGTCATTAATTACTCACCCTCATGTCGTCCCAAACCCATAAGACTTTCATTCATCTTCGGAGCACAAATTATCTTTTGGATGAAATCTGATAACTTTCTGTACCTCCATTGGCAGCTAAGCAACTAGCAGTGTGACACTTCAAAAAGTTCATTAAGAGATCGTAAAACTAATCCATATGAATGGAGCGGTTAAGTCAAACATTTCTGAAGACTCAATCGCTTTATATGATGAACAGATTGAATTTAGGCTTTTATTCACAAACATTCATCAACAGATATGGTAAAAGGGGGTTCATTCTCGTGTGTTATGCAGCACGTTTGAGCTTCCGCGTCAAGCAAGTACAGTTGAGCTTCTGTTTATGCTCAATGTTTATATGTGAATAAAAGCCTAGATTTAATCTAATCATCATAAAGCAATTGATTCTCTTCAGAAAATGTAGATTTTAAACCGCTCAATTGGATGAGTTTTACAATCTTATTATTAAAGCGTCAAAGTGGTAGTTGCTTAGACTGTCAATGGAGGGACCGAAAGCTCTCAGATTTCATTAAAAAGATCTTAATTTGTGTTCTGGAGATGAATGAAAGACTCACAGATTTGGAACGACATGAGGGGGGGGGGAGTAATTAATGACAGCATTTTTATTTTTTAGGTCAACTATCCCTTTAAAACATAAATTTACCATGATCTCTAGCGGTATCAACGGCCTTGTTGAGTAGTTTCTGTTGTTTCATGCACACACCTGAGGAAACAATATGAAAAGAAATAAAGTGACCAGATAAGGACCATATTAGAAATATGACAACTGAAACTTTTGAGAAATGTGTTACCGGTTCGAGTGGGATCATACACCATTCCAGTTTGAGGACTAATGAACTGCTGCAACAGGTTCACATTCTGCAGGGGAGAAAATGATGTATATTAAAGAAAATAACTTTAAAGTGTAGTATTGACACAGTTCAAATGAAATAAAGAATTAATAAACAAACCTTGTAATGGACAATGACATTTGGATCACGACAGATGGGACAAGCGTTCGAACACATCTTATGTCCTCTCTATACGGCAATTCAAAATCACTCTCATTAATTCAAAGTTTATGGACTGAGAAAAGCATCTGAATAAGAATATAAAACCAAAACAAATTTGTACTTACAATACATGTCTTTCTTGTCTTTTGAGGCGGGACGCCCCCCTTATGGTTCCTCCTGTAGTTGGACCACACAGGCTTTGATCCATAGCGTTCAATGTATTCTAAATAGAGAGCTATTTTAGCCAGCGTTTGAACACAGTTAACTTACTGTTTTTCAATCATCTAATGATCATATTTACCTTCACTTTCTAAGTATTCCCATGGTCTATCTGCATATCTAGACACTAGTGGCTCAGCTGAATCGGTGGTATCAGCAGATGATGATGATACTGTTGCTGTACAAAAATTCACACGTAGAACTGGAGCAACACTTGAAGTTATTTTCCAATCACGAATTATCTGCAAAACAAAACGCGTTTATTGTCCTTCATGGCTGTATCGTCATGTTAGGCTGTTCACATGCCTTTAATGAACTGTAACCACAACAACAGACTTAATATTCTTACATAAACTACATTTATTTAAATTATTTTATTCAACCAACCTGTCTTTGAAGATTTCGTTGTAAAATAATAGGAAATGAGCGGCAGATAACTATTCCAATGCGTTGTAAGGAGGCTGCCATTTTGTCTTTGTAGCAAACAAGGAAGTTGTGGAGAGGTCAAAGTGTACTGTGACGGAAGTGCACAACTTTATTGTTCTCACTTTTTCTCGTTTTAAAGAGAGAAATAAATTCATACATTTTACTTTGCCAAATACTTCTTACAGAAATCGATGTGAAATGTACATTTTGTGAAACCTTTACTAAAACAACCCCTCTTGTTAATCCGTTTCTCCGTTTTATTGGTGGTTATATAAATTAATGAATGTTTTATAATATTGTCTACGTTATATTGTATGTTTTATTTTATTGTTGAAAATATAAATTTGTAAGTCCATCATAGATTTATTGAAAGGATTTAGGCATTGCATAATCAAACATATTTTAACAAAGACTGATCAAAACTTTTCTAAAATGTTCTAACCCTATTTGCATGCCCTCTTTTTTCATTTTCCATCCTTTGTATGTTTCTCATTTTAACCCAGGCTTTGAACATAATAGTGTTACAGTAATTTACACAAACGTTTAATCCAAATTACAATATCTAGTTTTTGAATATTAAGAAGAGTGTGCCTATATTTGTGTACAAATCCAAATTCCAACAAATTAATTATTATCCTTGCACAGAAAGCCCGTAAAACAACAACAGTAAAACGGAGTGGGGGATGGGCTCGTCCTTGAACACAAAAGGTCGTTTCGAGTGTGTGCGCGCGAGAGGACCGCGTGATCATCAACTCCATTTTGTGTTGAAATAAACGCCCGAAAGCGCGCTCACGACACCGGGATGACGCAAAAAAACGTCAGAACTATATATACTGAGCCCCACCCTTCTAGAGCATTCCTGGATTTGTCTGAGGTAAGTGTCATATCGGAGGACGTCTCTCCCTCTTTTTGCGATTTAAAGACGATTTTTTTTGTCCCAAAGTCCGGCTACCTCAGTTTTAACAGCAAAACTACTTTTTGACCGTTATCTGGATTTCCGCCGCCAAACATTCGCTTTTCTCTAATGTCTCTTTGTGCTGTTGTTTCGTTTCAGGTCTGAGTCTGTCTCAGTGAAGATCTGGCGTCGAGGATTTTTCAACTGTGTACGAAGATCAAACCCCAAAAAACTCAATTTTTCTACTCGAGTAACGGACATTCGCTTACTGCTTTTTTGCTCCAGATTGTTCAAGAAGGAAAAGCTCAATTTCAGCCACCACAATCCCGCCCATTATGCCATTTTTCAGCCAATAATGCTAAAGTCATGACAGTTTACGTTCTCTTAAACTGTTAAAAAGCTGAAAATTGTTGCTGTTAAGCACAATATATTAATAGCAACCCGAGACGCAGAGGAGAGGTATTAATAGTAAGTGTTCTTTCAAACCAATTTGAATCGAAATTACGTACGTTAACCAATTGTCTTTGTTGAAAATGATTCCAGATATAAATAGAGATACAATTTATAGAAAGATCTCGAATGTGGCGACCTAAATGCGCCACAGTTTCTAGAGGCAGACAGCATGCTGAGATAAAGCGAGACAGCTAGCTATAGCGTATGAGCTCACATTGCAAAGCCAAAGCAGCGGCTTCAACGCCCTGCTTCTCTTTGTGTGTGAGACGGGAGTAATCCTAATAATTAATTAAAGTAACGATAAATCATCGAATAATAAGCTAGCCATCGCTGATCATAAGCAATCTGTACATAAAGATTGCCATAGGCAGAGCCAGGAAGTGACTGCATTCAATTGGGGCTTTTTTTTTTATAAACTGCATTCTTTTCAAAGGAGAGCTCACTGGAACAATCAACGCAATCTGCACATAAAGATTGCCAAGTGGCGCCTGTGGATTTAGCCGAACGGAGAAAAAAAACCCCAGACTGAAATGCAACATTTTGTTCATAATGTCGTTAGGTGTTATTAGTTGGCGGAACTGGATACAGTTTGATGAAATAAACCTCCCCAGGCAATGATAAATTTATAAAATGCATAGCAGTCTGACTATAAGATTGCCTTTTTTGTGTTTTACGAGTGCGTAGATAGGGTATTATTTGTCTTGTTGATTTTGCTTTAAAATGGCGGACGGGTTGTCCTTTGCTCGGATCACTCGAGGCAATGGTGGCTTTGTTTTTCTGACTGGATCTACGGGAAATACTGTAGTTCGGAACGGCTGTCTCGTGTTGCCATCATCCCCATATACAGCTCGAGGTATCGTCTTAACATCAGGGAGTCGCTAGCGGGGTAAATATAGGAGCACTTTGTAAACGAGGAAGACAAATGGCAGGCGTGGGGAATATAGCCGTTGTATTTTTTAAAAACTTGTTGGAATTCAAAGATGGCGACTGGGCACCCGTTCTATCTTTCGTACCGCGAACACGAAGACAAGTGGTTAAAGATAGTGGGCGTGGCTTAGCTCCTACTCCAGCCAATCAGAGGAGCCGTTGTCAGCTCAGGGCGAGCTGCTGTATGTGAGAGGGAGACTTCGACAGATGGCAAATCAAATCCCCCTGTGGCCACTATTGAGTAGATGCATAAATTCACATAACTGGCCTTTAGTCAGACCAACACTGGATGCTCTGTTTATTACACAAAATCTTTGGGCAATTTGCTTAAAGATGTCAGTTTGTTGCACTAGATTAAATGTTGAAAGTAGGTAACATGGTGTTGAACTTGTGCTGTAGGAAGGTTATTATACAGGAAAGTGGAATATAATCAGTTTTAGATTTATTTTTAAAAGTTAGACTAGTTTTTTCACATCTACATTTCATCATCCAAAAAAAAAAAACTTGACAGATACAATGTTAATATTTTCTTTATTGTGAATGTACAATCTTGTTGACTTTTTCTTGTTTGTTATGACAACTGACGTTTCCAGGAATTGTGTGTATTGTTCCGTGTTTAAGGAGCTCGGTTGTGACTATAAAAAGTTCTTCAACAACAGTGTTACGGGTAAGACAAAACCTGATTTCTCACACGATCAAAAGTGAGTAAATTCTAAGTTTTTCGATTCAGCCATTAGTAGACATTTTCACTGTCTTTGAAATTATGTAGAACATAAATTAAAACGTTGCTAAACATTTGCATGCTTAACAGTCGTAAAAATAATATATACATTCAGTGAATATATTCATGTTTAACTCGCCGCGTTGTTCAATTTCTGCTGTAGTTAGTTGGTAGTCTCGTCGGTGTCCAGTCAAGTGTGCTGTGGTGAGAGGAACTGAAGGGAGAAATACTCGCTGTTGCTCCGCGTGGGCAGGGCAAATGACGTGATTCTCTCTCTCTCTCTCTCTCTCTCTCTCTCTCTCTCTCTCTCTCTCTCTCTCTCTCTCTCTCTCTCTCTCTCTCTCTCTCTCTCTCTCTCTCTCTCTCTCTCTCTCTCTCTCTCTCTCTCTCTCTCTCACAAACGTTGACTTGACTACCTCATATATTATTAGTACTGACATATTATGTTCATCTTATTTTTTTCCTAAGAATATACACTTTATTGCATATATTTTACATGTTTCTTTATTTTATTATATATTGATCACATTTGATACTTGCATTTCTTATATTGCTTCGTGGCATACACCGTTTTTGTATATTCTTTATAGTTAGAAATAACCACATGGTGGCGACATAACACTTTGAAAGCCTTGTGCTCAGTTTCAAGTTAACCCTTGTTGATCATTCTCTTACAATTATTTATATATATATACTCGATACTTGAGGAGTTTCTTGCAATTGGACACTGATTCACAAGGTGGAAAATAAGTCTTCCAGAGTCTATTTCCTTCATTATGTATGTATTTCCTGATGTTTTGGTGGGGGGTTTTTTATATTACTTTTTTTTGGGCATATATATTATATATACATATACACTGGATGGGAAATATGCAGAAACAAAATTTCCAACTTTTTTTGTGGGGTATGAAATTAGTCATTAAGTACAGGAAAAAAATATGAGGAAATAGTCTCAGGAAGCCACCAAGGCACATTGTAATTTGGTTCTGGAATTCTGTAGGTCTATACTTAAAACCTAAATAAAACTGTCCAGTTAATATACTGAGTTTCCAAAACCTGCAGTATGTCTTTGTAAAATATTTAAAGCTTACTCTCTAAAATTAGTTACACTTTATCTAAGGTAGGGAAAAAATGGTACAATGTACTTATTGTGTTTATTTTGTATTGTAAAACACTTTTCCTGATATTGAAAATGAGACATGTAGGGGAACAGGTTAAGGGCTTTTAATTATAGATGTAATTACAGATTTTTTATTGTAGATGTTTTTTACATGTAGGTATTTTGTAAATACGAGTAGAATGTAAAACCTGTATGTACACAGTAAGTGCATTGTATCAAGTGATTCATTTAAATGTTAGTACACTTAAAGACACTTGATATAAAGTGAGTCCTACACATTTTATATCCATCAGCCCCATAGCAATGAGAATAGTGGATATGTGTATTTATAAAATTGTTCATATTTTTTTATTTTAATGTATATATACATAATGTAAATGTTTTTGATTAATTTAATGTTCCTATTTACAAACATGTTCTTGTTTTACCTATGTATCTATAGATGTTAAGTTGGAATAGACAGATGGATCGCAGCAGTGTCAAACTGGGAAGACAGAAGTTTCTGTTAAACAAGAAAATCCTGTCAATCATTTGCACACTTCTACTGTTACTTCCTTAGTGTGTCTTGAACATTTTGTGATAAATGGTATTAAAAACACCATAATTGAACTTTTGGAGGATTACAAGGGTTATCGTTATACAAATTACTTAATTACTAATAAAAAAAAGTTGTAAAAACAATGTTCAACTGTAAGTGCATTCTCAAATATATATATATATTTTAACTGTCTTCCCCCCCCCCCCCTCCTATCTCTACTTGTGTATAATTATTATTAGTATTCAAATCATATAATAATTGAATGCACATTACTGATCACAGACATATTCTGTTCCATAACTAAGTCATTTGTACCTGTGATGTTTACTTTGTGTAATGTACAGTGTATGTAAAAAGCAGGTGGGTTTATGACATTGACATAACACATGTAATTTTACTTTTACGTTCATCTATCATCATTTCAGATATGAACTGAATTATACAACGCCCCCGTAACCACTCATCCAGTTTCTAGTATAATTAAAGAAGTGACAGACTTGTTGGGTTATACTAGAAAAACTGGTAACGTGATTGTTGTATAATTCAGTCTGCAATCGTCTGTTAAACTATTAACAGTGTCACCTGCTGCCCCTTTTCTAGTGGCAGAAAGTTCAGTTAATATCGACAGCCCAATAGATGTCATATATTAAACATTTTGTTCATTAGAAAGGGAACTTTGTAGTCAGCTGCACTGTAATATTTAATTTCTTGACATTCCAACAGTTTTTAGGATCTAGTCATCAAAGTCCCAGCTTTTTATGCAATTGCATAATTTTCCTAGTGATGAAACATAAATTTGAGCAACAACCGTTGTTTAATGTAGTGCGTTTATTAATGAATACATGACTTTGTTCCTATTGCTGTTGAGTACAGAACGGACACTGCTTTCTCCGTGGCTATGAATGCCCTTGTGTTTTCAAATCATATCTGATGTGAATCAGAAAACTGCTGATAAGATGCCCATATCTGATTCAGTGGAATATATATATAAAAATCTGGAAGTTTCTCTACTCCATTTTTGTTGGCATCTCACCCAATGTCTTCAGAGCGTGTTGTATCCAAGTTGCTTCCGATCCATAGTCGCCTGCCTGGGTAAACATTAATGGGAATAACTTGTGAAAGATTCAGCATTGTCCTTTTGCTGTTCCAGTGAGCTCTCCTTAAGCGCCATCTAATTTTTTCAGTATTGATAGGATGATTTTATGCCATATCCCAGATTCTCCCCAGTGGCATAAGCACATGAATAACCCCTGTTTTCTCTCCCTCTGTCAGTAAGCAGTCATGGCCGTGGGCCCGGTGGACCCCAGAGAGGTGCTGAAAGGAGTGGAAGCTCTGCTGGGGAAGGATGGAGAGCTACGCAGTCTCGAGGGAGTCGCTAAAGTCTTCAGGTGAGATGCTTATACCATTTTGTTATTTTCTGGACTTCTTTAAAAGCCATTCATTCAATCAACCAATAGTTTTTCTATAACTTATTTCCCTCTTTCCAACCTTTTTTGAACAGTCTTATGAAGGCCTCGCATAAAATGGTCAGCAGGTGCATGTATCTGAACATCTTACTCCAGACAAAATCACATGATGTACTTAATCGGTAAGCGTAATATCCATTAAAAACACGGTTTGTTAAAACACTTTTGTTTTCAAGGTTGTGCTGAACTCTTTCTCTTCCACTCAGATTCATTCGAGTTGGAGGCTACAAGTTGTTGAACTCTTGGCTGACTTACTCAAAGACCACCACCAACACACCCCTGCTGCAGCTCATACTGCTCACCTTGCAGAAACTCCCTCTGACTGTGGACCATCTCAAACAGGTACTTCACCACACCACAGCCCAGAAAACTCACACACATGCCCCCGCAGTCTTATAACACCTGTTCTCTCTCTCTCTCTCTCTCTCCTGCTAGAACAACACAGCCAAGCTGGTGAAACATCTCAGCAAGAGCGCTGAGACAGAAGGTAAGAACACATGTTGCATAAATCAATGCCAGACAATTTGCTTACAGTGTTCCACAGCTCAGGTTTCAACTCTGTCACTTCTCTTTCTCCCAGAGCTGAGGAAGCTGGCGTCAGTCCTGGTGGAAGGCTGGATGGCTATTATCCGCTCTCAGAGCGTCGCCAGTGGAGTGTCACCCAATGGTAGGGCTTCTCATTTACATTGTCTTCTATGTATCTCTGTTTTCTGTCAAAGTAGACTTGCTGCACTTTTAATGTGAATTATAGCCAAGTGGGGTTTGCATTATTGGCGCATAACCCAACTCTGTTTTCCATCAGACAAGAAACGAAAAAAGGAGGATGGAAAAGTGCGTCCAGAGGTGAAGCTCCGAGAAAAGGTTGCAGAAGAGGAGAAGAAGAAAGACAAACCAAAAGCTTATGCTCCAAGTCACGCAAAGATCCGCTCTACAGGTTAGTCACTTTTATTGATCTATTTTAGTATCTATTCGTGTTTTTTTTTAAATTGTTTTAATTTTAGATTAAGTAATTTCTTTTTCTTTTGTCATTTTTATTAGTTTTTGTTTTTAATAATATATTTAACTTATTTTTGTTTCAGTTTTAATTTTAGTATTTGAACAGATATTTAAAATGTTGCGGTAAAAGTTTACGTTTTCTAAGGGTGTATTCACACCAGGAAAGTCCGATAGTTCACTTGCTTTGGTCCGGACCAAATAATTTTTTTTGTTTTTTTGTTTGGTACGGTTTGCTTTCACACTGCTCTTTTTGCAAGTGAACCAAAATGTGTAAACAAAACCACACGTGTGCTAAGGTCGTCCATTCATTGGACAAGGATTCTCAAGTAGGGAAATCAGGAAGTGCAACAAAAAAAGGCTCGGAGATATAAAAAATATAAAAATTAATTAAAAATAAATTTGGAGATATTTCGTAGGCTACTGCAATATTTGTTATTTTACTGTCTCGTTATTTCGAAATAATATGTGTGCGTGCATCTGTAAATCCGGTGACGCGTGTATTGATTTTTATTAATAAACAAGTGTTTTCTCTAAAAGTGTCGACACGGCTGCAAAGATGAAGTTGACGATCGCCATCTCCGTGAGAACGCGCTTATAGAGAGAAATGCACATAAATAGGCTAAGCCTAATAATGGATTACATAATCAGAGAGTAGCCTTTTTCTTTTTTCGTTTTGAATTATTTCGTTTAAAGACATTTCAAGCTTTGTGTATTTGATGTATTTGTCATGTCTGTGTGAGGCATACACTGAGTTTCGTTAAGTTAGGATGTGCTCTAGTTCACGTGCAATAGCGCGCGGGCGCCTCCGTTATATTTGTTTCGTTGGCCTATTCATTAAATACAGGCAATTGGTTGATGAAAAATGTATTAAAATTAAGATACAATTTATACAAAACGAAATTCCCTTTAAAGAAAGGCTTTCTATAACAACTTCAACTTCAACGGTCAAAATCATGTCTGACCCGCTCCATGTCTCATATTGCGCATCCTATCTCGGTCGTGCTGTTCACTTTTCATAAATCAACATAAATTAACAAATATGAAACGCGCTTTTTTAAATGGCTACAACAGTATATTAGGCCTACATATCCTACTCTCTATTTGTACAAATTTCTGCACATTAATTTAATTCTGAATTTTGCACACACAAGTTGAAAGGCATTTGTTCAAATCAAGTTCACGGATAATTGTGCGTGCATTTATTAGCCTAATCATTATGATACTAAAATCCTAACAAATAGGCAAATATGTACAAAAAATCAGATGAGTTCTCTCGAAAAATCTCTCGTTCACGTTCATTGTATTAAAAGTGATTCGTTCAGCGTTCGGCGAAAATATGAACGCGTTCAGTGAACACGTTCATGCACAACACTGCCAATGATGCACACACGACGCGCAGAATGACGCGCAACAGTATTGTGTGGCCAGACAGCGCGCCGGAATGGAATTCTCTTTCGCACTTGAATGAACAATATTGGGTCGATATTGATATTGGGCCGATATTGGGTCGGTTCATGTTCACATCGTAAACGAACCGTACCAGAGTTCGTTTGGAACCGTACCGAGACCACCTCTTCAGCCGGGTCTCGGTTCGATTGTTTGGTCCGCACCAGAGTTCGATTGCTGTATTCACACCTGCCCAAAAGGTCCGCACCAAGGGGGGAAACGAACTAGAGTTCGATTCAATCGAACCAAACAAGGCAGGTGTGAATACACCCTAAGTCTAATATTTAATCTTTATGCTTTATTTTAGTTTTAGTTACAAATCGGGTTTAAATTCATGGTTATTTATTCATTTGTTTTTTAAATCGTTTTACGTTGTTGATTAATTTATGGATTATAAATGTATTTTTTTGTCTCAGTAACATTTACTCCTGGCTTTAAAGGTTCCTGTGTCTCATTAACACATTTGAAAAGTGATCTGTCTGAATTGACTGAATACATGGCATCT
The DNA here is from genome assembly GCF_949152265.1 of Phoxinus phoxinus. Lineage (NCBI taxonomy): Eukaryota > Metazoa > Chordata > Actinopteri > Cypriniformes > Leuciscidae > Phoxinus > Phoxinus phoxinus. The sequence continues at coordinate 10,093,392 of NC_136894.1, forward strand.
GCAGGTTTGGAGGTTGAGAGCCTAGCTCCAGTTCCTGTTAAGAAGACCCCCAGTGCACCACAACTTGGAGACAAATACAACATCAAGCCAGCTTTGCTCAAAAGACCAAGGTAAACAAACACTTCCTTTTTCTTTTCTGCCAATAATGAGCAGTCACATGTAATCCATTCTCATTTGATTCATGATTTGAATGAATATGAATGTGGTTTTACTTTGGAGGATTTGAAATGAATCATTAAACTCTGATTCTCTTCCTTCAGCACATCGCTGAATGACGCACCACCAGTGGAGAAGAAGTACAAGCCGCTTAACACCACCCCCAACTCTACCAAAGAGATCAAAGTCAAACTTATACCCGCGCAGCGTGAGTCTGCCCATTCAGCACTTTAACTAAAATAATATGATTATGATAATCTTTGAATTCAGTGGAGAGAGTAGAGTTTCCCCTCTGACTAGTGCTAAATATCCATCTCTTTTCCTTTTAGCAATGGAGGCCACTGGATTTTTGGATGCCCTCAACTCCGCTCCAGTGCCTGGCATCAAGATCAAGAAAAAGAAACCAAAAGCCGTTTCCCCTACCACTAATAAGGTGTGGTACATCAGACTACCCTCATTTGTTTATGCTTCACAGATCAAAAAAAAATAAAAATTACCTCCAAAAGCACAAATCCACTAACTGTTTTTTTCTCTTGTGCTCCACAGCCCTGTCCATTTGACGGCAGGCCACAGCCATACTCTGGCTCACAGGCCAAACCGTCTTCCCCAGAGACGACTCCATCTCAGACCCCTCCTCATGAAACCCAAGATCTGGAGCAGCCCGGCACACCTGTGCCCACCGAGGACCCTGAAGCCATGGACACGGGTGAGTCCTGTTGTGTTTAAACTGGCCACAGCTTCACCGAGAGCTGTATGAATGGATGTGCTGAATTTAAAATGCTTTATTTCATGTTTTCAGGAGATAAACCCAATGCTCTGTCTGAACCTCGCGGCGAGGAGGAGACTCTGACTAAGAAAGGAAAGAAAAAGAAAAGCGTTCGGTGGGCGGAAGAGGATAATCTCAAAGAGTACTTCTTCTTTGACCTGGATGAGACTGAGAGAGGTAAAACAACACTTTCTGCACTTACACTATTGTTCATAAGTTTGTGGTTTGTAAGATTGTTTTCCTTTGAGTCTCCTATGCTCACCAAGGCTGCATTTATTAGATATTATTTATTAGTTTTGTGTTTGAATATATTTAAAATCTAATTAATTCCTGTGATGGCAAAGCTGAATTTTCAGCACCATTACTCCAGTCTTCAGTGTCACATGATCCTTACAAAATCATTCTAATATACTGATTTGGTGCTCAAGAAACATTTCTTATTATTAATGTTGAAAACCGTTGTGCTGCTTAATAATATTTTTGTGGAAACCATTATACATTGTTAGGATTCTTTGATGAATCGAAAGTTCAAAAGAACAGCATTTACTTGAGAGAGAAATATTTATAAATGTCTTTATTTTTAGTTTAAAAAAAAAATCTTACGGACTGATTTGTTCACTAGTAATCATCAATCTTTATCCCTCTACCTCAGTGAACGTCAATAAAATTAAGGACTTCGGTGAGGCTGCTAAACGGGAGCTGATGATGGATCGGCATACGTTTGAAATGGCTCGTCGTATTTCTCACGACACCATGGAGGAGAGAGTGCCCTGGACTCCACCGCGACCCTTGACCCTTATAGGCTGCCTGGTCCTTGCCGGTGCCAGCAGCAAAGAGAAGATGACCCAGAGAGAACGAGAGATGGGCATTCTGCAGGAGATCTTCCTCAGCAAGGAGAGGTAAGACGACACTTTGATGCCTTTTCTCTTGTTGTGTGTCATGTTTAGTGATTGTGTTGCGAATGTTGGTTCATGATGTGAACATTTAATGCACATAATGTAGGCTGGGAATCCATCTGGAATTTTTTGGATTGTTAAAAGTGTGACTTGATATTATTTACTGCTTGTGCAAAAATATGTGTTGTTTTAGTATTATTTATATACTATTATATTTTTCTATTCAAATTATAATTTAGCTTTTATTTTTATATTTTCATTTTCATTTTAGTTTAATATTCAGAAATGAAATGCTATTGTTATTTTTATTAGTTTGTTATTTTTTTAATATTACTATTTAGGTTTAATTTATTTAGTTTTAGTTGAAACTTCAACTCAAACTTATTTCAGTTGGTTTCTAATTCATTGTTTTGATATTTATTTTAGGTTTTTCATCTAATATTTATATTTTATTTTATTTCAGCTTTATTTTAATTTAACAAAAATGTGTTTAATAGTTTTAGTTAACAATAAAAAAACTGGCACAAAGGAATCGTCCACGTTTATGAAGTATATAGGGAATTCATTGGTAATTTTGTCGTCTTTAAAAACATGATAATTGTTGAACTTTAAATGGATATTGCTCTCTCTGCAGTGTTCCAGACAGTCCTCATGAACCAGACCCTGAGCCGTATGAGCCCATGCCGCCTCGTCTCATCCCATTGGATGAGGTAAGACAGCCAATGACCTTTTGACATGCTTTCCCCTTCCATTTTTTTCTTTATTTTAGAAGTATCAGATGTGGTATGGGATTTGATCTCTTTCTCATTCTGTGGTGTTGTAGGACAGCAGTATGATGGAGGAAAATTACATGGAGCCCGTTGACGCTGCTCTCTCTGGTGGCTCTTCTGGCCCTAATGAAGGCTCCAAGCTTCCTCCTGTTCTAGCCAACCTCATGGGCAGCCTGGGCAGCAGCGGCCGCAGCCCTCAGGCGCAAGGCAGCGCCCCACCAGCCAATAATAACCCCGCTGTTAATGTTAATGTCCAGGAACTGCTCTCATCTATTATGGTAAGACAAAATCCACATCTACATTTGATTTACCATGAGAATGTGCAAAGGCTTTGTTTTTTAAGCGTCTCTGCTTGTTTTCAGGGTGCTCAGGGATCTAACCAATCTCCAGAGGACCTGATCAAACAGCCTGATTTCTCTGACAAGATCAAGCAGCTTTTGGGCTCTCTGCAACAGAACCAGAATCAGAACCCGCCTCCCAATGCTCCACCAAGTACGTGTTTGCTCTCTTTCAACTATGTGACAGTTTTGTTTTAGTTTATTTATATATTAATTAATATTTTTAATTAGCTTTTATTTTTATAATATCAGTTTTAATTTAAATTTGGTTTAAGTAATTTTGTTTTATGCTTCTTCTTTTTTTTTAATTAGGTTTTTATTTTTTTATTTTTTAGCTATATTTTTTTTTTTCGTTTTAAGTCATTTGAAAAAGTTTGTATACAATTTGTAATATTTTTTTATATAGCTTTGATTTATTTTTATTTCAGCTTTAGTCTATGTATCTTTATTTTTTGTATTTTATTTTATTCCTGATTTATTTCAATTGACATAAACCTTTGTTTTAGTTTAGCTTTTTGTAATGCATGTGCTTTGTAAAAAAAATATATATATATTTTTACTTTTTTTTAAACTTTTTTTTCAGTTTTAGTTTGTTATTTTAGTACTTCAACTTTATTTTATTCCTATTAGTTGCCAAGGCAACATTTCTATTTCATTCTGTTTTTTCTTTTCTTTTTAATATTTAAATTTTTTATTTTATACTTTCATTTCTACTTTATTTCAATTAACAAAAACCTTCAAACGTTTTAGTTAACCATAACAACACTGCTATGTTGAGGAAAAATTGCATGATGGTTAAACATGCTTAATGTTCTGTTTCTTTCAATCCGTAGTGAACACCGGTCTGCTTGGTCATGGCCCCGGCATGAACATGAACAACATGAACAACATGCAGATGCCCATGAATGGTGGTTTCCCTCCCAACAAGCCTCCTGGACCACATTTCAACCATCCTCCACCTCCTCCTCCACACGGCCATGGCCCACCACCCTTCAACCCTGGCGGCCCGCCGCGCATGATGGGTCCCCCACCCGGTCCACAGGGCCGTGGGGCGGACAACGGCAATTACTGGGGCGATGACTCCATGAGAGGAGGCCCACACCGAGGAGGTCACTTCCACCGGGGACGAGGGAGAGGAGGAGATCCGGGATTCAGAGGACGAGGGGGACGCGGAGGACCACGTGGAGGACATAACAGCATGGGCGGTAAGTTTAAACACCGAAAGCATTCATTTTCCAAAATTTTAAATGAGCTTGTAAGTAACGTCAAACTATTTCTTTCATTTCAGACATGTCAAAGAGGCCAGTGTGTCGCCATTTCATGATGAAAGGAAACTGTCGGTATGAGAATAATTGTGCGTTTTACCACCCCGGTGTGAATGGACCACCTCTCCCTCCCCAGCACGGACACTAACACACTGAAAAGCTGCAATTCCTTGAACTTGCCACTAGTGGGCAGCAGAACTCAAAATGAGCCTCGTGTACAGGGACTGAACCTGACTCACAGAAACGGTATGATGCAGAGGGGGATGTTTCCGTCTGTGACGGCACAATCCCATCTGCTTCCTCCGCCTGTACAGTCGCTTCATCGGGATCTGAACAAAAACAGTTTCTTCTTGATTCTACACCACTTTCCCTGATCTGGAAAGCTGGGAGAAGATCTGAGATCCTCTATGAAGAGTCAGACAGTGACTAAACCCATTACGTGACTTTGGGGCCTACATGTAAATACTCATTCCTGGAGATGGTGATTCATATGTATATTTTTTATTGTGATTCTGTGTATCACTGACCTGACTGCTAAAGATTGTACTACATTGCTCTGTAACCACTAGGAGTCGTCTTCACCCAGTGGTTACTTCAGCTTCTTCTGGTGCCCAAAACCCCAAGATACTGAATGTGCAATTTTTTCCAAATGATAATTTGCACATCAGATATGAGTGCAACTAGGATTTGCATAATGAAATTGACACTTTCAGAAGTTATGAGAGCACAGAAATTTTATTTTAAGATTCTTCTGGTTGAATTCAGTCCGTCGGAAGCCGCCAGAAGACGGCGTCTTGTTTGATGTTTTATTTTCAGGTTTCTATAGAAGAGGGAGAAACTATTCTTCTATGAAATGTGTACATGCTTTAAAATAGGCTGATTTTTCAGTCAGCTGGCATGAAAAGAGCCTCAAGTCATTTTCACACCTGGTCCTTCTTTTTTCAATGGTTTTCAGCTCCAAAAAACACCCGACCGATACTCGTCTATATATTGTAGCACTGAATTGTATTTATGAATTGGCATTATGTTCACCGTATGCCCGAATTGGAAATATTGAGGGGTTAATACCATTTAGAACAATTACCTATTGCGCCTGGGCACAAAATACAACGTTTTCGAAAGTCCCTTTGCATACTTGAATTGATACCTTGTGACGGAGAAGTGATCCTAGCCTGCTAAAGAAATATCAACCAGTTGTTCTTTGTAGTGTGACAATCAGGAGAATTAGTTGTGATTATTTCCTACTTGATGTTGATGCTCTCATTTGATTTGCTGTGTGCGTTGATGTTCTCATGCCGTCAGACCCCCGGTCCGGCTCGGACTCGTGTGGGTCTGTCCTGCTCTATCAGTGTTCAACTGAGCCTAAACCTGGGCTACAAACCACTATCAAGGCCAAACGTATTCAGGTGTTTTCTGTGAAAACAGTGGCCATTGTCTCTTGTGGGACTCGATTTTTTTTCTTTTCCTTTTTTTGTTTGGTTTGATCCAGTTATTTTCCCATGATTTTATTTTGATACAAGTCTTGATTATACTTTTTTTTTTCTATTATTATTATTTGAAAGATGTCTATGTGTCAGAGCGCCGCATAAACAATAAAAGGCACATTCAGAAATGTACGATTTTTTTCTACATGTAAATTAATAAACGTTAAAAAACAAACAAATCACCAGAATGTGCAAGTTCTTTCTGAAATTAACTTTTTATTTTCAGTCAACCCGACTCGCATTAGACCGTATGCATATATAATCACCACTCTCACTCAGGTCCGGTTTGCTTTTTTAACCTCTAAATGCTTCATTGTTTGTGCATCTCAAACAGGCTTACGTTAGAATTCTAGACAATTGCTGTGAATTTCTCCTCCCCCCACGTATGCCAATCCAGTTCAAGCACTAACAGTCCCAACAGTGCGTTTGCCTTCCTGCCTGACAGATCCGTGTTCTCAGGGCGGAATCGGGTGCAGATGGCTGCTGGAGTGTGTATGACAAGGAGTGGCCTGTGCACCCAGCCCTCAAGGGCAAATATTGACTTGAGGTTCACAGAATTTCTGCCTGCATGCAAAGTGGAGGACATCTAAATTACAGTTAAGGACACCTCAGCAATTCATTCATCCTGTCATTTTCACAAACATTGAGTGTTTGCGTGCGTACAGGACAACTGTAAAAAATAAATAAATATACATGCATCCATTTGTCTTGTGAGCATGATACTAGAATGCTTTCGATTAATATATATATATACACATATATATATATATTGTATGTATGTATATATATATATATATATATATAGTTTATTGCCAGAAATATAACTAAATCAAATATGTTTAAGCTGTATTCAGACAAGTCACAAATCATGGTAATTGAATTGCTATATTTGCAAATAAATGTGAACATGTACACTACCGTTCATTTGTTTTTTATTTTTCAGCAAGGATTCATTCAATCGTGAAGACAGTAAAGACTTTTACATTGCTACAAAATATATATATTTTAGGTAAACGCTGTTATTTTGAATTTTCTATTAAGTCAAGATTTGTTTTTATTATTATGGTTACCACAAAAAACATTAAGCAGCACAACTGTTTTCAACATTGATAATAATAAAGAAATCAGCATATTAGAATGATTTCGGAAGGATTTTGTGACACTGAACAATGAAGTAATGACGCTGAAAATGTACCATCACAGGAATAAATTACATTTTAGAATATATTTAAATAGAAAACTTAAAATTGTAATAATATTTCACTGTTTTACTGTATTTTCGATCAAATAAATGTATCCATGGTGAGCATAAGAGACTTCTTTCAATTTTTTTAATAAAATTATTAAAATATATTTTTTTATCATTTTTAAATACCATATTATAATTGTATTATATTGTTTAAAGTTATATATGTTATTTCATTATTATAATAATATCTTAATAATTAATGATTATTATAAACACCTTTCACTTTGATGAGTAAAAAAAAAGGTCTTAAAAGTAGAGCACATCCTCTGCTTTATTCTCCTGCATGCCTTTAGTTTGTGATAAATCTTTAGTTTGTCTGAGTAAGTCAAACCTGTCATGTTCAGCACGATGGCAGAAATATAGTGACAGAGAAATGTCCACCTGAAGGACACAGAGAGTGAAGTCATAAAAAGACTTGATTCATTCAGTCTGAGCGGTGTTGGTTGTCGCAGAGGCCTTGAATTGATTCCACTCTGCACAAAGACACCATTGATCCTCCACTGGTCACATTATCCCAGAGCCGCTAGTGGAAAGGGACTTTGTCAGGCCTGAATTACAACATTATTTTCAGAGAGTCATTTTTCAGAGAAGATGAAATTAGCTAAGCATTCGCCTCTCCAGCTCACCAGCACTGATGCTATGACTTGCTCCGGAAATGTGAACATTCGACATTTGAGCAACTCAACAGAGGATGTTACACAATAACGCTTGCAACTGACATGCTATACAGTTATCAGTATCATTTCCAAATGTTCAAACAAAATGTACATTTCACTGTAATGTAATGTAATTAATACAATTAAATGAAATATGAAATAAAATGAGAAATATTTAATATAAATATATATACATAATACATAAATAGGATTTAAATTGAATGAAGATAAACTGAATGATTTTTTTAAAAATAATAATAAAAGGTTACACATAAAAAAAGTTACACCAAATGTCTTTCTCACATAGAATTATGAAAAATGTTAATTTGCTGTTAATTTGCTCACCCTCAGGCCATTCAAGGTGTGGGTGACTTTTTTTCTTCAGTTGAACAGTAAAGAAGATTTTCAGCTGAAACTGTTTACCTTGGTGATTTGTATAATGCAAGTAAATATACTGTCACTTTGAGAGTAAAAACACACACACACAAAAACACACACACATTACTGGCAAACCAAAAATAATACCCATGGCTCATGATAGTTTCAGCTAAAAATCGTCTTTACTGTTCAATTGAAGTTTTTTATTTTTATTTTTTGAAAACCTACATCTTGGATGGCCCGAGGAGAGTAAATTAACAGCAAATTTAGATTGTTGGGTGAACTATCCCTTTAAAGACACGCATTTTAAAAACAAACTTCCTTTTTAGCACAATAAAATGAAAGAAAAGAAAAAAAAGAAAAGAAAAGAAAAGAAAAAAGAAAATAATAAAATAAGAGAAATAAAATAAAAAAGAATAAAAGAAAAGAAAAAAGAAAAGAAAAATAAATAATAATAAATGTATAAATAATGCACATTTTTGAAAATGAATGAAAATGAACGGAATATTTAAAAATAATAATAATAAAAGGTTACACAGAATTGTTTTTTTACACCAAAAGTCTTCCTCATAATCAGCCGTCTTAAGGACACGTCAGTCCTACAGGACTGTATTCAAGAAACTTCCTTTTGAGCGCTTCATTAAGCAAATGTTTGAGGGGTAGGATTTCACCGACAAACTAGCCTCTGTATAAAGACTATTAAAATCCTGTACACAACACACACCCCATTATATTACAGATATCAGATTAATTATAATGCACCAGTTAGTTATAATGTCCAAATGCTTCTACATAATAATAATTCAATTATTATAATTAGTTCAATAATAATTACCTCAATCAAATTTGTCGACGTATTTGACAAAATGGGCCATTAAGATATTAAAGCATAACATTGGTATCTCATTCTAACACCACGTCATGCCTCAAATTACGAAACCCCATTGATGTACCCCTCTGACATCACGGATCAGATCTCAGCCAATCCTAAGAAGCCCAATCATACTAGTCTACGAAAGCTTATCACGACAATCTGCTGACCTGTCCTTGGCGGCGAGCCAAATAAAAAAGTTAATGGAAAGTTGGCATGCAAAAAGGGGCTGAACAGCATCACAGTGCAGAATGGCATTCCAGAGCAGAAGAGGAGTGGGCGGAGCCTCAGGTGAGCAGGTGTATAAGTGTCGAACAGGTGAGTGAGAGTGGACACAGGAGGACCAGGAGTCTGAGCCAGAACACACACAGCAGGGAACCTGAGAACAGGTGAGGAACCGTCATTAAAGGGACATTGTGCTTGTGTATTTTCCAGAAGGCTTTCGCTAAAGATCGCTTTCTAGCACGCAACTGCTGGGACGGATGATAAAATCATGCTTTGTCATTTCCTAACTGCTATATATTGAAATATTGCTTTGTTCTTTCAGCTCGTGAAGATGCTTAAGGGATTACTATCAGTGCTCTTGGTCCTGGTGGCCTTGTCCTCAGCCTTGGGGAAGCCCGAGAAGACCACTCCGAAGAAGGAGAAGAGGATTCCTCAGACTCTCTCCAGAGGTCAGCTTCGTGAAAACATCTCCACACATTCTTTTCAGCAATTATGCATAATAATGGCTGAGCGGGTGTGCTGTCGTGATCTGTTAACTGAAGCTATGAACTGTATACGCAGAAAGTAGTAGGATCATTTTTAGACATATTCTAGTTCTTCATTGTGTGAAATACAACCTCAGACTTCGCTTTGTGCAATATTGATTTGAATGGCCTGTATAGCAGTCATCCACATTGGCTGGGTAGATTTTGTTTTTTTATGATTCATATTGTGTATTGTTCTCTTTTCAGGATGGGGTGATCAGTTGATCTGGGCACAGACGTACGAGGAAGCTCTGTTTTGGTCACGATCCAAGTGAGAAAATCTTGTATAATAGCATTATAGAGTATATGGTGTTCAATAATCAGCAATTTTGTGTGTATAGAAGATCTGCTGATGATTTTTGGTATGATTTTTGGTTACACTTTATTTTAAGTGTAATTGTACAGGCTAATTATACATGTAAGTACTGAGTAATATGAATTAAAACATGGGTTTGGGTTAGTTGCATGTAATTATGAATAATTGTTGTTGCTATAGAGAGTAAATGTAACGTGTAACAAGGACACTGTAAAATAAAGATTTTTTTATGATCTTTTTTAATATTTTGTACAACTTGTATTATCCGTTTAATTAGGAACAAGCCCCTCCTGGTCATCTTTCACCTCGAGGACTGTCCACACAGCCAGGGTAAGCTTGGCTTTTATTTTGACATTTTCATTGACTGGTAGTTTAAAATTCTTAGTTTGTTCTTCATGTTTGTATTATTTAATCAGCTCTAAAGAAGGCCTTTGCTGAGGATAAAGAGATCCAGAAGTTGGTCGATGAGGAATTCGTGGTCTTGAATCTGGTGGTGAGTAAAATCACTAACACTTTACATTTGTTAACATTAATTAACTATAACTAACAATGAAAAATGCGTCTAAAGCATAATTAATCTTAATTAATGCTTATTTACTAACACATTATTCAAATCAAAAGTTGTATCTGTTAATATGCTATTTAATGGGCCTGAGCTAACATGAACTAACAAGGGAAGGTTGTATTTTTATTAACAGTAAACAAAAAAATAATAAATCAAATGCTCATTGTTATATATCATTAAAGTGTTTTAAGGTCTGTCTGTTATGCGTGTTGTGAATGTCTGTAAATTGAACTGGGATTCATGTCTTTTACAGTATGAGACCACAGATAAGCACTTGTCTCCTGATGGACAGTATGTTCCCAGAATGCTCTTTGTTGGTGAGTTGATTTAATTATGACAGACAGATAAATGATGCTACACTGTAAAACACGTTTTTACTAACATTTTTAAGTACAATCAACTTGGCTATTTAAGTAATTTCAACTTAAATTACTTTAAACTGACTTAAAAATTTGTTGAATCTTGTAGCTATAACTTATTAAAAAAGTTATGCTAAATGAATGTATATATATATATATTGTTATAATTCATTGGTCATGTAATTTTTTTATAACAGTGTACAATGTCTGCATAAATGATTCAAATCTTTCCTGTTTTTCAGATCCCTCCATGACCGTTCGGGCAGACATCACAGGCCGCTATTCCAACCGCATGTACGCCTATGAGCCGGCTGACATGAAACTCTGTAAGTCTGAAAACAATTTTAATGCCAAGATAAGTTATTAAACATCATCATCATCATCATCATCATCATACTGACAGTAGCCTATCGCTTGTTTGGTTTTGTTTCCACAGTGTTAAGCAACATGCAAAGAGCCATGAAGTTTTTGAAGACAGAGTTGTGAACACAAAAGCCTAGTCTTTTTGTCCGCCGGGAGGATATTACTTCCCTGAGGGTCACTATTATTCTGTCATTCGTTCACTGACGGCATGAACCGCACTGTAAAGCTCTGTACAAATTTGAAATACTTTCTTTGAATAGATTCTGTTACGGTTAATCAAATCGTCAGGCTTTCATTTCCATGTTTGCTTTTTTCAATAAATAAAGTTGTACAAAAAGTTGGTGCTCGACTCGTAGTAATTTGTGTACCCAGCGACGTTTGCACAGTTTATTCAAAGCAGAGGCCATGTGGGTTTTTTTTTAAACGGAGTCTCCGGTTTGTATCCTGGTGGGAGGAGTCCGAGTAACTGAAGCGTGTTCTCCTGTGTCATATTGTTGCTTAGTTACCAGCTGAGCTCTTGGCCCGAGCGTGTCAGTTTCTGATTGGTTTAGGTTAGAGGAAGTTGCTCTCCGGAAATAATGGAATGAGATTTTAGACAATAAAAGCATTAGACATAACCCAACAATTAAGTTATACAAAAGACAAAATTGGCCAAAGTATAATTGTGTCCACAGAGTCTTTATTTTTTTTCTGATTTCAAATGCTTGAGAGAGCAGTTCACAGAACCATTGGATATAGATGTACATTTCAATGAGGAATCCATGCAAGAAGCAAAAACAATACACAAAATCAAGTCAGTGAAACTAACACACACACACACATAATGAAAATAGGCAGATAAATATGTAATATGAAATCCGAGATCATTAAACAGTGCTCAAAAAACATTCATCCACTAATCATATGTAATGAGTTCTTTAAAATGTTCATACTAATTATGACGTCCAAATATGTATCTAGCATACGAACAGTTTCCGAGCAACTTTTACTGTCATCCATGCTAATTGTAAAAGTGTGCATTTATTATCAGAAATCATTGTGAGATTGAAATGGATACATTCTGATATTGTCAATATTTATATTTAAACAACATAAATAGTGTCATGCTCACACTGCACGTCTTGATCACAGCAGCTCATTTTCTGATAAAACTGTTAACATAAAATCAAATGGTCTTTGTTGTTTAGCCCATTAGTGTAAGTACTGCATACTAATATTTGGTGTTCTGTTCTTTCGTAGAGAGAAATTCTTATAAGTGCAGCCTCATGATGTACAGTACATTCACACTGTACTCTTGAAAAATCATATAATAATATATAGCAGCAAGAACACGCAGGCTGGTCTCCTCTTCAGTAAAAGCAAACACACACTCTCTCTTTAACAGCTCCAGTGAGAATTCCAGTGGTCAGACGACATAATACGATTTGAATCTACAGGAAGGCGCTTGGATTCGCCCGCGGGTCCTTTTGGTTTCTGTACCTATATGTCAGCCAAACACCCAGAATCTGAAATAACCAGAATGATGGGAGGAAAAACAAACACACTGTAAATGTTCTGTTAAAAGTACAGTAAAACGCCGTCGGTGTATGAATGTATGAGTGAATGGGTGAATGAGAGGCAAATTGTAAAGCGCTTTGGTGGCCATGGGTCTATGAAAGCGCTATATAAATGCAGTCCATTTACCATTTACCATTTAAAAAAAAAAAAAAACTGGAAGCTGTGGTTGCTATAAATGTTCTGTAAAAAAATAAAGTGACAGTGTTCAGGTGTTATGGGATGGCATATTGGTAACTGTATATTTTTTTTTACTAGTATATTTCATTAAAGGAATAGTTCACATGAAAATTCTGTCATCATTTACTCACCCTCAAGTTGTTTAAAACCTGTATGAATTTCTTTCTTCTGCTGAACACAAAAGAAGATATTTTGAAGTTACATAGTATTTTTTTTCCTTCTATGGAAGTCAATGTGGGTACATCAACTGTTTGGTTACTGACATTCTTCAAAATATCTTCTTTTGTGTTCAGCAGAAGAAATAAATGAATACAAGTTTGAAACAAATTGAGGGTCAGTAAATGATGACAGAATTTTCATTTTTAAATGAACTATTCCTTTAAGTGATAAAATGTTAAAATATAAACTAAAATGTACTGATAACCACCATAATAATACAATAATATATAATTTTAACAATAATTTACATAAAAAATACATGTTCCTTTTTAAAAAATTATATCGATTTTAAGTGTAAATTATTTTGTCATTTTGTAATTAATTCAATCTTTTTAATTCCAAAAACATTTGACAGTAAAATTACAATGTAATGCAATGTTAATTTTTTTCAATGTTACACTTGCAGTTAACCAATTAACCATACAATACAATACAACACAACACAACACAATACAAGAGAACACAATACAATACAACACAATACAATACAATGTACTTTTATTGTCCCCTTAGGGAATTTGTCTTGGGCTCAGTGTATGCTGCATTTCCAGAATAAAATTACATAAATAATAGATAAGAATTTATAAATAGATTCTAAATCAATCACATGTATCTCACCTAATCATTCCATACAGTAGAACAAAACATGTAGAACATGTAAACGTTCGTCATACAGCACATCTAAAAAGGCCAGTTATCGCACAAATAACCGTGCATAGACCTTAAAGGTAGGGTAGGTAGGATTTATATAAAAACTTTTTACCAAATTTGATTAAACTTTCTATATATATCAATGCATAATTAAAATGTAAGTACTCTGATAAAAAGAGTATAAAAATCGAGTGACTCTAGACCGTTTAATCTTCATTAAACACAGCTCATTATTTCCATTCGGGACGAATCACAGGATTGGCTTGCGCGACTGTCACTCTCCGTCGCCATGACTACCGCCGCTATTACTGGCTCTGCCCACGTGCGCGCAGTCGCGCACCCGTTTTTAGGTGGGAGTGAATGGAATTAATGAGCTGTGTTTATTGAAGATTAAATACACTAGAGTCACTCGGTTTTTTATACTCTCTATTTCAGAGTACTTGCATTTTAATTATGCATTGGTATATAAAGACAGTTTAAACAAATTTGAATAAAAGTTTTTTTTAGACAATTCTGACCTACCCTACCTTTAAGACCAGCAATAAAAATAACAATAACCACCAACAAATAAGAATTCTAATGTTATAATGTATAACCTGTTTTCTGTCTTTTTTTTTTACAACGTCTTCAGATTGTTTAGCTCAACATTTATGGGATTAAAGTCTGATGCTGATGACGTCATTAATGAACAAATAAGCTTGAACCTCGAGCTTAGACTCGAACGTGGGTTGCCTTGTGCACAGCTTTAGCATATGATGACACAGCGCTGCCCACAAGACTATAGGGCCTACCTCCAACATAACAGAGCTGTTATTTTTATCAGTTCTTTTGTCTTTGGGTCGTTATATTTCTCACAGATTTCTGCTCGTTCTAAATCGGATACAGATAATGTAGCACAGTAAAGATTACATTTATATGAATGCATTAGTGAGAGAGAGATTGCGTGTGAATTAATTCTACCTGGCAGAATCTCTCTACTAATAGCTAAGCTGTAAGTTTAGTTACTAAGAAATATATGCTAGAACTTTTTTTATTGATTAATCACAAAAGTGTTGACAATACATTTCTGCGCTACTAAATGTCTGCACGTGATGTGCGAGCTACTGTAAGTATATGTTACAGTGCAGCAGAGCATTAGTTTAGAACGGCGAACCTTACGTGTACATTACAATAAGCTGTTCAAAACGCGCATTCTCCCGATCAATTTTGAGCATCCACATGCTATAATCAAACATATCTTGTGGAACGCTCTTGGAGTATGCATTTATTTGTCATTTTAACTGTTAGAAACGTAGCGTAAGAGTGGACTTCAAAGATTTCTTATCCTGTAGGCTATTTTTATAAAGTTCAAATAATTTAGTTTTGGGGTCTACTATAAAATTAGAATAAAAAACTAAATAAATAAAAATTATATTGTTGCAGCAGCTCCTCTTCCAGTCTGTCTGTAACGCTCGGTTTAGTTCCCCTCTCTATATGAAGCCCCTCATTCAGAAAAGTTAGGGTGCTCTGATTGGTCGGTTGTGTTGTGATTGGTCAACCGTTTCAAACGTGTTTTGAAAATGTCACAGACCTTACCATAACTGCTAGTTTCAATACACTTCCAATGCAACTCAACCCTTAATGTTGCGCACGTCTTGAGGTTGAGCATGATTTCACTTTTCTAACTTTAGTTAGTGTGTAATGTTGCTGTTTGAGCATAAACAACATCTGCAAAGTTACAACACTCACAGTTCAAAGCAAAGGAAGATATTTGCTTTTAAAGAAAAGGACTACAACAAAGGCTGGTAGGGACTACACGACATTCCTCCGGGGTTAGTGACATCACCAACCCTAAAATGTATAAACCCCGCCCCCGGGAACACACAATCCATGTTGAGAAGAGGAAAAGTTGTTGTATAAGAGTACATTTGTGAGTCAGCTCAAACTAGCATCCATCTTTTCACATGCAATAGAAAGTCACTCTGTGTGCATCTCACAACAGTTCCTATACGAGCGATTTATAGATTACCATGACAGAAAATCCTAATTGAAGATAGTTAACTCCACATCAGCAACATCAACTAACCATTCAGAGATGTCCTGTTGCATTCTACATGTTGTCACTTCTTCTTGAGTCTCTCCATCTTTGTCTGACTCCGTTAAAGGCAGAACAGTTTCTGTCATTTTAGTGTGTCTGCGTGAGGTAATTGCAGCTGCTAACACACACAAGCTCTTGAAACCCCGCCCTCTGCAGCAGCTCATTTGCATTTAAAGGGCCAGGCACAAAACGGTGCGCTTTTGCAAACCCTCAAAAAGTGACAACTTTAACATGCTATATAAAAATATATGTGGGTATTTTGTGCTAAAACTTCACAAACACACTCTGGGGACATCAGATTTATTTTACTTCTTGTGAAAAGGGCATTTTACCACCCCTTTAAATGA